>NC_049176.1:18701321-19010696 GCF_009769625.2 Cygnus olor | reverse complement strand
GAGAGAATGCAATATTTTCAGAAAAAAATTGAAGCCATAGATTCCAGTTCATTGAATTATTCTGCCTGTGTCTTTGTGGTTACTTTTCATAGAGCACAGACCTTCAGAATTGATTAAGTTTTAGACTGCAAACTGTCAGGTATTTTGTATTAGTGCCAAATTTGTTTTTCATGGTAAAACTATTTCCACTCACTTCTGTGAGTCCTAGTTCCAGCAACCTTGCTGAGCAAGACTTGAAGAAATTTTTCAGCTAGTGTCTGTCCCAGTGGCTGGTGTATTGCTATACAGGTGAAGAAGGAGGCAATGGGAAAGCCTTTGTAAAGCTTCTCAGTAACTACCAGTGTGAGATGACCCTTGTTTCTTTTGATACATGGTCAGCTGTGGTTGTTACAGGGTTAGGGTCCAAAGACTAAGAGGAGATGTTTAAAACTGAACTGTAGAAATCAAAGGGTCTCTGATGGATGTGTGTAAAATTGTCATCATTGAGATCTTTTGTCTTTCAAAATCATTAGCAGAGGTAACCTTTAAAATTATCAGTCACATGCAGCTTCAATGGATGTATTACATTCAATATAAAATGCTATGGTTTGCTGTTCTGGGGTTTGTTTTCAGTCTTGTCCTACTCTCACAGAAGGAAGCCTATGGATAAGTTGCCTATAAATGAGCATTGCAGCCAGTTTGTTTCAAAATGCCTCTAATTTTTTATTTCTGCTTTGCTTCCAGCCATCTTTTGCTCAATATAGTTGGTAATCTGTGAGGAAATACAGAATGCATTGCCTTTATTTCTTAGTAGAAGAATAGCAGTTGTAACTGCAGAAAGAGGCTATTCAGATAGGTGATGAAGCCTGAAGATATAATTTCACTAAAAGCTAGCTTAGACCAATTAAAATTAATAACCATTTCTCATAACTTTGGCAGAAGAGAGCTGTGGGTATTTCTGTATGGTGCTGTACAGGGCCATGGTAAAATGGCTTTGGAGCTCTGAACTGCTCAGGAGCTGTGCCCACAGCTGCCAGTCCCAAACCCAGGCTGACAAATTAGGCCCTGGGGATTGCTGGTCAGTGGCCAGACACCCGCACCACACCTTTGGGCTGGTTGGAAGCACAGGCAGTAATTTGAAGGTTAGCTCGAGTCTAAGCACCAAGGTAAGGACAAAAAGATACTGTTCAAACAGAGGATATAAAAATTCCAAAGAATCGACGAGTCAAATTGGCCACCTGGAAAAAACAGTTCAGAGGAGAAATACCAGGTTGTTGTGGCTTCCTACCAGCAGAAGAGATTGAGGTATTTTTTTTCACAGTGGATTATGATGGAGCAGGGCCTCCGTAATATTGAACTCCTTCTCCAGCATGTGGTGTCACTGGGGAAGCCGGTAGATGACGTTAGGAGTGGTGTTCAAAGAACATGAAACGCTTGGGTGAAAGATACGGATTGTCACGGAGATGTTTAGCCCTAAAGGTTCAAGATCACTAAAATTTTGCAAAAAGACATAAAAACAAACAGGTTGCTGTCGTTGTGTTCAGGAATCCAGACTAATTTTTCAAATAAGAATAAAACAGTGGTAAGAGTGTGCCCTAATAAATTATCTGTAAATCAGCTAAAGGCCTTTTTTCTTCTGATGGATGCTGCATGAGTATTTTGCAAATGAGCGTGTTTATGCCCAAATGGCGCATTCATTTGCTTTTGCGTTATCTTTTTTAATGGAAACCTTTATTTGTCTTTTTTGATTTTTTTCTTAAGGTGATTGAGTTTTAGAGGCATATGCAGTGATACAGATATTAATATGCATTATTGTAATTGGCTGTAATTAATCCATAATTGCACCTTTTTAACTGGGATGACAACGACGGGGACTTTAGTTTTTAAATGATGTAGGAATAATTCTTCCTATATGTGATTTAGGTTTTTATCTGGAAGAGGTATTTAGATTAAATAATCTATTAAGTGGATAGGAAAAAGCAGGAGTCTATTTCAGCCTGAATTGTCCTATGATGCCGTGATCTTAAGAACTGCTTTGGCATAAAGGTCAAAGGTGAATTTGCCCATGTTCACTTAGATACCAAAAACCCAGACTGGGCTTTCAGGGGAGAGGAGTATGGCTGGGTTTGGGGTTTGGTCTAGGGGAGGAATTATTTTGTTTTGATTGAGCCTGATCTGGAACAAGCATTTCTTGCCTTTTTTTCATTGCATGCTTACAGATCTGTTGAACAAAGGATTTTACTGATGTCCTTAATTTATGTTGGAATAGTTGAACAATTGTTGCTCCATGGCTTCTTGAGATGCTTGGCACCAACCACACACACACACACAAAGAAAAGAAAAAAAGGGGGGGGGGGCACAATAAAACTAAACAGTTAGCTTTCTTTCAGCTGGCGATGAACAGACAGAAGAAAGTGCTATTAACAAGTTATACTTCTTTGATTAAAGGATAAAAATAAATTTGTAAATGACATTTACCAAAATGTGATGTCATAATAAAGTTCAGGAATTATGTAATGGATATCCAGAGTCTCCCGGTGCAACTTGGATCCTAAGCTAAATCCTTTGCATTCTTTAACTATTGAAAGAAACAAAGATCAGTTAAATGACATTCAGCAAAGGATTCAAATCACCAGGGCTTCTCAGTCTTGTTACAGTAATAAACGTATTTTGCTAAAACTAATATTATAAAAATATGTGTATAAAGGGGTTTGTTGGTTGTTGTGTGGAATAGTATTAGGTATTAAAATCAGATTTATCCATTGGTAAAATAGCAAGGTACAATGGTCAAATGGTTGCAGCATTTCAAACAAGGATCGGTCACAGTTGTTCTGTTGGAAATCTTTCTGGTAGTCTTTCTCACTAGTTCCTAAGGGCAGATTTTCTTTTTTCCCCCAACAATCCTTCCCTGTCTCAGTGGATTTTTTATTGCTTAAAGTCAACTGGGAACATAATGTACTTGCCTGTCGTTCCTCCTATTTCCTCACTTTGAAGATACTTCCTTTAAAACCTGTTTCAGGATTTCTTGAAGGATGAGATAGGGACACTAATATAGCATTTTCCCTTTATTGGCCTTCCTGGTGTTGAGGTATTGGGAATTGCTTGTGCTCCAAGTTTGGTGCGTGTCCAGTGATGATGTGCAATTCCACCAAACATAGAAGGAAAAAACAACTTTAGATGTTTATAAAAGGTAATTATCATCGCAGGGGAAAAAGACAGTAATGCAGTCAGCTACCTAAATGACTTGGCACAGAATCAATTTTTAATCTTTTTTTTTTTTCTTTGTGTGTTTGTATGTGCTTTAAGCATTTATTTTGTCTTGTACTTCCTTTTTCCTCCTCATCTCTCTCATAACCATTGCATATCCTCGAGTAAAACCAGGGAGTGGTCTCTGCTGGCAGGAGGACATGATTGGGAAGTAGGAGTGCCAGGGAGCTGGAGATTCCCAGGGCTTGTGGCGGGCTGAGATAACTAGGCTCGAGATGCGAACAGCGGTAAACGAGGAATGCCCATCCAGTAAACACAACTGCAGAGACCTTCCAGAGCCACCGCCCCGCCAGCCAGGCCCCGTGGCGGGCTGGGGGCCGAAGGATGCGATCCGGAGCCCCCCGGCTGGCGCTGCCTGCAGGCGCTCGCTCGGCCTCAGGCCGGAACGCGGGATACGGCCTGGTGTCAACGAGGGCACGACTGGGCTCGTAGCGATTATGGCAGAGGCATACTGGTTTCCTTGACAACCAGACCGAGGATTCTTTGTGATTTATTATTTACCACTTCAAACTCTCGTTCTCTGATTTAATTAGGGAAAGGGATTTCCGTAAGTCCCCTCCCTTCCGAGCCTGAGAACCCCCCACCCCTGCTACAGCTGGCCCAGGCTGATGCTGCTCAAACCGGCCGCAGATCAGGCTCAGCACTGAGCTTCTGGAATTTCAGGCAGGTCGCTCAGACAGCAGTTAACTGAAATTCAGTGGATATTACGGTGAGTGATGCCTTGTTAATCTGCACTTACTGGCAGGGATAACAGACATCTGCACTCACCGCCTCTCCCCCTGGCCCCCTCCCTGTTTTTTCAGAGGCAGGGGACTGCAACAAGTGACACTTTTCACTGTTGTTCTTCAAGCTACAGGAAAGATAAAATAGTATCTGTAAGCACCAGTTTCCCTTGTTTTGGCAATTCACGTTGCTTTCTCCTTGAAGGCTTTATTAGCAATAGATCAGCCACAATTGTGTACGCGAAGAGTGTATTTTGATCTTTGGGAGGTATTTTACTGCCACCAGTTGCGTTGGTATTTGAAACAAAAATCCTCTCCTAATATGTGGCTAAAGACAGGGAATACAGTTAGTCTGATCTAACATCACATGAATCCCAAGTATGTATTTCCCACGTTTATAAAGGATTGGCTCAATCTGATCTACAGGGCCTGTTCTAAATTTAGTAATTCAGAATAGAATTTTGAACACAATAATTTATATAATTGAGATTTTTATTCAAATGTCACTGGCAAATCTGTGTCATTATATATCAAGATTGAAATTGGGTCCTCCAAAGGGCATTTTTTTCTTAAAGTACTTTTCTGGGTTGCATATTTTTTATTTCGTATTCAGCATGAGGTGTCTACTGCATTTAATAACATAAAATGAAGGTCACAGAAGATCACTAGTTTTACCAGAATGTCTCCCAATAGATGACTGGTAAAAAGGAAGTGATTGAAATGGGTTGAGGATCCTCTTTGAAGACTATATAGAAAATCTGTGTCATTTTTTTAATTATAGGGAGGATTTTTTGTTTTGTTTCCATTGTGTTTATTTCACTGTGACTGTTCTTTCAGTTGTACCACCTCAGTCATAATTTCAAAAGTTTGTACGTGTTTGGTCAGCTTTACCGCAGGGAGTTTCTCAAGTGAGTCAGTGGGTGTTGCTCACCTTTTGGTGGGTTGAACATGAAGTTCATCAAGTCCATAAAAAGACTTAGAGTGAAGTCCTAGCTCACTAATGTACCAGTGCCCCATTAGGCTCTTGAGGGAACTGACTGCTGAAGGTGCTTCTTTAAAATGGAGTAGAATAATGAGGCTCATTAATGCATTTTTCATTAGGACAAGAATATTGAGTGTCCAAGTTAAATTCTAAGGAATCTATCCTGCACTCAGTGAGGTTAATGACAAAGCTCACAATGACATTAGTGTTGCAGGATGAGAACTTAATTGGGGTAATTAAGATTCTACTTACCTAAAATTCCCTATTATTTTCAAGTAGATAAAATATTGCAAAATTACTACTATGAAGAGTTGTATAATGTTGGATCTCAACACATCGTTCAGAGATGACAGCATTTCAGTGGGAGATAGTATTATTTCTGTATTTTGTATTTGATTCATAAAGCACCCTTGTCATCTTCTAGAGGCTTGTGCAAGTGAAAACCATCGTTATGAAAAGTAGTGTTGTTTTTGGTTTTGGAATTCCAGCATTTTCTGCACTGTGTTTTTAAAGATAACATGGGCCATACATTGCTGAAACCCAGTAACAATCTGGACTTCAGATTCAGCAGTGACAGAGACCAGATAGGCCCAGCAGCTCTGTTCTGGAATTGTGTAAGTGTGGAGAACAGGCTCATTAACTGAAGTTTGCTTTGTAGTAGTGCACACTTGGTGAAATTGGTATTTGTACGAGAAGAAAACAGCTTCCTTACCAAGTAGAATAGCTAGGAGATCCAGCTTCAGTGCCTTCAAGGGAGTCTGAATCCTCAGTTATAAATGATTATGTCAGAATGCCTAATTCAAATGGTTACCCTAACACCTGCTCATTCCTGCCTCCTTTGGACACCCCTAACCTTCTCCTTCCCTCCTTGGCATCCCCGGCAGATTAGCAACTCCCTCCTCAATTACACTGCCATCTCGGCTGCTTTGATCACGCTCTGAGCTCACTCTGGAAATCATCTTGATTAATAAAACTCACCGCCACCGGAGAAACAGCAGCGTGTGTGGATTGACAGGCTGTGGGACCGGGGGTGTAGCCAGACCCTGGCATTCAGCTGAGCAAGGCTGGGTTGGCCATGCTGAGGCAGGAGAGGAGGTGTCAGCCCCTAGGACATGCAGCACCCTGGCCGCTCCCTCCCCGCCTGGCCATTAGATCCCCCACCATCCCCTCAGACTCGCCGGAGCTGGCTGCCTGTTTGTAGACCTAAATAATGTATAGTGGGAACACGGTACTTTCCGTAAGAAAGCAGCGTTTTAGTTGGTGTGGAAAAAAGTGGAGCAATCGGATCTTTTATACTTCACAGCTGCCTTCTCCAGAAATTCTTGCTTTAGACACTTAGGGAAGGATGTTTTTCAAACAGAACTGTGACCTGGTATGGTGAAATGCTATGTACAATGGATTGATTAGTGAGGAAATTACTTTCCACATCTGTAGTAGCAGTGCAGTAGGTCTGCCTTGCTTGATGCTGAGCTCATACTTGAACACGCTACTGTGTTTTTTTTTTTTTGTTTTTTTGTTTTTTCCTGGTCTGATGCAGAGCTTTCCTGGTCTTTTCTTTTATTATTGGTCGTATTAAGATCAATGAACAGCATTGGAAACACAGTCGTTGAGCTATTAGATGTGTGCTTCTAAATAGCTGTAATTAGCAAATGCGAAGTTTTCCTTTCTCTGGAGTGTTACAGTGTGCATTCATCCCTTTTGTTACTTTCTAATGTAAATAGCATTAATTATGGAACTCCTATCACATAATTATGGAAAATTGTTTACTTTCTGTCTTAGTACTCAGAGATTTCAGAGATCCTGATTTTTCATTTATTTCATTTGAGCACTTATTAGCCAGTTCTTTAAAAGCTGAGAATATTTCTTGCTCTCATATTGTAGCAGTTGTAGGAAGGGGGACAAATTCCAGGAATAAAAATCAGAATCCAAATTTAGAAGCCCTGAATTTGAGTCCAGGTGGAATTTAGCCTTCCTGTCAATTGATCTCCCTTGTCTTTTGTACCTGTTTGCAAAGAGGCCTATGGATTCCTTTCGAGGTCATTAACAGCATTTGGACAGGGTGGCTGAGGTGCATATTTCCTTTATTCAGGTAACAGTACCTTTGTTGCCATTCTAACTGCCTGCTGCTCAGGGAGCATGGTAGAATTGTGTATATTCCTTAGGACTTTTTAAGTTACCTTTTTATTTCTAAGCCATTAAATAGTTTTCCTTTTTTTTTTTTTTTTTCCATGCAATTTATTATTCAGAGGATGCTGCCAAGTATCTCTGTAGGATTACTCCATTATTCCTGGAATTTGCCAGAACTTTAGGTACGTTGTAAAAACTGTGTATGGTATATCCCTCTCCTCTCTAATAGTCTCTTAGAAATCCACAAATATTTCATAGAAGGTAAGGTCAGGAAGAAAGCGTTTCACTCTGGCAGGCATTTTCTGAGATTGCTTGCTACTCTTGTCTCATATCTATTTGTGGGAATATTTGAAGTGACGGCACGTTTACTTTCAAGTACATTTATCACATAGTTCTGCTACTTGTTTTCAAAAGGTATGACTGTGTATTTTGGGTTATAAGTTTTGTCTGTGGGATCTTGGGCCTTTTTGTTTCCAAGGGTTCTTCTTTTACTCCTGAGACCTCAGAAACATTTCGGAAGCTACACTGAATGAGAAGGGGTATTGCTCTGCTATTTGCATACTCATAAGCACTCTTTAAGGATGAAGTGGCTTGCTGTCATTAAAATTAACCACATAATTTTTCCACTGTAAATTATACCATGACAATCGACTCCACCCCATCATTTTATTGAAACGATGAGCATATGAACTCTTCCTTTGTTGCTTGGTTCTGTTGTTAATGTATACGTAATCCTGTTTGTAAACAAGAAAATGCCCCCTTCATAATTTTACAGCTGCAATCTCATATGTTATTATGTGTTAGCAGTCATACAGTATTTTTTATTAAATATGTGGTAGTTGTTGAAGATCATATCCGTATTTGGTGTTTTAAACTCTGTCACTTGTAGAATAACATTTTCTTTAACATGACACAGAATATAAGAATCCATCTCCACATTTTAGTGAGACTAAATGTTTTGCTTTGTTGTTAGGCAGGTTAGGGTATAACCCATTTAAGAAGGCAGAGCCCAGCACACCAAGAGTTAGGGCTGGCAATCAACATGTCATCTGCTGGAATGATTTAACTTTCACCATGCACGTAGTCCTGAGGAACTGGTACATCTCTGCATGGTGTCTATGAACCTCTGAGGTGACGAGGCTTTGGATTTCTTCAAGATGGGAACAAAAGCATGTTTCTTTTGTCAGCTGTTCACTCTGGATACTGCTGATGGAAATCATAGCCCTTTCCTCCTCTTCCCCTACCCCCCCTCAACACATGGTTTCCAATCAAAAATGATTGAGAGAACTGGAAATATAAATTGTTGTCAAAATGCATTTTTATAGAAAATAAAAGAATATTTATTTTTGTTCAGCTACCAACATCCTGTACAGAGGAAATAATTCAACGGGAAATCCTGTTGACACGACATTTCTGACACATCACCCTTTGTGTGTCTTACCTCCCTGTTTCTGAGCTTGTTTCTAATTCAGAAGCTTCTCCTTCCTGACAGGTGGTGTGCTCAGTGAGTTAACAGTTGGTAAACTGGAGATAACCTCCAGGAGGGGGATTTACAGAGACCATGGGACTTATTTGCCTTGAGAAATTTTGAAGATGCAATGTATTTAACGGCGAGAAAGAAAAGGGTAGAGTGCTTTCTGCGAGCTGGCAAAGGATCAAGTGTGTATGATGTGAAGGAAAAAAGGAAGGAGAACAGACATCTGGCTGGCAAAAGAAAAGAAATATCATTGACAGATGAATACTGTTTCAAACTGGGATAATTTTAGATCAAGAGGGCAAAGTTTTGCTCTCATGCATGCAGCTTCCACTGAAAGGGATGGGAAAGGTGCATGCAGATGAGAGTAAAATTTAGTTCTAAGTGAGAACCGAACAACATGCGTATTTTTACACTAGATATTTAGACTTTCATGTTTAGATCACATGGTTTCCATCTGCCATATGTAGGCATTGCTAAAATGCTGCCAGGAACCAGTCTCTGGTTTGGTGACTTTCATTAAAGGAATTAGTGGTTTCTATCCAGTTTCAGTGTGGCTGGATTCAAAGTGCAGAAGCCCATTTTCACAGTTTAGCATTAATTAGCACTCTTGTGGCAGCCTCAGCAGGGAGGTGAAGGATTAAATGGGCATGAAGACCAAACTATCTCTTTTCCCATAGTGGTGATTCCTTCAAAATAGGGTTGAGACATGATGGACTAATATGGGGGATGCTTGCACAGCTGCTGTCTGGGCTGTTCTTGTTCCAGGTGATTGAAGGACTCCAGTCTGCAGTTCTGACAATATAGCACTCTCTTCTCTCCTGCTATTAGAAAAAACAACAACAACAACAAAACACCACCACCACCAAAAAAAAAACCACGAACAACTCAGATAGACACATTCTCACCCTTCTGCATGAGGGGTGAGAGCCACTTAGGAGAATTTAAATGAGATCCTTGCCAGCCATACACAGGAGGGATCGACACGTTAAAAAGCTAAGACGCTGCTACTAACTTGAGGTTTTGCTGAATCATTCAACAAGGTGTAGGCAGGTAAGCCCTGACTCTTTTTTTGCTGAAGAGAGCCTCACAGGGATATTTTTGAGAATTGCATGGAGACTGGAAAATACACAAGGAAAATTGTAATAAGTTCCCGGGAGCCTGGAAGGCAGGACTCGTCCTAGTGTGAGTCAGAGGGCGTAACTCAGGCTTCTGTCCTGAATTTCATTAAACAGACGTACCGTGCTTTGTGTTTATGCACACTGCATATTAAGTGTATAATTACAGAAAATTACTTACTGTTGTAATTCTGCTGCTCACACCAAATCTTGGAAAACACTGAATCTGACAAAGATTTTTAAAATTTTAAATGATTTTTTAGACCAAATCAGCCTAATAAATTCTAAAAAATATTTATTAAAAAGCCACCATTAGTTACTTAATGTTTCTGATAGCTCTTATTCCTAGCAATTCATATTTTTATTTTGCAAGAGACAGGCTTTCAGATTTTAGCCAAATAATTAAAGCGTGCAAGAGTATGTTGGAGAAACCGAACTCTTGAAAGGAGTGCTAAAAATCCCCCCTCACAGCTAATTTATTCAATGAAATAGTTGTCTTGCTTCAGCATAATTTATGTGCACATTTAAATGATCAAGTGTGTTCATTCGGGCTTCAGACCTCTTTGTTAAAGTTCTAATAATGAATGTACTTTCATGTACATTGTTTTGAGCTAATCCCATTTTTATGAATGGGTTAAAAAAAAAAAAAAAGGAGAGAGAAAGATGTCTCTTCCTAGAAAATAGATTTCCTTCAATAACTAATCCTTTTTTTTTCTCTAATGTCCCCTACTTCTATCATCTTAAATGAAAATAATGAGTCTATACTTAAAACGGCAAAGAATACAGCTATAGGAGAATATTTTTGAAATGATTGCTTCCTGCCTAATTTTATCCAGACTGGAACAGTGGGGTTTTGTCTGCCGTGCCGCAGCTCTGGCTGTTCATGTGCTATCTGGTGGCTTTCAGTGAAAGAAGAGCGGAGTGCTGTGAACTCCAGACCTCTGTGCAGTATCAGAAGCTCTCACTGTGCCAATGTAATCTTTTAATAGACATGCTTGCCAGAATGACTTTTTTCCCTTCAAAGATAGAATTAGAAAGCACAGTTGTCATTTAAATTGCCTCTATCGTTTTAGTCGTTGGTAGTGATCTGTTGACCAGTATTGGATAATTTAAAAGCTGTTTAACAAAATAACATGCTTATCTGTGTGAAATATATACAGCAGTGAGAGACGAGCAAAAAGTCTCCCTTGACATAGTTCATGGGATTCTTTAGAAACTGCGGGATGCTGAGGCTTTTTTTTGCGGAATTATAAATGCTTTGCAGGACCCATGTTGAGAATTTGCATGATTTTCAGATGGGAAAGTGTGTTCAGCTGCCTGTGTGCACCCTCTGTGCTCGCACGTCTGCACCTTGCTGAGCGAGGGAGAGGATGCTGCATACAGTTTGCATTGGGCTCTGCATTTGTTCAACATACATTATCGAAATTCTGCCCAAGATGCATTGCTTCATCTTGTGTAGAACTTGAATCATCATGTTTCATGATTTGGTAAAATAAAAGAGATTGTGAAAGAGACAACTGTAAACATTCTGTTTGAAAAGATGTGCTCTTTTCAAAAGACCTTTCTGTTAGAGCCAAATAACGCAAGAAGCAATATTTCCTTGCTCACCGAGACACATATTTTCTGCAAAGATTTGTTTTGGATTCTCAGTTCTCCCAGTATCTGCATTCTTTGAAATTATTTTGTATTTCCATGTTGACTTTCTCTGTGCTTTAAGTTTTAATCAAAGGTTCCGTGCTTCTGATGTCGAGAAGTACTGATGTTAGCCTGTTTACATTCCACTATTTTTCCTCTGTATGGGGTGAACATTCAAATGTAGTGGTTCCTTTTTGCTTTTATCTACCAAACTTAGCACCCTCTCTTATTATTGACAGCTCAAAAAGATGGAATGCTGGTGGGCAGGATGCTGTGAATTATTAACTTTTCATTGCACTTTGACAAATTTAGGTTACCTTTCTATAGACAAATCATTTTTTACTAAGGAACCAGGATGGTAGAATGGTAAAAGGCATTGCAAATTTATATTTAAAAAAAATTTAGTCAAATGTGAATTTAATATATTTGAGAAACCCAGTTCTAAGTTACATTTCTTTTGCAGAACGTCTGTTTTTTCATTTTATGGATTAAAGTATAAGAGGAAAGCTTTCTTTGTGATGTTTCATTTTGATTTTTTTCTCAGCATGTACATACATTGACTAATAAAGCATTAAAGAATGCATATTACCACTGAAAATCCCCTTTACTTCTTTTTTTTTTCTTAAAATGGTGAATTTGTAAAAGCAGTTTATTTTGTTCTATGAATAAAGAGCCTGCACTCAACTAATTTGTGAGCAGATAAAATGTTCAGGAAACATATGTTTGCCAGGAAGTTTTTTTGTAATCAAAATGGTCAACATGACAGAAACCATGCTCTTTTTTCTCATTAGGTATTATTCTTCTAACATTAAAAAAAAAAAAAAGCCCACGCAACACTGATGAACATATACAGACTTGAATGAATCAGACAGCATATGCTGCATGTGGTAATAGAGCCTTGCTTGAGTTGCTGTTTAGGTTGTGCTGGAAATCCCAGCCCTGGCCCCAGAAAGGTCTGTGGCAGTCAGGCAGCTCTTTATGCGGACACTCCTCCGTAGAGAGGAGCGGTGTCATCCATGGCACAGTTTGCCTTGAAGCGATTAGCAGAAACGAGGAATGTTGATTTCAGCCGTAGGAGGATGGCCAAACAAAACACATTTATGCAAGGTACAGTAAGGCAAGCGGCGGGCTGAATACAGGTTGGTTAGAAAATACGGTGTTGAAAATCCTCATGACGAATTGCACTGGAGATACAAAGTTACTGGTGACAACAGTAATTATTGACGGAGCTACATACTTATGTCTGAAAAGCCCTGGAATGATGCAGAACCAGGCAGCAGCATTCAGATGCCGGTCTTTCAAACTTCCATCCTGTGGCAGTGCATCTGTTTATCGGGAATTATCTCCTGAATGTAAATCAATTTCAGTCCTAAGTCATTGCACCTGTTGCCAAGAGGTATTTATTCCAATCACTTGCCTAAAGCACAGGGAGTTATTGCTTGACATTTTATAGCTCCAAAAAAAGCTGTCGTTTCAAAATCATTTGTTCAGAGAGGAGAAAATGGAGCAAAACAGTTCATTTTACCCTAAGCACTGCTATTTGGCAGTATTCACATTTGCACGGCACAAAGCTGCAATATTGATTTTTCGCTCACAGGGCCTCCCACTAGTTCTTTCTTCGATTGTCAGGGTTGCAAGATGGATTGAATTACACTTTGCTTGTTGATATGCTTATTTTTTTTTCTTTGTTGGTAGGAACAGATTACAAATAAAGCTTCAGAATAAACATCACAGCAGCTTTGTTAGTAGACTTTAAATTTATTTATTTTATTTACTTAAAATTCCCTCTGTGCCATAGTGGTTCCTTAGAGTGATCTCCCCACCTACCACATGCTGCATTGTTTGGCTTTATTGCTTGCTGCTTTTGCAATATCACACCTACGTTACAATCTCAGGTGTGTCCTCTGTTGCTGGTGAAGTGACCTAACCTTGGTCTAGCATTTTTAATGTTCGTTTTAATACAGAACTCCTCCTGTATGACTGCAGGGGGAAAAATTGCAGGATGAAACACATTCACAGTACTATGGCAGTGGCCAGTTGCTACAGATGATGAAATAAGATTTGCAGGTAGCTAATCTCGGAGGTCTTGTCTTTGAATTTGAAGTATTTCCTATCAGAAGTACTGGCTGTGCTGCAGGGTCTGCAGGAAGGGTTCGGTGCTCATCGCAACCAGCTTGGTATGGTTTTGTCAGCCTGGCACCGCAATGATCCATATGTCCGACCTGTGGCTGCAGGCACGCTGCCTGCGCAGCCACCGAGACCTTGGGGGCATCAGCCTGGGCCCCCTGCTCTGCCATTCACCAAAAATCCCCTTTTGGGCAGCAGACCCAGCTGTGTCCCCACTTGTGGCTTCCTTCTTGCTGATGGAAACCCAAAAGCAGGGCTGTGCGATGGCACATGGGGGGCCTCCATGGGAGGGGGCTGCCGTAGCCCTGTGGTGGAGGCAGCTCTGCTGTGTGCAGGGGGTGCAGGCACCATTGCCGTGAGGGATCGAGTTTTATGGGGACGGTGTTAAATTTGACAGGAGCAGTAGGATGTAGGAATGGCAGTCACTGGCAGTGTTATTTTTGGTCCCACTGCGGCTGTCGTGATGGTAATTAATCAAAGGAGCTGCTGCATGCATGTGTAGTGGGGGCTTTGTTCCTATTTGTGGTGGGGGCTTTGTTCGTGCCCCTCTCCGTGCCCATTTCACACCCTCACTGAGCCGTGAGCAGCTTCTGTCTTCATTGTATTAATTTGCTGCATGGGAGGAATATGTAGGGTGTTAACGTGATGGATTCGCATTTCAGCTCTTTCCAGCTTTCAGCTCATGATACTTCAGCAAGCCTCTAATAATAGTGTTTGTTATTACGCATGACATGCTCAGCCAAACCTATAGCCAGGAGTGCATTTTAGATGGAATTGTTGTGTTTTCCACAGCAACATGGCCTCTTCTCTTATTAACAAATACGAAAACACTGGCAGAGCAGCAACACCTGTTTCATGTCGGATGAGATTCCGTAAAATTTAAAGCAGAGGCAGATGCAGCTGCTGTGCCCTGGCCTGCCCTTCCCCTTGTGCCAGGGCAAGATCCTGTCCAGCGAGCAGGCTAAGGAGCTGCTCCTCTGAGACCTCATCGGTGCCCCTGACATGGAGGGAGCCAGGGGTCAGGGTGGCCCCGAGCATTAGTCCTCTGCACGAGGGGAGCAAAACCTGGTGCTGGTGCAGAAGGGGAGCCGGGCAGACGGGACGATGGGCTCTGACTGCCAGGGAGCCACATGCTGACACTGGTGTGGACGTTACCAGCAGCTCTTCCATGCAGTCCTAGCAGATCATCGTCATCTTCATACAGCAGGACTTCGAATCCACAGATCATTAATTCAGCAGAAAAAGTGACAGCCTCGGGTTCATATGAAAATTTGCTATCAAGGGGTTATCTCAAGTTGTTCTTGATCTTTTTAGATCCTTGCTTCCTTCCCTCTTCTAACGTATCACACTTTTTTTTAAAAAAAAAAAAAAGTTTTTTTTTTTGCCTTCAAAACACCAGAGCTTCAACTTTCCATACTTACTAGCTGTTTCTCTTTGCTGTCATAACTTGTCTCCAACAGCCTGCACTGAAATATTAATGGCCTTGTGCTACTCCATTACTATGACTTTTTTTTTTAAAAAAGGAAATATCTGTGGTTCAGCTGAAAATTTACAGGAGATTTACTATCTTCAAGATACAAGTGTTTATCACTATCATGTTACCCAGCTCATCCTCCAAAACACAGTAGTGCCCCCATTTTGTAAGAAATAGAAATATTTTGTTTAATAATATACTAGTAGCTATGTGCAAGGACGGGTACATTTTTTTGACATATATTGTGCATAAAGAAATGTCTGTAAAAGACTATACATCTGGATGAGTATCTGGACCGTTGTTCTGTTTCTAAGGCATTTGGTATGGCTTCATTAGATAGGTTACCTATTTTTCGGAATTCTCTCATGAAGAAAAAAAAGTTAAAAATGAGAATTCCCTAAAACATATATGTCATTTTTGGGAGGGACAGGGAGATTTTATACAGTACACATGTGCAGTTTGCTGTACTGGTCATTTATGTATTTGTTCAAAACCTTCTAGCTCCTGCTTGTGGTTTAATTTCTGTAAAAGGCACAGCGAGGAGAACAGGAGTTCAGCTAGGTGAAGTATCAGCACATATATTAGATCTAGTGGCACAGACATGTCCATGTTGGGGACATAAAGTAGCTGAGCGAAAGAAAATGAACTCTTTCTGGAGAAAGGGAGATAGAAATAAATTAACTTGAAGCTATGGCTTTGCTCCTTTGGTGTTTTTTGTTTGTTTTGTTTTGTTTTTAAATCACTTCTGCATGTGCAACTCCAGCCTGCTCTGCCACTTCCCACTTTCCACCGTGACCTGTCTGTGCCCAAAGTGGGGAGAAAGAAGCAGAGAGGAGAGGTGAGAACAGGAATGTGCAATGTAACCGTGCAGACATGCTGCCCTGTCGAGGGTTAGAAGCGAAGAGGAATTTCCTCTTCCCAGATTAAGGACACAGCAGCAGTGATGTCGGGAAGTGACAGTTTCATGAAAGATGCTTCACTTAACATGGTACTGGGTCAAACTGTTTAAAGGTGCACTTCCTTTAGGATGCTGTCGAGAGTTATTGCCTATGTGACAGAAAAAAAAAATAGTCCAATGCAATATATCCTTTAGGCTCAATCCCATTTTTTTTTTCTCTTTTTTAGGTTTCAGCCGAGCAGCACTACCATTTGGTTTGGTTAGGAGAGAGCTCTCCTGTGAAGGCTACTCCATTGACCTCCGGTGTCCAGGAAGCGATGTTATTATGATAGAAAGTGCTAACTATGGACGGACAGACGACAAGATTTGTGATGCTGACCCTTTCCAGATGGAGAACACAGAATGCTTCCTTCCAGACGCCTACAAAATTATGACACAAAGGTAAAAATATATATGTCACTTTGAGAATCAAAGAGGAAAAATGGCTGGACTAAAACAGTAAGAGCTATATACTGTAGAAAATGCTGTGTTGCACTTGACAGTTTGATGCTGAGGTAGTTTTATGTCTATATAGAAGGAAATAAAAATCACCAGTTACAATTAGAGAGGTTTTTTACAATTCTTTGTGCAAAAGGAAAAAGTGGGAAGATAACTGCAAGGAGAATGGAACAATTAATTTATTTGGAGGTTCCTTATATTTCTGTCTTTTACGTGGCCAAACAGCACTTAATTTTTTCTAAATGGCTGTAGCTTCTACATTCCTTGGCAAACTTACACGTTTCTTTTGAATGCATTTAAATTGCTGTGCTTCCCACCTTCAAAATGCTTAAAATGTAAAATGCCAGGATGATTAAATGCCAGGATGATTACATGTCATTATACATGTGTGTACATACGCATATAACCATACAAGCACATGCTACTTTAGGTCTTAGTGACAGTGACTGTCAGTAATAGAAGATGGAGTAAGAGCTGATAAAAGTGTTTGTAGTACAAAACTTACATCAGGACTAATATTCATAGAAATTCTTGCGCATCTAAGCTGAATATGAGCATCAGCCTTCTAGTACTGACAGTTGTGGAAATGTCAGCACAAATCAGTCACTGGCATTTTTAGTAGCTTTAACTACAAGGGTGTTCTAAGGCTAGATAAAAAAAATGTTTGGCTTTTTTATTTTGTTTCTGTAAAGCTCAAAAAACCTGAAAATTTTCCTTCTTCGCCCCACATAAGTTCAGGAAAAGTAGTGAATGGAAAAGTTCAGGACTGGTGGGAAATTTTTCTCCCAGTGCATTTTTCTTAGGATGAGGAATCCAAAAAAAAGGGGCAATGAGAATAACCTGGTAATTCTCCAGTACACGTACGCAGAGATATCAAATCAAATATGCAAGTCATCTTGCATGCTGCTATATTTTGTTTGAACATAGAAGTCAGTAACACATAGTCATGTCTTAAAAGTAATCTTCCTTTTTGACTCTCAATTCACTCTAGTTGTTATGACTTGAAATTTTTTATCACTTTCATGTGAACTCTTGGACATTCTCTATTTCTGTAGTCAAATATTTGGGCTCACTATCAAGTTTCAATTTCAAATGGTAGGGGAAAATTAAGGATATCAAGCCTTTTATTTTTGTTCTGTGTTCAACCTATGACTTGTTCTGTGATCAGTAAGGGAAAGGCTCCATTGCTAAGGTAGTAAAAAGGTGATACAACTTCTTTAAATCGTTTGAATTATTATTTTATGGTTCCAGTTCATTGTTGTTAATTAGATCAAGCCAGATTTCCATTGAGACTTCAGCAGCAGTGTCATCATCCTCTAATCTGTCAACTCCCTTTGAAACCACCTTCAATTGCTTTTGTAAATGTAGTGCCTCTCTGTAGACTTCCTTGTTGTGTAAAATGCATGTTGTGTTTTGATCAAAGTCCTCCTTATGTTTACTGCAAATACACAGATTAAGTAGTCAGAGACAAATATAGAGGCACAATCTTGCTTAAAGTGACATCATACTGTTCCTGGAAAGCTGAAATTTGAATCTTCCCATTTCAATTAATCAACTGTAGGTTTATGGTAGCAGAAAGTATTTTTGAACTTCCCCACTCTTCCAGTCTTACCATTTTTTCAACAGTCCAAAATGAAGACGTGATCATATATAAAACATTGATTCAACATATCTGTGCTCAGAGACAATTTATCATTGTATTCTGTTTTATTTTCTGAACAAATGGCAAAGATCATTTGATATGATACTTCCTATTTTTGTCTAGCATTTATAGTAATTTGGAAGTTTGGTTATGTAGCTTTCTTTCTCAGATCCTGTCAGTGAGTAGAAAAAATGTCTCCTCTGCTTTGTTAAATCTTTTTTGAAAATTGGTCAATTTGTTCTATTACAAGCACGGAACAATATTGCAAATTTCTCATAAAATATTAAAAGTTCTTGTATCTCATCTATTCATAACTGCATTGGTGATTGTAATTTTTTGTTGTCTAAGGCAAAATGTTTAGAACTTGGTGCACGTCCTTGATCTGATATCTAAAAGTATCACATCAGCTGTATTTTGATGGCAGCAATTGCACAGAAAATAGCTCACCTGAAGGACTGTCAGACTCATTGGTTTTATTTTTTTCATTGACAAGAAAAAATAATTAATCCGTTAGACCATTTAGATCGTTAACGACAATCTAACGTTTGTCATTAGACAAGGAAAACTTTTCTTCTATACCTTTAGAAATAAGCAGCAATAGTTTTGATATTGCTGTTTAACATCTTGCAGTGTTTACTTTTAAGGGTTAATTAAATGTTTTTATCACTTCAGCCAGCAGTGTCTCTACCACTGCTTTTGACCACTTGAGTCCATTTTAGACCTGTAGTTAAATGCAGTTCCATGGCAATTATTAAACACTCATCATTCATTTGCAACATTACTCCACAGCCTTCATACAGCAACTAAATTTATTGTAGTTACAGTGGGAAAACACTAGCGTAATGAGATCAATACTGTGAAATCTGAAGATTGAAAAATAAGATGAGCTTTCCGGTTTAACACAGAGCCGTATGATCACACACCCTGCTCCCCTTTGAGAGGTTTTGAGATTGTGACAAACTTTGTGTTGCATCAGCTCCTCTTTATTAGAACAAACATAATATTTTCTCCTTTTCTTTCTTTTGTACAGTGCTCAGATTTTTAACGTAGTGTTTTCCTAGGAAGCCCGACTAGAACACTAATGACTTCACTGCTTTGCATTTTTACCTTTGTAAAGTCGTTATTAATTTTTTAGTTCCTCCTTGAAATTACATCCCAATTATTCTAGAATAAAGTCCTCCACATGCATTTAGATTCCGTGTAAACTTCAGAGTGGCACAGTTAAAATTGAAGCTTTGAAGAAAGGGACTAGACCTTCAGAAAATCCCTCTCCTCATCCACACTTTTCTGATAATTAACCCCAGCGTCTGCATGCAGTCATGTTTGAGAGATCTTACCAGGAGTTAAGGCTGCCTGTAGAAATAAGCTTATTTCTAAAATATTTGGTGACTTAGACTCCTTGGTTCTCTCCTATCCTTTACAAGGGACAATTCTTCTCCTGCTTCCTTTTCATTTGAAATAGGAATTACACAAACAGGGAAGCTCAGGATGCAAAGCAGCCCAAGGAAATTGCTGCAGTTGCTCGCGGGTAACGTGTGTGTTCGTGTGACTGCAGCCAGAAACTGTCACGAGACTTTGAAGTTGATAAGGCTGACTAATACTGCTCTTTATAGACACAGCGGAGATTTGAAAATTAACATGATAAAATTTGCTTACAACTGCTTCCATTGTAAGTAGATTGCAGGTGGATTGCCGGGGTTATTTTCAAACCACCTGGGCGTTTAAGGAGGACTTTTGGCCTCCAACCTCAACTTCAAAGCCCCGCTCTGCAGGCTCCAGCTGCAGCTGGGCCACAGTTTGCTGTTAGGACAGGCACTGAGGATTTCATAGGTACCACATACTGTTTGGATTTCTGTTCTGTTAGCTTAAAATAACAACAGATCCTTAAAAGTACATGTAAGGACACACTCAAAATACATTTCAAATGCTCAGGCACATTGTATGTGCAACTTTATGATGTAACACTAAGCTGCAAAGAAGCTTTTTTTTTTGCATTCTGGGACCTTTCTCTCTGAATTAAAAATAGGATTTTTTTTTAGTAAGAATCACTTTTCTTAGTCCTAAAATTTTGGGTTAGGAAATGTTGCTGTTTATTTTAAAGATCAGACACCTTAACTACCTTGGTGATTCCAGTTCAGTGCAATTAGATAATATTTTTGCCTGTGTGTTTATATAAATGCTTGGGTAATCTGGCAGAAAAATCAAATGCATTTTTTTTCAGATCCATTCCAATCTATACACCTTATTTTTTGAGTAAATTGCCATTATAGCTATTTGTTGAGCTTGTAGAAAAAATCTGTTTTGTATTTAGAAAAAATATGAACTATTAACCCTGAAGCTATGGGATAATACACATTGAGATTAAGTTCAAGCAATTAATGTTGACAGCCAAATTAATGCTAACTTTAGAAAGAAGATATTGTTCCCTCCTAATAATGGCTAAAATACCTTGATTTTATAAAGAGGAATTTCTGATCTGTGTTATGACACATAGTTGCGGTCATCGAAAAGAAGAATAAGAAAAGAAAGAATAATTCCCAAGAAGAATAATTCCCAAATCTTTAAAACTTCATTAGAAAACACAGTGTCGCAGTTAGTATATTCAGATTATTTTTGTTCTGCAACAGAAAGGTGGTTATATCAATCCTGCAGTAGGAGGTGGCCTTGAAATTTTATTTTCATCCACAATTCATACTATAACATTATATATATTATACTTCCATATTTAATCAGTATTATTTGCCTTTTTAACTATGCACAGGGAAAGCAAACCTCATTATAATAGGTAAGCATAAATAGAAAATCTGTTAGGTGTAATAGATGAACTTGGGGAACTTAAACACTTTGAAATACCATTTTACAACATCACTGCAGAAGGTGAAAGGATTAAAAGAGGCATAAATCCTTTCCAGCAGTCAGCATTTTGTCTGTTGCACGTATCCTGTCCTATCTATAGGCCGTGCAACATATGTACCTTCAATTACCATGTCCGTCATGACGGCAGTGAGGAGTTCATGCTTGTGTTCTTGTTACCGTGAACTTTTCTCGCATGGTAATACAGTAACCTGTTATGTCCATCATCTGTCTGGCGGGACAGCTGCGCTCAAGTGAAGGGTCTTCAGAATGTAAGTGGCGTGCCTCCTGCCCCACAGGATGATCCAGAGAGACATCAAGGAAGGGCCCTATCCATTCCTTTTCCTGAGGCATTATTTTTTCCTTAATCCCTCCCAGAGTGGGGGGTGGGAGAACGGAGATGTTCATTCTTTTCCATCTATTCACATGTCCAACAAAGACATCATTTTAAAAAATCCTGTATACAAATGAGAGCAAGACATTTTCGGAAGAAATCAGAAGTTCTCCTCTGAAGACGATGCATCCTTTGAGTGTTCATCTTTTTCCTGCTTGTCAGGTCTGCAGTGGAAGCGTCGTCATACTGTATTAGTTTCCTTTCAAGTGAAAACAAGTTTGATCTGTTCCCTAAAGTGAGTGAATACAGAAAATCTGCCACTAGACTCCAGGCTGGGATGGACAGTAGGTAACTGCTATAGCTGATTAATCTCACTCCTCAGAGTGAAGCAGTCTGGCCAAAACGCCAGGCCTAACAGCACATCTTCTCTACTAGAAGGCAAAACAAGCTGTGGGGTTACTGCAGAACTGAATTTGAGCCTTTGCGAGACTTCCATGAAGAAGCATTTTAGTGCCTCAAAATGAGCTGCCTCAGACAGGGCCAGGTTGATTGTGCGTTTAAACTATACCACACCTCCAATTTGCATTTTTTAGCATGACTTAAAACAGTTTTCCTGGGCAGGATTTGATCCTCTGCCCTTCAAAACTGACTGTGATTGTGGTAATGGCGTGTGTTTCCCTAGGGGTCTGCCAGGCTCAGACAAGGCTCTGCTGACCCCTGCTGCTATTCGTGCTTTTTTCCTTGCTTTTCCTTCTGCGGACGAAGATTGCCTCCCTTTGCTAAAGATATCATGTTGTGAAAAGTGTCTCGGAACAAGAGGTATACCTTGCCTTTTGCTACTTTCTGGTCATTAAGAGCTTGCATTTCTGTCCTTTTCGTGTCAGAGAAACACCAGTATTGATCATAAGATATCACAGGCTGATGCAGGCAGGGAAATTCTCGGAATTCATGCGCAGCAGAGTGGCTGTGGTGTTGGTGCGGATCTCATTTGTGAGGTTCTTCTTTTGCTTTGGCATGCCAGTGGTTTCTGCTTCAGCTCGCTGACAGCTGCCTCACAAAAGTTACCATAGAAAATTATCAAAATTAGATGTCTCTTTTAAGCATCCTTTAAAAATGAAGGCTTTTACTTATCTGATGCAGACATAGGTCTTAGTACAGCAGTCACCGCCATCAGTATTTTGCTGTAGCAGACGTGTAAAATGCTCTATTTTTAAACGGCACTTTTCGTGATAACAGGTTGCGGTCTGATTGATTTTTGTTTTGTTTTGTTTTCTTGTGTGTTAATCTCAAGACTTAGTTATGACTCATACAGAGAAAAAACATTAATACATGTAGAATATTTTCATAAACTAGGCATTAACACAGAACCTAGAATATTCATGACGCATACCGTAGTCCTTGGCTTTATTACAGAAAAGAAGAGGAACACCCATGACTGAGAACCTTATCTGGCATTGTTCATTTTCACTGTCATTAATATGAAAGTAGTAGGTCTAGTTTACACATTAAAAATAGTGTTTGCTTTTTTTTTAAATTTTGTTATTATTAATGGGGTTGTTCCACTGTGGTATTACTTAGTCGATTAAATACAAACCCTCAAGTTCTGAGGTTCTGAGCAGTCAGGTAAGGTGAAATAGCTGTTAATGGTACTTGCTCGTCTTTTTGTGGTGTGTTTTATTATTATTTTCTGCAGAAGAAATTACGTTACACATGTGCAAGCACATATATACACACACGTTGCTGTAATCACGGCATTGGACAAGCTACAAAGGAAACAATAAAAGAATCATTGATACCAACTAATGACATTTAAAATTCAGATTTAGTTTACTTCAAAAAAGATTGGATTCATTATTTTGCCAGGGTGTAGCTTGATATTTTATTTAGTGTTTCCATATCTTATATTTAAGTTTTTTATTTCCTTTATTACTGGCAAAAACAATATCAAACTCTTCTTAAGTCAGTGTATATCTCATCTAGCAAGATGGTATATACATATTCATCAGTCTTTCCTTGCTGTTTATGTGTTAAAATAAATATAACTATATGTAAGTATATATAAATTTTTAAGCATTATATGTTGTTTCTTGTCTATTTGAGTACCGTGTAAAATACATTCTTCAGACTGTGATTTTCTTGGTCTTTTTTTCAGATTTCTGAAAAGGGCTCTACTAGGTGTACCTGTTGTTTAGCCTACAAGTAGTCATGTACTATATATTTTGGCTATGTAATCAACTCTCTTGGTAATTTACTGATGATTGTGAGAAGCTGACAGAGACAACATAGCTTAACCTTATAGTTGAAATTTGTATGACTTCTATATAGTTTTCAAATTTCTAGTCTAGCCCTGTTACAGTTGCGTTCATAACTTGAGTATTAAAAAATTCTGATTTACTTATATATTACTGTGTCAAATATAGTTCGTATGGAATAATACTATAATAATTGAAGCCCATTAATTCCTCCCACCCCAATATATCCTCTATAACACTGAGCCAAAACAGCTACGTTATCAGATAAGTTGATTTAGGACTTTCTACATGTGTTCATATAGCCATTTATCTCAACCCTTGCCGAGGAGACCTTTATTAAGCTGTGATGACTGCTGAATATGAAATGTAACCAAGATTATTTTTTTATTCAAATATAATTTAAATATTCATCAAAGAGGAGTTATGCTTGAAACTGACAGAGACTATTAACATCAAAAAATATAATTAACTGCACTGGGTATCATGAAGCAGAGTTAGCCAAATAGCCGAGAGGTCTAATTGCTCTAGAGTCTGAGAAGCAATAGTTTTATTTTATACTGTTGCTGTGGAATTAATAGTGATGTGGTTTCCTATGTGAGGCAATTAAAAGCTGCCTGTTAAGGTTCATTGCACTATAGGAAATCCGTTGACTATCACTTAGTAAACAGAACTGACATGCAAAAGGTACGTGAAGATGGGCAGAGCAAGGTATAGATCGGAAATTAGGACATATTAATATGAATTAAATATATGTAAGTAAATTATGAGTACTTTCTAGTATTATAAATCCAGCTCTAGCAAAGAAAGTGAAAAGTTCATTAGAAACACAAAGGAAATAGAATTTAAAAATTATTACAGAGAAGCTATTTAATTCAGAGGAAAGGAAGAGAAGAGTAACAGTGGTTTAAAAATTAAAAAGTGGCTACAGAGCATAGAATGGAGCAGATCTTATAGTCTGGAAATTTCCTTCTGCCACAGGATAATCGCCTACTTATAATAAAAAAGAACCTTCTGACCTTTGTGGCTCAATTAAGCTTTTTAGTTGAATTCAACAAGGAAAAAAAAAAACTTCTTTATTGAATCCCATAGATTATGCACGTGCCCAGGCTATATAGCCTAAAAAGAGGCGGTCATATTCATGGTATTTCAACATTAACGAGGTTGCTGGAGTGGAAAAGTTTAAGGATCAAAGATTCAAACAGTAACAGTATTTTACAGCATTTTTTTTTTCACTCTAATAAGAAAATTGCAACCTAATTGCTTAATAAATAGGCCATGATTACTGAAAGACATAGATAATTTCCCTCTTTCCATTTTATTTTCTACATATTGCAGAACAATAATTAGCAAAAATGCTGTGGCCACAAATTATTTTCTTTCATATAAAAACTATAAATAAAATGAGTTTGCATGTGTATTCTTTAACTTAGTATGGTAGTCAATTTTTAGATTTTTAAGAAGGAATCTGAAAAAGTGTTGGACTGGTAAAATAAAATCAACCAAAGAATTCAGCTAGACTTGCTGTTATATATATAAAGATTGGCTGCCTGTTTCATACATTATTTAGCGTGCTTACCCTGTTTATATCAGTGACATAAGAGTGCGTGCTACTTTCTCCGAAGAGCACTGTCTTTGCCGCTTCACAGCACAGTGCCTTGTACTCCCAGGCTTGCACATGGTGTTAGCAGATATTTAAAGCACTTCAGCCTAGCATTTTATAGGTCATGATGATCTGAGCCTATAAAACAAGTTACTGCAATGAAGTTAATGCAGTCTTAGGAGTGTTACATAGACTGAATACTCAGTATTTGGTATATTTTTAGCCTGCTATAGACACATCAATGGGGAGCAAAGGCTCTTAACACGTAGAATTTTTCCATGTCAGACCTGCTATAATACAGTGGCAGTAAGGAATCTTTACTACAAATTCACTATTGAAAGTCTTATTTGTTCAGCTTTTCACTAAAACACAGTAGCTATAGCAGCCTTTGAATTTTGATTTCTTCCAGCACGCAAGCGTACACACAAACAGGCTCTGTAACATTTATAAAAGAAGTTAGGTAGCAGAATAACTTCACTGAGCAAGCTGCTCTGACCAAAGTCATAGCGTTCGAACACCTTACAGGAAGAAGTCTTACTACCTAATGACACAGAGCTGTGTAATGTTTCATATGGCAAGATACATATTTTGTCATTGTATGTGCAAGAGCATCTATATTTTCTTAGTAGTAATCTGGGCAACTGTGATCTTTAATCTTACTGTTTGTTGCTTCTCAGGTATCTTGCTCTTTGTGATACGTATATATATATATATATATGAGGAAGGAACAATTTAAAAATGTATTCAATACACGTATTTTTCTAGCACTCTAAAATTGCTGTTTCAACATAACTCAGATTTAGTGCTCCTTTTCCTATGACTGTTTAATACATGAATTTAGACCGAGTTATTTAAGTGCAACAGTAACCAGTTCTGAACCCATAACCTTTCCATGTTAACTGAATTTCTTAAGAGCATTGAACTCAGCCCTACTATTACACTTGTGAAGCTGTAGGTGTTTTCTCATCTAGGATGTGGTAGCACTGATACTGCTTTCAGTACATTATTCTAGTGCCAGCATCACTGATGGGTATGAAAAACATCATTTACTTTGTATATTTAGTTTTCTTAGATAATTTTACTGCCTTTGTGGCTGAGATATAGCAAAAGAACACCTCCTGGAGTTGCATTTAAAACAGGAGCACTTTGGGTAATGTGCTGTAGACAGAACACATATGAGTTAGTGCTCAGCTATCATGAATGCCATCAGCAATGCCTTGTTGCTTTCTTATCAGCCACTTCCTGCTGTCAGCCCAGTGCTTATTTCAATAGAAAAGGATTTGCATCAAATGTAATACAGTATTATGTATGGCTAACATGGGGTTTTTAATTGTGCAGGCACATGAGACTCCTTCAGTGGTAGACAGGTTGATAAAAGGATTAGATTAGGAATATTTTTGACACAATTAAAGATTATCTGTGCATTGAAGGAGTCAAGCCAGTGAATTTTCTGATGTGTTTCTTACAGAGGTGAATCTGCTTGACTTGTGTAGAAAAAAAAAAACACAACGCAGAATCCACAGGATTTTTGGAGATGTAAAACTGAGCAAACAAAAGCATCTCCCTAAACTTTATTGGGTTTAAAACTGGAAATTTCAGGAATGGGAGACACACAACTCAAATAAGTAACTTAATCCCTTAACTTCAAATCACAAAGAAGAAAGTGGGATTGTGCTTCACAAGTTAGAGCAGAAGGATACTTGTGCAGGGGAAGTCCTATACCTAGAAGTCTTGCAAGCTTTCCAGATGATAATTAGATCCAGACATCACTGTGGGTAATGAATAACAGTGCTTTTGTGACAGGCATTCCTCTCAGAAGAAAAGAAAGTACTTGTGGAGAGGACTCTCAGACACATCTTAACAGAAAATGACACCACTGTTACAGAGTTGATTAAAGACACCTACCAAGGGACAACACTTCTGGAAAAAATCAGCAGATGAAATAAGAAAAGTTGTAATTTTGTTAATAATTATCAGTTTAATATACATAACTTTAAAGCCATAAAATCTGCATTAAAAATGTTGAGGAAAAGGATCGTACCAACTTGCTAGCAGATTACACTTTTATAAATCTTGTAAATTAACCAAGTTGTCTTTTGACCTCTTGCTCAGCATTTTGCTCTGCATTCTGTTGAGCCGTCACTCCCCTGCCCAGTGGAATTGGTAGAGATGCAGCGGTGGCACATGGCCTCTGCTGATGAAAATTATAACCCAAAAAGGGGATATTCCCCAAGGCAGGTTTACAAAAAACAATTTATTCTTTTTCACCCTGTAAAACTCATCTTACATGCAGGATCTCTTGCGTTATTACAAACTCTAATCCTCTGAGTGGGTAATTAACGGACCAGAAAAGCCATTTGTGGAAAGAAAGAGTCATAAGGGTGAAAAATATTTCTCTGCTGAATGATCTTTAAGGAGTAAATAATTACAAGAGTGAGAGGTTTGGGATGACCAATCTAAATCTGAACATAATTAGGATGAACACAGTTTGAAAATCGAAGCAGTTGGCATGTGCAACAATTCTCATATCAGAAGACTAATTAAATATTTAAAAGCCCAAAACCCCTCACTATTCACAGAAAAATAACCTGCCACAAAAGGGTCTGCAACTTTGCAGATAATTAGGAAGGGTTACAGGGGGAAAAAATCACCGATTGGCTCCAAGGTTCTGCAAGGTCACGTCTTATTATGGTGTATCTTTTATATGGTTTGATAACAACTTTCTTGCTAATTTAATCTAAATCGGGCATCCCATAGCGATATCCCATTTCCCTTGTTAAAAATCTGATCGTTTTTCTGTATGCAAACTGCAAGAGGTGAACATTTTTATAAATAATTGCTCCTAATTGATATAGGTCGTAATATTTTTTCATTATTCAAGGGAAATTCATATGTTAAAGGTCAGTTAGGGTCCACCCCTACACGCGCACCCCATTTTGAAACTGTTCCTCCTGCTCATTGTGGAGGGAAACCACAAGACCTTATGAGTTCATGCTACCTCAGTGGTAAATTTCGTAATTAGTACATCCTACCTGGTAAAGCCAAGCTACAGCTATGTTGGATATGCATTTCTGCAGCCAGGGGAGCTGTGCTACATGCATGGGACACACAGTGAGTCAAGCCTTTTTTGCGTTGAACTGGCCTGGAGGTTCAGTGGAACTACGAACACAAGTGTAGTAAGTCTTCCAAATTTCAGAAGAATTTCAGTAACAAATCACCTCTATAAATTGAAACACCTTATTTTAGTAATTAAAGTGGGTGATTTTTTAAAATGTATTTAAGATCTGTACAAATTAATGTGAAGGATAAAGCTACACGTTTTCAATATTGTAATTGTTCGAGTTGCTATTCATTTAATAAAGACTCAGAAGCTGTCTTAAGTGACAGAACTTTTAACTACATTATGAATATGCTGAATGCCAAGCCATGGATAAAAAAGATCTACAGTGCTGTGAGAATGGGTTTTAAAGGGTTTTTACTATTATCCTATGATCTCTGCCTGGGAGTCTGTTCTCCTGCAAGTGGTTGCAGTATTTCGCCTAGGAGTTAGACACAGTGTTTGAGGATTTGCTCTTGGATTTGCTGTGGCTGTGCTCTAGTACGGTGCCTCAGAAGTAAACACCACTCCGTGAAGCTCTTTCATTGGTACCCAACCCTACGTTTCTCATCCGAAACCTGCTCAACCCACAAGATGTGATGCTGCACTCACGTTCGCTCAATGTGAATAATCTGTGTAAATCGCTCGGATATTATGATACTGCACTACTAAAGTTTTCATTAGTAAATAAGCATTGCTTCAGGCTATTTATTTTGCCTAAATGGTGAAACATTTAATTGGGTCTTTTGAACTCATTACTTTTCAGCAGTGCAGATCTGCTTAGCTTAGTTTGTGTGCTGAGACATACACACTTAATCCCATACTGCATTTTTCTTGCAAAGTATACATACATAAATAATCTGACAAGATTATGAATATGACTTTATTTCCATTTCTTCTTCCTCAGACAAGGTTGCATTAGAAACATTTTTGCTAAAAAGTTGGTGTCCTCTGCTCTGTGCTGTTACAAGGTTTTGGTTTTGCTTGCACGTGCACAGTCCTGGCAGAAATCACTCACTAGCAGATTATTCCATTTGCTTTGCACACCTAATTGTCATGTCTAATTTTCCTGTCTGTGTTTTGCAACCATTGCCTCAGAGGCTCTGGTAGTTCTAATAGGCCTTTCACATACATGGTAGAAAGTAGCAGGGATAGAAAGATCAATTATAAAAGCAGTTCAAAAATTATCGAGAGATGGCAGAGTTACTTATTCCACTGGAATGTGCATTTCCTTTTTTTTCTTTTTCCCCCTCCCTATTTGATCTGATGTTTCAGTTTCAGGTTAATGATAACTCCATAATAATAGCATTTACACAGATAAACAAAGTACTGGAACAAGAATGAACTGGAAAAAGTACTGCTGATGCGATAGCTTCAATGGGAGTAAGTGGAAAAGTCTGCCTTTTTAACAGTGGCTGCTTTGAATTTAGCAAACATGAATACTAAAAAGCAAATGGGTCATAACTAAATGCATTAAAATTGTAAGAAGTTGAAAGCAAAAAACACTCTGTTAAATGACTTTGCCATACAGATCCGATATACATTCATTGACAGTGAATCGGATTTGGTGACCCGAAGAAAGGGCCTGTGGGAGTTTCATATTTTCTGTTGTGTTTTAGTGTCTATTTTGAGTTTTCATCATGCCTATCCTTAAACTCCCAAAAGATTACATTGTAAAAAGAAAGCACAATTACATATTATTGTGTATTTATTGAGCAAACAAAAACAAAGCTCTGGTGCACCTTCTTGTACAATATTAATTATACACTATTTAGCTTCCTAATGTTATGTTTACTTAGTAATTGGGAAGATTCAAGAAATCATCAATATTTTATTTAAAAAGAAAATAGAAACAATTTTCTCACCTTTTTATCCCTCAGATACGTTTCATCTGAAGCCACCAGGGTTACTGCTGTAGTGATCATGTTGCCGAGTCCATATGAAATCCCGATACCGGGTTATGATTTTTTCAAAACAGTTTTTAGCATACCTTACTGCTGTCATGCTCACAGGAAGATTTCCAATATTGCAACACAAATCTTATGGACAAATTCTGCTTTCATACATGCTCATGCATCCCCCATTCTCTTTTTAGATTATGAAAACTACCACTACAGCCTGCTAGATCTGTTTTCACTTTGAGCTAAGTAAAAGTGGTGCTATTTTTCTTTAGCATGCTCATTCCCCCATAATAGTTTTAGGAATTCTAACTTGAAAATAACTTTTAGGAAATCTTATACATGCGTAAGCAAAAGTGGCAGTATGGCATACCGCATTTTTAAAAGGCAGCAGTAGGATTACATCCATCTTGGCTCCATACGAATGTGTGCATTCACTCTTGAGTATGTAGGGTTGTGCTGCTGCTGCGGTTGCTCTAGCAGTCTGGATAGTGCAGTGCTGGGGGACCAAGGCTGCTTCAAGTCAAAGCTTTATAGCAGGGCTAGCTTTTTAGCAGGTCTTTTTTTCAGGCTTTGGTTAGGTCCAATTTGTTAAGTGGTTAGGTTTCATTTCTGGTATGTAATAATATATTTCTTGTGAGGTGAATTTGAAACTCAGAATTTAAGTATGTTACTTCAAATAGTTTTATCTCCTGTTGCATGTGGGTGTGCGTGCATATATATCTAATGTATCTAACATAAAAACTCTATTATCTGGTTATCTTATATGTAAGTTTTGTACATGCTTTCTAAGACCAAATTAATAAAACATAGCATTTAAGTAATATTTGACATCTTCATACATATGTAACTTAGAGTTTAATAACAGGAGTGGAGGTCTAGTGAATATGCATACACAAGCAGAAGCACATCGCACACGGCAGTTGTAGACCATTAGGAATACATATGTAAAGACAGCCATTTATTCTGGGCAAAGAGGTTCAGGAATTTTTCCGTTTAAAATATGCTGTTGTTAAAAGTCAATACACGCAGCATAGTCATCCCACATTCCCATCTCTTTTTACTCAGACTGAAACTCACACAGGGTGAATAAGGAACAAGAAGACCATATGGAGTACATGGTGCTACAACTCATAGTTTACGTGCGGCAAGTGGTGTTTGAGCAGGTTGCTGCAGGCGATATGCAGGAACATGTCATCATGCTAGCTTTTAAGTATTTAATCAATATGCTGAAAGAGAAATACTGTCATATCTGGCTTAAAAGTTTCAAAACATACCAGAATAGTTTGTTTTAATGTATTAACAATTTTATCAAAATGAATTTTACTTATTAAATGTGGCTTTATACTATCATTTTTTAGCTTTTTAAAGTGAAATATACATGACTTTTCTGTGTTTGCCAGTTTACTTAAAGAAACACTGCATTCATAGAAAGCTGATGCATTAGGAGTACGCAAAATTATATGGATAGTCTGTTTCTGGTATGAGCTTAACCCTGTACCCTTTTCAAAACAGCCCTAACGTTTCTTCTATGTTACTATCTTTGTCAAAGTTATGTATATAAAACAAAAGCATTTGAAGGATAAATTATGATGCAGACCTTATTTTATACGTCTTAACTTTGAAGAACTGCAGGAACCACTTGGAAAGGAGCTGCACGTATCTTTATGTGACATATGTTACCTACCCGTAAAGGTGACCTCTTCACTCAGTCAGTCTGTTTGACCCATCTCATGCTAAAGTGTCTCCAGAACCTGCTTTTCAGATTCCAGCATTTCAGATCTGGTCCAGTCATGATGCACTCTGTTTTTCTTTTTAATGCTGGAGTATTTGTTCAAGTCCATAGATTTTGCATTTTTAATCTTCCTTAGAACAGTGGTGAATAATGGCCCTTGGCAGGAGATAATGAAATTTTCTTAATTTATATTTTCAAGCAGAAGCTTCAATTGAAAATGGCATCCTATGGCCTGGAGACATAGCTCTAGTGCAAGTTTCAGGGGAGCTGTAATAATAATGCAGTGCCAGCGGTGACGGGGAATGATAGGACAGTGAAGAAGTAATTTAAGAAAGAAAAGAGAATGTACCAAAGCTTTATTGTAGCATATCTAATGATCTGCTGAAGATTCCCAATAGCTTTTGGAGCATGACAGGAGAAACTAATGTTATCTTGCCAAAACAGAAGCCCCTGCTTAATCAGCAGAACAAGATTATTGATTAAAACACCTCGCACAATAGATTGCACATGGAATCTCATCTCCATACATTGCACATGGTAAAGTGCAATAATGAGCATAAGATAATAAAAAAGGAGCAAAAGCAATTTGTTGGGAATTGTACAAGTCAAGATTAGAGCTGAAATGCAAACAAATTATTGTGGAAGGTACAGCTGTCCTTAAAGATGAGCACAGAAGGAGATGGGTGCAGCAGGGACATGGCTATATAGTGAGTGGAAGATGCTTGCTAACAGCACTGCTGGAGCTGCTTTCCTTCCCTTTTTTCTGTATTCATCTGAAATGTGAAAGGGCCATTCCTCATTTGCACAGTCTTCTTCCTGAGGTGAAAGGAGTTCAGGCATTGTACTGTAACTGTTAATTAAACACTCCATTTGATTTTTAGATTACTCTGATGCATCTGCATTATGAAAATGTAACCTTTCTTCATTCATACTAAAATACTGAAGAAATGAGTGTTAGAGTACACAATTACTCCTTGCATTCATGAGAACAATGATACTTCCTACATTTCCCTTTGCAAAACTCTTGCTGGTAGTACAGGAACCTGAATTATCATTCTTTCAGTGCTACAGTCAGTCTTCTCCTAACTAGGGTTTCAAATTTAATTCATGTATTACCTTTTTTAAATCAGTTGTTACCAAGTTCTTCGCAGATCTGCTTTATTTCCTTGTAAATGACAAAGTCATAGTATCATAAATCTTTGTGAATGTCGTGAATGTCTCAAGTGTGAAGATATTTCAGTGTGAGATAATATGAATTTTAAGACTGTACATAAAAACCTGTGGATTTGCATAGTTCAAAATAAACTGGTGAAGTATGCAGTTAACTAGATTACAGAACACTTAAATGATACTTTAAACCTACAGAACACTTAAACACTAGATTGCAAACACTTAAACACTAACATGTTTGTGATTTGACTTCTTAAATTCCAAGAAACAACTGGTTCATACCATGCCTTCAGATGGAACAATTATAAAAGAGTTTGGACAGATGGACTGAAGTAACAGTATGTTGTGTAGAAAAAATAACATTGGTTAAAATGCATGAGGGACTTCAAGTTAGTTGGCAGGGTTTTTTGTTGTTATTTTTTTTTCTGATGATGTCCAGGCCTACTTTTCAAATCCATAGGAATTTTACTTTTATTATATTCTTGTTTTGGAGAATCCAATATTCAGAAAGGGCTTACCCATTCAAAAAGGAATGGAAAATGGGACATGAGATTTTGTTGCAAAGATTGTAACTGTAATATGGGCATAGTGTTTCTAAATGTAAAGATTTCTCAAAATTATGAACCTCTGCTAGAGCAGTGATGAGGTAGCTTTGATACTCTGTAGTCATGTAGCTGGCATAATTCAGAGTTTCCTGCTGTAAAGAATATCAGCTGAGACCTTTAGCAGTTAGTAAAATGGTCTTTGTAGGCAGCAGCAAAATTGTAGGCCAATAACCAGTACAGAAGTTAGTACATTAGGTTCTACAGGGAAAAACCTACAACGCTGAAGACAGAAGACTTCCATTTATCCAGAGAACAAATGACAGTACTGTAAATTCCGAGTGGCTTGTCTCTTAACTACCTCTACAAAGCCCACATCTTCTTTGTCTCTTCTCCAAAAGCCCTGACGTGGGATTGACAGCTGCTGTAGATACTGCTGGGGTTTTTTGAAGATTTCACTGGAATTGGAATATGACCACTAACTAGGTAACAAAGAGTTACCTGAATGTGGATTTTTTACATATGAATGTCTTAATCAAGCTGCTTTAATTTGAAGTCTTAGAAGCACGTGAAAATCAGAACCTTATATGAAAATTACTTAGGTTTTGTAAAATGCAACCAGCAGCGTATTCTTAAATGCAGATCAGTGATTTGAATGTGAAAAACTACAACTTATAGCACAAATCCTTCTATTCATTTGGTTATCCAAGTAATTGCCCTCGCTGGATGGGGGGATGCTTTGTAGCACTGCTGTGTACTGCAGTACCAGGCAGGCTCATTGTGTTTTGGAACTGGCATCTCCTTCATTTTGACCAAAGGTGAGGAAGAGGTGACCATGTGGAGAGTAAGCAAAATTTTAGCTGTAGAAATAGTCAAAAGTGTTTACAAAGTCTATGACTTCCTGAAATTATCACTCAGTGCCTGAAGTTTGACACTGGCACTCATTGTGGAAAGACAAAATAGTGCATTGTTTTAATTATTATTATTATTATATAGCCTTTTGGTACAAGCTAGCATGAACTGCAGCTTCCTGACTGATGACAGAGTAATAATTCTTTCACCTGGGGAAAATGAAAGAGAAGGAAACAAGAGTCCATCTTTTTTTATAAGATTTACAAATACTGCTAATAAAACTTTTTTTTTTTTCCACAGCTAAATATAACCTTCATAAGTTTCATTCTCAAGCAATTCCTCCCAATATGTATCCATTTTTTTTTGCAACAAATCAATATTTCTCTCTTAATTGCTGCTCATTCAAGTGTAAAATGAAATTTTCATACAGCTCAAAGCTGTGGAAACCATTATACTGAGTGATGTACTACACAGAGTATTTCTGTAGGAATGGTTTTGGCTTCAGTGTAAGGTTTTCACTAACAAAACAGAAAAATTTAAAGAAATAATTACAAATTCTTACATGCAAGGTTTTTATGTTGGTAAGTCTGACCTGAGTTGTAAAAAACTTGTACAAGGAACAAAGAGGCCTGTGAAGTTTAGGACCGTGGTGCCTTCTCCTACTTCTACAGCCTCCTCTTACACCATGCACATGAGATCAGTGCAGTGGCTTTCTTTGCAAGCTGGTTGCACGTGTCATCACTTCCATGTGGCTCTGAAAACCATCATACTTGTTCCAGTCTCTCAAATCCACTTCATGAGCTGTTGCCTTGAGTAACAGTGGCACCCTGAGTCACGCAGAACCTGTGTGAGGGCTGCACGAGGATCTGGCCTATGCTGGCCGCAAGTCATGGCCACAAGGTGAACTCCTCACCATCTGTCTGGTTGTGTGTGTATACAGAAATCATGGGCTACTTCCGCTCATGTTTGCAATTATAAGCCTTACGGCACAAAAAAGTAGTTTTTAGAAAAAGAGACAGAAGAATGAAGAGATAAATTCAGAAGAGTCGTTGTTCCTGAGTTACTCAGCAAGAGGCTCAGTATGTCCTGACCAGTTTTGTACAACCTTGATTAGAACATAAATGGGAAAGTGATTCATATCTGAGTTCTTCAAATGGGCTTGTTCAACCTTTCATGAGGTAGCATGAATTATTCTTATACCTGCTGGCAAAGTAGAGCTGTGGAAAGCTGTTGATACAAGATAGACTATTTTAGCTTGGGATACGGTGTTCAGGGAGTGTGGGAAGTGGTAGGGCAATAGAGAAGTTGATGTACAGCTGGAGTCAAAGGCTAGACCATTACTTAAGTTCAGACGTCTGTTATGCAGTTTGCTGACAAACAAAAGTAACCCCTGAGAAGATCAGCCAAGCTCTTTTTCTTTCAGTTACCAAACTCCCTGACCTTCTCTTCTTTTCATCTACTTCCTTCTTTTTTTTTCTGTATTATATTTTGACCATCTCTTCAGAGTTAGGTGATAGTTTTTCCATTTTAAGTTCCAATCTATTAATTCTTTTGTTTCTTTCTTTCTTCTGGAAGTCTCTCATCATTATTTAAAAACAAACAAACAAACAAACAAAAAAAAACACCACCCTTTAAATAACATTAAATTCAGTAGATCCTTGTGGTTAGAGGCATTGTAATAAAGTTCTTTGTATCAAAATGCATTGGCTTCCATTGTTCAACAAATCATTTATATTCCAGTATTTAGTCTCCTCTAAAATACATTTTAATTATTTTTCTTGCAGTTCTTCTTTTTAACTGTTTTTCTTATTTCCTCAGACAGTCATTCTTTACATCTTGCTGTAACCTAACCGAGGAAGCATAGAGTCCACCAATTACTCCTAAAATAATTAAAATGGAAATGCTAATGCTCTTTGTCTGCAGTAACTCTTCCAACCAAAATCATAACTTCCTTGAATCACAACAAAAATCTCTCTGAGACGTAAAACCATTCATCAGTATGTATACCTGTGAAGACTGAAGGAATTGCTCATTTGTGCAATTGTACATTATTCAAATTTACACATTTTTTCATTTTGTATCATTGCATTTTGCTTTGATTTTATTGAATAGTGGTGTCAAGTCAGTATATATTTGGGATAGCTATCTCTACCAGTGGGAATGAGTGACATTTGAGATAACATCGATCCCCAAATTTGAGTGTAAATCCAGGACTGAAATATTGTCTTGAAGCCTTATTTATGGACTCAGACTGATCTAGTATTAATTAACTTTGTTGTCTTATGGATTGGATTGCCCAAGTGTGAAGACAGTTAGAACCGCATATAGCACTTAAGAGTGAACTTGCAAATTAAATGTAATTTTAAATTAATTAGCTTTCTTTTTCCATTACAGGTGCAACAACCGAACACAGTGTATAGTAGTTACTGGGTCAGATGTGTTTCCTGATCCTTGTCCTGGAACATACAAGTATCTAGAAGTTCAGTATGAATGTGTTCCTTACAGTAAGTATAATCATTTTATTCTTGTTCACTTCCTCTGGCCCTCACAATTAAAGCTGGAGTGCTGTTACATGGAAAAGAAGCATATGTTTATGGCCCACAGACCCATTATGCATGCAGAGCACTTGCAGACTAGGGCCTCCAATTAGCTTTGCGAAGTGTGGAAGGAAGCCATGGTGTGATGCTGGCCAAGTGTCTGTCTGTGTTCTTAAGTGTTTGGCTTTTAAGGCTACTGTTTTTCCAGAAAACAAACTCGAATTAGCTATTCAATAGGCCAGATAGAAATTTGTACTTTTGCCCAATACCAGTTGCTGACAAATTGGCTTGGCTCACAGACTTCTAAAGAAGGAATTGACTTCAATTTTAATCATTATCTGTTTGAAAGGCTACCTGCTGTTACGGTGACTTTGGGTGCACAACAAATCCCACCACTGACACTCCTGGGCAAATGCCTTGGTCAGGAGACATTATAAGACGACTTTGTGCTTCAGGGGTGCATTTGTAAGTGAACACAGATTCAGAGTGAATAATTCATCAATAAGTTACTGAAACTTGTTTCTTAAAAACAGTGGGAAAAGGAGTGAGAAAGAAATATTCACTTTTAGTGTAAAGCGAAAATGTGAACTGTGCCTTGAAATCAGCTGTCAAAAGGGAACTTTTTTTAACTGAAAATAAAGTAAATACTGAAAACATATTGAGATCAAAAAATTAGAAGTTATGGCTATTTCAGCAGTTTTGTACAGTATTCTTTCTAATGCCAGAATTCGCTAGTTTTAGACATACTTACTTCCTTGCAATAATTAATGTTTTTTTTCACTGATGCATGCATGTTTTAAAAGTTCTGCAGATTCAACACTTTTAACTGGTTTTGCTTTCTTGTAAGGTCATTCTTTGCAGTGACTTCTCCCTCGTCCTGTAACTCCACAGAGAAATAGCTGTACTTGCAATGGAATTTGAGCAGTGCACTGATCATTCCCTTAAGTTATTATTAAGTGTGAATTTCTTGATCTGCAGTAATCCTTAACCAAAGTCACATTTTCTGTTGGTACAGGAAACAGGCCAAGTCTGAGACGCAAAAACACTGTGGTGACAGTATACATCTAAAAAGGAAGGAAATGAGTTCTGGCATAAGCAAAGCTATGTCAAAACTGTCCATTCTATTTACTGCACAACTTTAAAATTTAGACTTCTTAAACCAAAATACTACTCTGTACTGCTTCACCACGTTGAACATTCACTATTGTTAAAGGCCAAACACAGATCATCTGTTTTTTCTTCATTTCTGCTGTCATTGTGATATGGATGCTTGCTGATTTTTTTTTTCCGTACCATTTGTAGGATTGGAAGCCTACTGCATACAGTGATCCCTAGTACCATTCCTACTGTGTGTAGTATCGGTGGCTTGTTATGCCTGTTCTTCTTGTGCCACTTTTAAGGAGTGATGTCTTACCCCAATCTAACCAAAATTTTGTTCCACAAAGATCACTTTTACTGTAGCTTGCTTTTTATTCCCAAATTCTCAGAAAGAGGGCAGTGCAACTGATTCCAAACCATGGGGTCAGTCAAATGACAAGAGGTTACGTTTCCAGTTCCAGTAGGCTAGTTCGTAGAGAAAAGGTATAATGCAAATAATGTTCAAACATAATTTTTTATGCTGTTTTAGGAAGAGAAGTGTGGATATATTCAACTGGTTGGGTATTGCTGTCTACAGGAATCTTTTCTTTTCCAGTTTTCAGAAGTATAGTGTCACAGCGCGGCCTATCCTGTACTCTAACATGTAGTAATTCTACTTTTAAAATGCTTATTTTTGTTTATTGTGAATTTCATTGGCCTACCCCTTCCTTGAATTATATTAATTCTATGTCTATCGTAACTCAGGATTCTGGATACTTCTTGTCTTTCAAAGTCTAAGTTTTGGAGTTTGTTAACTGCAGCATGTACGGTGATGACACTGCCTAATTCCAGAATTGTAAGACGAATCATCTGTTGTTACCAGCATCAAAAGGATTGCCAGTTATTAAAATCAGTTTTGAAGTTTGATTTCAAGCTACATTGTGCTGCAGTAGCCATTTTAATTGTTGACCATTTTTTTCCCCTGTCCCACAAAGCGTATCCTGTTATTTTTGCAAATCTCTTGATGCCCAATCAACGCCAGTTATCAAGTCTAATTTTTTTCCCTCTTACATGTTCCATTGCTCCACTTCTAAACGTATGGAATGACTAAAATCATTAGGTTTGCAAAGAGCAGCTATCCCAGCAAAAGAGACTTGTTAAGAAGATGGGATAGGCTTTTGTGGGTCTAGTAAGGGGGATGTTTAGTTACCACAGCACTTCTAACCAAAGTTCAGTTATGCTTTTTACTTTTTCTGAACTTCGTCTTCAGTTACTGCAAGACTGCAAAATGTGCTATGTTGACGTCTTTCAGCCCATGAGAGATTACAGCTTGCAATCATACCAACTTTTGTGGTTAAAGTTGAGAGCTCTTACACATTGGTGTTGGTGTAGCCCATGTACAAAATGCAATTTATGAGCTCCTCTTAGGTCTTGCTGGCCTCTAGAAATATGATCATGCTTTGCTGATCATGTGTATTGATTGAGCTTCCTCTGGGCTCTCATTGCCCTCATAAGAACATACTTAATGAAAAGCTTCCTTTTTTGCGTCTCATAGTGTAGACCTGTTACTGATGTTTTTCTAATCCTCTTTAGCTGAAAAAAATCTATTGAAATACTCAGTTGGATCTCCAACAAAACTAAAATTCTAGACAAATTTGATAGGCATTGCTTTGTCCTAAAATAAGAGTGTTATTGATTAAATTACAAAGAAATTGAGAGTACCATACTTGACATTTCTCTCAATTATGCTGCACAATGTGTGTTGACACTTTGACTGAATAACAGAAGTCGGCCCTTTTATTAAGAAGTACATCAAAAGTACCATTTTGTACATCTGTGCATTTTTATTTTAAGCCTTTTTTGGACTCAGGAATTCAATAGAAAACATTTTAAAGTGTTTTATTCTCTCTCTGTCTATATTGATTGGACTTTGCAGCATTTGTTTATTTCAATAAGCCCATCTGTCCCTGAAAAATGTACAGCTGTACACCAATGCACTTGGAGAAGACATGCCAGTAATGATTTTAGTTATCCCTATATTTTTCCCTCACTCCTATTACTAATTCTAAGTAGGTACAATATCAATATTGTTCTTTGGTGAGGCATACGCTCATACATGAAAGTTCACAAACAGAATCATATGAAAGTCATTAACACTGAATGTGAAACTCAGGAACTCACCTAAGAATGCATCTTCTCTTTACTCAAGAATTAGAAAATGCAGCAAAACAACTTTGTTACCTAAATATGCACAAATGAACAAAGGCTAGAAAAACTACTGCTCATTTTGACAATATTAGCCCCCTTCCACTCTGCTTGTAAAGCTTTGGAATTGTTCCCTAAAGAAACACTACATCAGCTCAGTCAATACCATTCTCCCAAAATAATCATATGTAATTTTGTTAAATGAAACTGAAAATACAAAACTTTCTATGGAATATAGAAATACATTTTTCAGGATAATACTGGAATACTGAAAATGTAATAGCTGTGCAAATAGTTTTGATACACTTCCTTGGTGCCAGCAGTTACTGTCACACAGATTGGTACATCTGTCATTTTCCAGGTCATTTTATGAAAGTAAGGGAACGTACTTCAAAGGCTACTGAGTATATGAAATAGATTTTATTGCAAATAATTACTGGAGAGCTATTTACTATCTGAAGTTCAGCTCTAAGTCTTCCATAATATGTTCCTTAAAACTTCCTTGGGGGAAAATTTGTATAGTAATGTAACTTTGTTAATCAGGTTTGATTTATATTTTCCATGTATGGTGGTGGAATGGAAATTTGTTTCAAACACTTAGTATGACTGTCCTTGCATACTAGCTTGCTGTTTCGGGCTTAATCGATGATGCTGGAGAATATCTGAATGAGCTAAATGTTAATCTTTTCTTCTCCTCTTGCTTACTGTGCTTTTGCTTCCTTTTTCTAGATGTTTTTGCTTATTTCTTCTAGTCTGATTTTGCAGTTATAGACAAAGAAGTGTCAAAAGTTCTCAAGATTGCATTCAGGAAAACAAACAAAATAAAGCCTAAGGAGAGCTAAAGGATACAAGCTGCTTTCTTTACAAGAAAGAAAAGCTGGGGGAAAGATGGGAGGGAAGTTTAATAAACACACATACATACCTTTATAATTCATATGCTGTGTTTTGGATTTATAATTATCTAATTAATATAATATGTATATGTGCCCTAGCACATATATGATATATTAACGTGTCACTTTTAAAAATCAACTTGATAGCATTATGCTTTGAGTTTGAGAAGAAGAGTATGTCTAGCATGCATTAGTAAAGTCATTCATTATTTATTCAGGTTCACTAAGTGAAACAACATGCCAACATATCTGTGTTGCCTCCTTAATCTACTAAAATGATTGATCCATGTTCACTTATGTAACCGTAGAATCTCTCTCCTGCTAGGTTTTCCTGTTGTCTGTTTCTCTTTATCCAATATAGTGCAGTTCTTATTCTCCCTATATTTAGCGTCTGTTACTAATTTAATCTTTAGATTAATAGTCAATTTATGTTAATCTTCTTTCTTTTTTCCTTGCACTTTTTTATTTTTCTTCCGATGCTTAAAATAGAAGTGGAGCAAAAAGGTAAATAACGTATACAGTCCAAACCCCAGCTCCTTGTTATGTGCCTTATGGATGTTAACCTCTTCCCTTCCCCTTCCCACAACACTCTTATATTATGATAATCAGCAGGATCTCATAAGTACACCTCATAAAGAAGTCGACTGTTTGCAATAAAGTGACATGGCTGCTTAAAGTAGGTGGCGGGGTATAGTGTCTGAAATACTTGGGCTGGAGGGAAGACTCCCTTGCTTTTTTCTCTCCCTTTCTCTTTGTCTTTCTCTCCCTCTCTTTCTCTCACCCTTGGGTAAATTCTTGTTAATAAAGTGTCATCTTGCCTGGCTTCCAGAACCCTCTCCATAGCATGCCATGGTTACAGGGTTTCCTGGTCTGTTTCATTCATTGCTTTGGTTGTGTTTTGTTTTCTCTGCTCCTAATTGCTTTCTCTATATACCTGATGATTTGTTTCGTTCCTTTATTTTAATCGAGGCACCTCCTTTTTCAGCCTCACCACTTCTTAAAGTTCTAAACAAGTCGATGTGATTTTTTTGGACTGAAATGACCTAGCGCACTGCTGCACACCAGTTAAAAGCTCTGGAGCGTTAATGCGTACTCACTAAAAGTCTAAGATGAAAATGCAAGAGTAGCTCTACATTTTCAGCTGTCTGTGTATGCCATTGAGCCTTGGTCTGTACTAGTGAAAGCAGTTCCCATCCACTTTCCATACTGGTACAGCAAGAACATGGTAACTTTAAGAAAAGTGGATGATAAAGGGTGATAATTGCATCAATTATAACATAAGGTATAATCTAGTGCCAATTAAATTGATTTTTTTTCTTCCTGACACAGTCATTATGATTTACCTACTTTTTTCTTTTTTTCTTTTTTCTTTTCTTTTTTTTCTTTTTTTTGAGGGATTATGAGACAGTTTTAATCTGACATAATTCTTGTCTTACTTCTCTCTGTGACTGTTAGTTTTTGTTTGCCCGGGGACGTTGAAAGCAATTGTGGACACACCGTACTTATATGAAGCTGAACAAAAAGCAGGTGCTTGGTGCAAAGATCCTCTCCAGGCTGCAGATAAAATATACTTCATGCCATGGACCCCATATCGCACCGATACTTTGATAGAATACGCTTCGTTAGAGGACTTCCAAAACGGACGCCAGCAAACAACGTATAAACTCCCAAATCGAGTGGACGGTACTGGATTTGTAGTATACGATGGCGCTGTCTTTTTTAACAAGGAAAGAACTAGGAACATAGTAAAATTTGACTTGAGGACTAGAATTAAGAGTGGAGAGGCCATAATCAATTATGCTAATTACCATGACACCTCTCCATACCGATGGGGAGGAAAAACTGACATTGACTTGGCAGTTGATGAAAATGGCTTATGGGTAATTTATGCTACGGAGCAAAACAATGGGATGATAGTAATTAGCCAGCTGAACCCCTACACCCTGCGCTTTGAAGCAACCTGGGAAACGACATACGACAAGCGGGCAGCATCCAATGCCTTTATGATATGTGGTGTCCTGTATGTAGTGCGGTCAGTGTATCAAGACAATGAGAGCGAGACAGGCAAGAATGCCATTGATTACATCTACAACACCAGGTTGAGTAGAGGAGAGCACGTGGATGTTCCTTTCCCCAACCAGTACCAGTACATCGCTGCAGTGGATTACAACCCCAGAGACAACCAGCTCTATGTGTGGAATAACAACTTCATTCTGCGATATTCTTTGGAATTTGGCCCACCTGATCCTGCCCAAGGTAACAGTTTGACTTTTCTTATTTTTCATCTCTTTGTACTTCCATTCAAATAACTATTTCAGATCTCTTTGGTCTAAAATATATCTTTGAACAGAAACGGAAGGAGGGTTTGTGTCTCTGCACAACTGAGCAGTACAGTGTTACATTGGCATAGGCAAATTTACAGAACTTGTGAAGAGAGATAGAATTACTTCATTTGGTTTCATTTGGCTTGTATTTTCCTGTAATTCGTTTTATGCAAGTGTTTAGCTTTTCTGTGCTCAAGAATGAGTTGGAGAATGGCTTATTTACTTTATATCATTAGTCAGTTTGACTTTCTGCAGCTAAAGTAAGTTTGAGTTCATTCACACTGAACCAGAAGCCTGTTCCCGTTGGTTCTGTGTTACCTGACTTCTGAATTGATTACAGCACACATGCAGACCTCTTAACTTCTTGGCGCCAGCAGTTGAGAGTGATGTGTGCTGGGAGGTCCCAGAGGAGACATACAGGGTTAATGTGCAATACCAAGCATAAATATTTTTCTGCAGACCTATTTCCACAGTTTCTAATGCTAGATTAGACAAGATTATCCAACATCCTTTTAGCAGATTTCTCAGCAAGTCCATTAAAACTGCAGTTCAGCTCACATGAAGTTAGAATAGCTACCTAAAAGGAAAGACACTAACTGCCCAAAAAGGGAAGTAAAAAAGAGCTCTCTAGGTCCCAGCTATCCCAAAGAATGACATGAACAGGCACAGCCACATATTGACACCTGTGGGGGATAGTATCAAGAGAAATGCTCTGTGGCAGAAGAATACACATGCATCAAAGAACAGGTTGTTGGTAAGCTGCTTTAGCAATGAAGTCTGATACTTCGCTTCTGTCATCCAATTGGCATACGTGCTTAGCAGCCATTTTTTCTGCTTCAAAAAAATAGTAATAACAGTTTCTCCCCATGGAAAGTAGCTGTTCAGCGTTGTCTCAGCTGATGCATGCGCAGCAGGATGAACCACATAGTGGTGCACCTCTCCAGCAAAGACAGGCTGAGAGTGTTGGGGTTGTTCAGCCTAGAAAAGAGAAGGTTCTGGGAAGACCTCATTGCAGCCTTCCATTACCTAAAGGGGGCCTACAGGAAAGATGTGGAGGGACTTCGTCAAGGAGTGAGTGTAGTGATAGGACAAGGGGTGATGTTTTCAAGTATTCAATGATAGGGTAGGTTTCGATTAGATATAAGGAAGAAATTCTTCACTCAGAGCGTGGTGAGGCACTGGAATAGGTTGCCCAGAGAAGCTGCGGATGCCCCATCCCTGGAGGTGTTCAAGGCCAGGCTGGATGGGGCTTTGGGCCACCTGGTCTAGTGGGAGGTGTCCCTGCCCATTGCAGGGCGGTGGAATTAGATGGTCTTTAAGGTCCCTTCCAATTAAGGTCCCTTCCAACCCAAACCATTCTTCAGTTCCATGATTCTCTATCAGCATACATATAACTTTTCCTAAATAAAAAAGTACGTAAGATGCAGCACCACGAGGCAGTTTAGAATTACCATACTAGCAATCTCCAGAGCACCATGATGATGTTACCGGTCTGTCTCCTGCAGACCTCCCTGGCTGCGTGATGCCAGTCTCAGCCAGTTCCAGTGTTTGGGGGCTGAGCTCCAGCCTAAGGGCAGCTGTTCTGACTGGCTCTGCACTCTGTATGTGAGGTGAGGCCATTCCTCAGGGAGGCTTTGCAGCTGCTCTTAGGAGAGACATACCCACCTAGGTAATTAGAAAAAAATTATAGCTTTCATTTTCATACATTCTCAGGCATGTCACTTTTCATTCAGTTTAACTGAGATGAAGATACAGTTTAAGTTCTCCAATGCCTTAAAAGTAAGAGCAGAAAATGGAGGTGCAGGCTTTACGTAGCTTTTGCAGTTCAGACATCTGCCATGAATGTGGCAAAAGCTAATCTTTAAATCATTGCATTAAGGGAAAAAGCATTTAGGAAGAGCAGGGAGAGACAAAAAAGCTGACATTTGTGTTAGTACCACCAAACATCTCCAGTGAGACATTTCATAATGTTTCTATTATGAGAGAGTCTCTAAGATCCTAACTTACAGTACACATCTCAGCCACATCCCATCTAATATCAGGAAGAGTTTCGGGGTATCCAGCAGCACCCCTTCATGTTCCTGGGTTTCCATGTGAAGAAGCTGGCGTGCAAGGCAGAGGGAGAAGGATGGTACTGCAACCGGACCTAGACAAGAAGGGGTCTAGGGCATGCTACACGGTGCTTGCCTCTCATCTAAGCATTTTACCCATTCACCCATGAAGATACAAAAGGAATATTTTGAGTGGTTTGTGAGTTTTTGTTTTAAATGCATTAGGACATCAGTAAATACATTTTGATTGTGACCTTTTTTAAATATTGAAACCATATGAAGACATTAGGTTTATTTGAATATGTATTACATTGATTCACAAAAGTTGTTTTTTCCCTATATAGAGCCAATAACCACTATTTAAATTTTGTATGGATGTGTATATGGCAGATCTAAGAATATGTTTCAGTTCATTTCCTCTTTTGCCTTTAGTTAAAGACTACTAAATTAAAGGAAAAATTAATGTGATTGTCCTTGAGAAGTACTGCTATAAAACCAAGAAGACATTCCAGACTGTTTATAACTCAGTATTTTATTTGTATTATATTCTCAGTTCTTCATTTTTTCAGCATAAAATCTATATAAATTGAAGACCAGTCCGTCTATTGTTACACAGTCAAAGGACCTATATGTGTAATACGCATTTCAGGTTTTTACCTTCCGTGGAATTAGATCAAATTTTCAGCACATTTGACAAAGAGCATTTTTATGTTTCTTTTTTTTTTTCCTCTTTCTGTGGTTCAGATCTCTTAATCATCTACTGAAAGACATAGGTGTTAGGATAAGATTCTTTAAGTCACCTAATAGGAGAACCTTTTTGTGTTTTTTTTTTTTTTTTACAATGGTACTTTAATGTAAGGTATTTAATGGTGCCATAAGGTCAGTGCCTCAAAATTGGAAGTCGTGGCCTTTTCTGTTCTAGTGGTTAACTTGGGGCCACTGTAGAAAAGTCAGCAATCTGTGTTCCTTCTGTTGCCGTGGGAGCAATAATGATGTATAGACACCGAGTGATTCATTTTTTCTTCCATCTATCTGTCTTGGCTATCAGTTCTTGTCTGCACCTTAACTTCCTGCTATCAAGGGCTTCAGAAACAACAATCTTCTTCTTCCATAAAAGACAAATTTGTCACATTTGAGTCACACTTCTGAACTCAAAGGTTTGTGTTTGCTCCCAGAGCCAAAATTGTGGACTCATTTGTGACCTCAAGCATGCCTTTTTTCTTTCAGTTGTTTCTTCCATTTTTAAATCTGCCTATTGAAACCACAGAAATACCACTATAATTAACCTAAACTTGACCTGGCTTTTGCTGCAAACCTACGCCATTTCTTCCTTCTCCAACTGTGTATGTTATGTGCTTCCCATATTCTTATTTTCCTAATCCTCAGGAAAACTCTTCAGATTTCTAAAACCAAGGCTGCTGCAGCCATGCTGCCACAACTACGTTTACCCTGGAAATTGGGTCTGCTTAGAGCTCTCCCCTTAACCTCAGTCTTTATGTGTTGTTATTTCTTCTCTCTCCTTATGGGAATTATAGTACATAGATGTAGAAATGGCTTTCAGAGCTAGATCTGACAAGTATCACTCAGATATAACACAAGATCACATTTTCGAAGGTTAAGTGTAAAAATTATATTTAAAAGTCAACCTTAATTCAGAAATAATTCAGAAATATATCAGGTCCTGCGAAAAGCAACTACGAAAAATGCAGAACAAAGCAAAGTTTTTGTATTCTTGGTAAATTTAGTGTATATGTCCCCGTACATTATTTCTAAAGAGGCATCCAAGGATCAAACAAATCCTAGCTGGAATAAGAATTTTTAAAGGAATTTTAAGTTAAAAGATCAGGAAGAATGAAGGGAATGTTCCCCCTAAAAAGTGAATGAGTATTACATTGTAAGGTTTCCTTGGTAACAAAAAGAAGATAAATCCTTTTGTTCTGTTGTAGTGCGTTAGGGAGAGATTTCATCTACACTCATCCCAATTTACGCTAACTGTGCAAACTGTTCAAACTGGAGTTGTCTCCTCTTTTGTACCATGATACCCATCATTAACTTTTATTGGATCACTGCAGGAAAATACGGATGTTGTGAGTGTGGACAGAACAGAAACTCAGAGAGTACTATCACGAAGGGCTTGAAATAATAGGAAGCTAGTGCAAATAAATCTTTATAACACCAAGAATCTATGACGAAGTCATGCAGCAAATTGTTAAGTAAATTAGATCTTTGCTATTATAGTGAATCTGCTACACTACAGATTGATTAAAGAGTGGCTGTACAAATAAAGACAACATAATGGGGACCAGATAGCACATTTCTTGATCATAGGTATTTCTCTAATTTTGTAATATATTTATTATTTTCAAGGTGTAAATTTATAAATGCCTGTGTAAACATTTCACTTTCAACTAAATGGGATTTGGCAGGGTCAATAGGATTCTGGCCAGCATAATAGCTGGAACCTATAAGTAATTAGGTAAGTCTTAGTGACTTCCCTGGTATTCACTGAAGCATAAAAACAGGCACATAGCGGTAATAAGCAGAAAGCAGGGAAATCTGGATTTGCACAGGTTTCTGATCCTGTTGTTTTACACAGCAGCTCAGCGTATGACACCTTTTGAAAATGAGGTGGGGATCTAGGTTTTCAAATGTCCAAATACATTGAAATATCTGGTCAATAATAGCATATGTTTAAATGAAAAATCCATACAGCCAGTTTCTGAAATTATCTAGGTCCCAGAGATGAAAGTGGAACCACTGGTATTTTCAGAAACGATGCATTGTCTAAGCGTTTCAATTCATTTTTAAATGTAGAGGGGTATTTGTATTGTGTGCTTGTTTGTTTGTTTGTTTGTTTGTTTTGATGTATTTAATGTCTACTTAGAATAGAAACCCATTGGCGAAGAATGTTAGATTGAAGAAAATAGAAAATAGGTGCTGTCTCTAAATCCATTCTTCACTGTCAGTTGTGGAAACAAAGTTACTATTCCCCTGCTGTCCTAAGCAATTGTGTTATGTTTTTTAGAGACATCACACTGTTAAACAGGTGTTAAGTTTTACTCCAGTGGTGTCTTCATTTTTAGAAACCACTAGTATTTCTAACTGTTTAAATCAGCTGTTAGGAACTGCATGAAACAAATGTAAATTAATTACTCTCAATTTGAGTCTTTGCATTTGCTTCCTATTGCTATTGTCATATTTTTTTAATCTTACAAAGACTGTCTTCAGCTGGCAATGAGACACACCTATTTAAAAAGAAAAAAAAAGGAAGAAGGCAGAAGAGGTTGTGTTTTTCTCCTCAGCATGTCAAGTCTTGTCAAAAAATCCTAAGTGGAATCTCACATTGCAGAAGTAGCTTTCTTGGTGGTGGACCAAAAATTAAAAATAAAAATCGTCAGCCTTATAAGGGCTTACCCCAGCTGCCTGTAATGATAGGTTAATAACCCCTACATGTGGTTTGTTCTCCTTTTTAGTTGTGTCATATTAATCATCACTACCATTGTCTTGTATCTGTAAGCACTCTGCAAGTGCCTGGGAGCCTGCAGATGCCATCACCCTAGGCTTTCAGATTGAGACACTTCAGGCGGTAGCAGCTATCATGTGTCTTCTTGCAGCTCAGGACAATGACCTTGCAGATTAAGTTCCCCAACAGGTCATTAAAAACAAAATGATCCACCGTCTGAAGGCTGGATATATTCCTAAAGTGATGTGCTCCTATTTTCAACCTTCCCAGTCACAGGCTTCCAGCACTGCCTGAAGTTTCTTGGTACATTCTTAAATATACCGACTTCTCCAGTTTTGTATTTAAATCAGAAAATCTCTTAGAAATGATCTGTATCTTTTTCAATTTTGTGAGAGAGGTGGTTTGAAGTCTTTTTCTTAAAATGGGAGATTACAAGTATATTTCAAAAGTATGCATTACTACTAAGATATGCAGGTCATTTTTGAATCATAGACTATATTTATGGGGATTGATTCCAATGGATAGCATTAAAATTGTTCTACCTAATGTTGCGTAAAGACAGCAGAATATTTTACCTGAGGGTGCAGTACAAAATATGTTCTGAAAATTGTGACCACACTACTGAACTTCAGAAAGTTGTTTTGAATTCTTATAGTGATATTTTGCTCCTGAGACAAACCTATCCTAAACGTTACAGGTTTGAGCAGTAATTGCAATAATGCTAATACACATTTCAGTGATTAAATATGTACTAATTAGCACAATGTGTTAGGGGATGGATAGTAATAACCGGTTGTCCCTTGCATCATTCTTTGTCCCTAGCAGCTCCCCGTTCCCCGGGACCTGATTCAGCAGGCGTTGCCTGACACTGCTGCAAGTGATTGCAAATGCTTTTGACGAATGTTAATTGGGAAAGCAGTAGAAGGCTGGATGCATTGTAATCAAACGAAAATTACAGCAGTTTCACAAGATGTCAGACAAGCACTTGCAGAACAGATCCAGAGATTTCAGTAGGTTTCATAGTAGCTGGCTGCGCCACAAATTCAGCACAATTACACAGACTGTCTTCAAACAGCCAAGAATCAGATTGAACAGAAGACAGCCTCTGAAGAGGCTCATTTATGAAGTTTCTCATTTATGAGCAAAAAAGGGATAAAAAAACCCACATCTTTTTATACAGTCTTTAAAAATAGATTCTGATGTTCAAAGCTTCACTCTAAATTCATAGAAAAATAAAAAGATGAATTCATATTTGAGACTCCTAAAATATTATAGATGGAATATAATTGAAAGAGGATTTTGAAATAATAATTATCTTCCAATCAAGAGAAAGTTAATTTTTTTCAAAACACAAACTTAAAAAATCATCTGCTGAAAGAAAGCTAGGCAGCACTTTTGGTTTTGGTGGTGATTTTATTTAGAGACCGTGAGAAGACATGCATTGTCCAGTGCCTTGGAGGTCAAGGGCCTAGCAGCAACAAAACCCAACAACAACAAAAAAGCCACTTTATCCGGTGAAGTTAATCCTAAAATTAGCTTTATTTATTTCTGTATTGGTTAGGAAATAAAAAATACTCTATCTGAGCATATTTAGTCTCAGCACAAGGACTTGTGCTTTTATATGCCTGTAAAGCACTGTGAGCACTAATGAAAGATTTGGAAATAATTAATGGTAACTGCCTCAGTTACATTACCCGCATAGTTTCAACTGTTGCTCAATATATATTTGAAGGTGATTAATAGAAATTGTGGACTGCTATCTTCACAAGTATTGACTAGTGCTCTCTCTCCAAAGCCTCACAAAAAATGCAGCAGGCCCGGCTGCGCCTCCCCAGCCCCAGCAGTTCCTTTCTCATGGGGGTCGGTGAAGTGAACCACTGTGAGTCTCGGTCAGAAACGATTTGGCCTAAACCAATCCTGGTGTTGCACAAAAGATTGCACTAGGTGCTTGCCACTGGCCTGAATGAGTCATGTCTTCATACCTGCTTTATCAAGAAAGGTTGTTAAAGCCTGCAATGTTCAAACAACAGACCACCACCTCCCTGCTATGCATTTCTGCTGCTTGGAGCTAATCAGGCATGCTGCAGCTCACTCGAGCAGAATGGCTGCTGGGTAGGAAGATATTATCGGAATTATTTTCCTGGAAGGTGTGGCGTGGGTGACTTGAAGTTTTGGGGTCTATTTTTTTTTAAATTGTCCAGTTATTTACAGCCCACTATTGCTAAAGCTGAACTGTATTGTTTATGGCACGCTGATTCAAATGGTTCTGTCCATTGAGTTCTTCCTTCTCCAGAAGTGATTAAGTAATCATTAATTGCTCTGAGCATATTTGTTATGTACTGATAACTTGGTAGGACTGCCTTTCAGCTTTTAGAAATGTAACTACCAATTGTTATTCTAGAAGAGATTGTTTAGAGAATGTTCTGAAACTTCATACTGGTATGAGCTGGGAGGAAAAAAAAATCTTAAGCACCCAGAATAATATTAAGAAAAGTGCGGTATTAAGGTAAAGAAAAGGAGACACCAGAGAATCCATTAAAACGACATAAATAACATTAAAAGGACTTTTAAAATCTGAACTCATTCACTTCTTTATTACTCTAATTTTCTCTGTGCAGTGCCTACCACAGCAGTGACAATAACTTCTTCAGCAGAGCTATACAAAACCACAGTGTCAACCACTAGCACTACATCTCAGAAAGGCCCCATAAGCACAACATTAGCTGGAGGAACGAAGGAAGGAAGCAGAGGACCCAAGCCACCACCACCCATTTCCACAACCAAAATTCCTCCTGTGACAAGTTTCTTCCCGTTGCCAGAGAGATTCTGTGAACCGACTGAGGCCAGGGGTATTAGCTGGCCCCAGACACAAAGAGGAATGATGGTTGAACGCCCTTGCCCCAAAGGAACACGAGGTATTGCCTTTAAAAATATGTCTTGATTTCAAGCAGACATTTCAAAAGCGCTGTGCCACTCTCTGATGACGATTTTTTTTTTAAATCTCAAGCTGTCTGTCATGATTTTTTCATGTTACTTGGAGAATGCGGTATCTACAGGCAATGGTCAAGTTCTAATCTACAAACGGCATTTGAGCGTAGATGCAAAATTACCTTGCACATATGCTTTGAGAATCCAGGTCAAATTTTAGGTCTTTGCTTGAGGACTGTTGTGAAATATGCTTACAGATGCCTTTCTCATTATGAGCTCCCCTCTGGATGAGCTCCAGGAAAAATCAAGGGCTTTTTGTTTGTTTGCAGAAAACGTCTGGTACTTTTCACTGACTTTTTTTTATTGCTGTTTATCATCTACATTATTTCCTTACGTTTTTGTCAATTATTGTCAACTACTTACATTAGCGGCATTCAGAATTTAACATTGCTTAGGAGTACATTGTAGCTGATTTCCTGAATGCATGCAGAAAAATGGTTTCAATTTCACTGTAGTTTTCCACATCTGTTGTAGGAACTGCCTCATATCTTTGTGTGGTTTTAACGGGAGCGTGGAACCCCAAAGGCCCCGATCTTAGCAACTGCACCTCACACTGGGTAAATCAGCTGGCTCAGAAGGTTGGTTGAAACCTTTTAATCTGATGTACACTGGTGACTAAGGATAAAACTGCAAGCATTAATAATTCAGTTAGTTGAAACCATCTTTATTACTCTGTGTTCATTTGAAATAGGAGGAGTTATGTGCATTTCATGTGTAAAGTATTTACCAAAAGTTAGGTTCATAAGTATGTTTAAGCACAGTCTTGCACTAAGTAATTGTATTGAGTCTGTGCTTACATGTTTTCATCACGTTTTAAAGCAAAGTAGCTTTTCTAGTGTTTTTGCTTAATAAATTAAATATTATAAACCACACAGCAAAAAGTCTGGTATGCAACAAGGTTTTTTGGTTCAGGGAAAATTACACTGTAATAAATAGATTTTTGTATGAGTGCATTAATAACAGTATGATTAGAACACAGAGCCACTTTCTGTGCTTTCCCTCCCTACTGAGATTTACTGAGTTTATGAAAACTGGATAATTTGTTGTCAGTACCAGGCTACTTGACTTTCAAATGCCTCAAGCACTAGTATGAACAAATAGATTTCTTACTGTCTGATAATGGCAGTAAAATAAAAGTGAGGATGAATAGAAGATCTAGCCCAAAAGTCCCAGCCTGATTTCTGGTTTTGATGGCTGTTAAGAACTGCTTTTGTGTGTCATGGATCTAAGAACCTTTAATCTTCTGAGATAAAGAGAACGTTATTGGTCTCAATTAGTTGCAGATTTCAATGTATGTGTAAATGGTTATTTTACCACAACAAAGGTATGCAGGGAATTGGAATTAGGAGCCGCAAGCAGAACAAGAGACCCTGCTGAGATAATATAAATTGTCATTTCAGATCAGAAGTGGAGAAAACGCTGCTAGTCTGGCCAATGAACTGGCTAAACACACCAAAGGACCAGTCTTCGCTGGCGATGTTAGTTCATCAGTGAGGCTGATGGAGCAGCTCGTGGACATTTTGGATGCTCAGCTGCAGGAACTGCGGCCCAGTGAAAAAGACTCAGCTGGAAGGAGTTATAACAAGGTACACACTTCCCTTCAACTCTTCCTGCTGGGATAACTATTGCCCTTGATTTTTTTTTCTCTTTCAGAAATATTAATCTTTGTTCCTGTGTGCTTATAGTTGTGGAATAAACATGTAAGAGAAAACAAAATGCATAGCAGAAAGTTGCAATTACCTTCTTTAGGGAATAAGATAAAATTCACAATAGCTGCCTGGTGCTCAAAAACAGCTATGTGTCCCTTATTAAAATCCGGAATATGTTAAAAATAACGTGAGGGAGTTGAGTACTAGCTTACAGAAATTCTGTACCAAATTAGTATTTTTATCCAGTGATCATTTTAACCCTGAACATCCTGAACAATCAGTGGGATTCAGCACAGGTGCAGGGTTTTGTTTTAATCTGACCTTCTGCAAAATAATAGCAATTTCTTAGACTTTTTAAGACACCAACATCGCTTATAATTGATCTTATATGTCAAGATATATCTAAAATGCAAAGACATAGGTTTTGTCTGGAATAATGCTCAGAGAAACATTTCAGAGAAAAAATATGTCTTACAGTTTTAGATACAAATCATAAAAGTGTTACCATTCCTGTTTTTCTCAGAAGAAATGCTGTATTTCATGGCCTCCTCCTTGCCTCAGCTTAGTCAACAAGCTATAGACAAAACTTTTTTAGCCTGCTTTATAGAGAGAGCTCCATGCACTCTTCTGTTGTCTTGGCAATAGTTTTATTTACAATCCCTAGCTACCCTTAAAAGAGTTTTCCCAGAGACAGATAAAGTGACCACACAGGGATTTTCTCCTTTGACCTTTTCACACAAATCCCACTGTTCGGGAAAAAATACCTGGGCACCTATATACTGGTTGGGAAAAAAGTTTCCTGTATGATGTTTTTTCTGTAGTCATCGTTGAACGGAAACTAAATTAACATCCAGACTCTTTATAGTTCAAATTAGGGATTTGAAACACCAGACTAATTTTTGGATATCTCTGAAGCTTTCCAGAATGTATCTAACTTCTGATTTTCTTTTTTCTTACTAAAAAGCTCCAAAAACGAGAGAAGACATGCAGGGCTTACCTTAAGGTATCTCTCCTGTGCTGTCACCCTGCTTTCTCCCTGCTTCAGCAACCTGCCACGCTTTATCATCTTGCTGCATGATCCTATGTATTTCAGTCTTTGATAAATGTGTATTGTGCCCCATATCAACTGTACAAATGTTGGCTTTGCACAGGTATAACACTCAGGAAAAAAAGGTCAAAGTGTATACGTCTTTTACCTCAACTTATTCCAAAGTATAAGAGGAGAAATAGTTATTATCTGAATTGGAAATAAAATCTCTCACATAATACAACTTTTGTTGGAGGAAAAAGCTGGCAACTTAACAGAAATGACTTCAGCTTGGTAGTATTGTATATCAAAGACTGTTTAGAGTTAATTTGCTTGCATGAAAAATGTACATTATGTAGCCTACTTTGTTCTTTGTGTATTTTTATACCTAGTAAAATGATTCTTCTTACTATTTTAAGAGTTGTTACAAAGGCCAGATTCAGTGATTCCAGGATTAAATGGCTAAATTTTCAGGACAAACATTTCTCTAGCTTTACTAGTAGAATATATGCCACATGTCCCATTAACCAGGCTATGTGAAAGGCACGTAACACATTGCTGCCCAAATTTCAGTTTCTTTCATCTCTGGTAAAATGGTTGCCCACAGTGGCCAGCTCCTGTTCTGTGATACAATGCCAATAATGCTACCTCATGCCTGTGAATAAGAGAAGAAAATGCCCTAGGATAGATTGTATCTGTGTCTCTGAAAATTTTTAATGAATTTTTTTTTTGAAGTTTCTTTTAAAATACTGTTTTTCACTTGTACCTTCTGAGATAAAATGTAAGAACAATTTATAAAAGAACTTTGCAACATAATAAATTAATTCAGACTGCTACTGAAGAGACACTTCTCTATAGCAGGCACTCTGTCTTTTATCCTGCAGCTTAGGAAAGTGATAGGAGATGTCCAGTTATGGCAAAAATTTGACAAAAGGAGACCAAGATCTGGAGATAAATTCACTTCTCAAATAATAAATATAATATTTTTTTTATTAGAAATATGTTTTTTTATTTTTATTTTTTAATAGTGAAAAGAAACACAGCAGGTATTTAGTAGACTGAATTTTCATTCTTCGTTTTCAATAGTAAACATTAACATGAGAAGAGCAATTATTGGGTTGCTTCAACAGCTGCATCAGAGGGGCCACATGGTCTTCCTACTTTCCCGCTCATCTTTGTCTGAGTGGAGAGAACACCTCAGAAATCTTACTGGACAGGTGATCATTTACCACAGGAAAAATGCAGAGTTAGCTTATCCCATAATAAACAAAAACTATTTCAGATTAATAAATGCATACCATCAGCACTAGATGGAGATACACAAGAAACCATAGCCACAACCTTAATTTTCAACTGGTGTCATTTTCTGTAGGTCTCAAATGGGCTTCTCTGCTTAGATAAGACTAATAAACCTCTTGAAATGACAAATCAAAAGCTGACTTACACTATGGAAATGAAGCAAGTTCCCACTTTGTGACAGAGGATTCATTTGTACCTCAGATTAGAGGCTCCAATCTGTATTTCTTGGTGACTAATGAATCTGGCCTCTGCAGACCAATTTCTGTTCCACTCTAGTTAATGGCTGCAGCAGTATCAGTGTGAGCATTTTGACTATTCTGTCTCCCATTAGAGAAAGAAAAAAGGCTCTAATGCCACTTCGAAGTATCTTCCACCTGCCAGGAAGGTCGTGGTGGCTCACAATGCAGACAGAAAGAGGATATTAAAATGGATTAGGCTAATTAATCTTGCTCTGACAATAGCCTTGACACCAACTTTTCCTATTCCTATTGCACGATATAGTATTCCAGACCAACATCTTTCTGTTTGTACACTGTGTTCTGTTTCCATTCCCAATACTTTCAAATTGATCAAACATTATATATATGCTTAATGACACATTATGACTCGGTAAATGGGACAGAGTAAACAGGGTGTTTCAGCAATGCATGGCATACTCAGTGCACAGCATACTCAATGCACAGCTACATTATGCATTAATGTAAGAGCCTGCCTTCAATTGATTAACTGATTACTGTGATTGATTGGATTATTTTGTAAAAATAATGTAATCATGTCTCTGAATTCTTTTCTTCCTTATTTACTGTTACTTTATATGCAGCTTAATGAACCTTAAAACATAATGATAGAGTTGTTGCAAGAAAGACTTAAAATGGCAGCTTTATTCAGTTTTTCAGTTTTGCCTTCTCTGATAACAGGGACAGTCAGTGGACATCTTGTTTGCTCTATTGATTTCTTTTTTTAACTGACCTTTGTGCAGGAATGGGAGTTAGTAATCTTTTTAAGTATCTATGAACAGGTACAGGAACAGGAGGAGGAGTGAGAGTGGCCCAGGCTAATTTATATCCACTGAGTCAGCTTCATTTCATGCCTCCTGTAATAAAGAAGGCAGTTTGTCATAGACAAGTAGTTTATAGCACAATGGCTGCATGAGTTGTGCTAAGTTTCCAGAAGAGTATTATTGCCATTTTAGCCTAAGCTGCAGAATGCCAATTTTGGCATTAGTATTTTTAAATAAAAGTTATATATTTTGACATTAACTTTAAGATGAAAGCTTCAGGCAAAACTTCTGGCATTTATTTTTTGTATTTTTTCAGCACATTAACAAATCTGTCTTTATATTTGACATGAGACGAGTCAAATCTGCGTGTTTACACTTAGAGACCACACAATGCTGGTGGCTAACTGCACTTCTATTAATGCTTATCCAGCAAGGGGATGGAAAATATTTTTATTTTGAAAATAGTTTTATAGTGCCATTAAATCACAGTAAATCATTCTGACAGTTAAGTATTATAATTGTCACCAGATAACGTTGGAAATTTTCCCCAGCTGCCTAGGGCAATCAGACCTCATGATAGTTTTCTAATGAATGCAGGCAATTGTTGATACAGTGGACAACCTGCTCAGGCCTGAAGCGCTGGAGTCCTGGAAAGACATGAATTCTTCAGAACAAGCCCATGCAGCCACAATGCTACTTGATACATTAGAAGAAGGGGCTTTTGTCTTAGCTGATAATCTCTTAGAACCAACCAGAGTCTCAATGCCCACAGAAAATATTGGTAAGTGAATTTCTTTTCAAGTATTAATTAAAGTCCTGTGCATTGCTTTACACAAAAACAAGAAAAAAAATATTCTGGGTTGCCACATGCTCTTTGAAAGGTGAGCTGCACAAAATTTTTAGAAAGCTATATGTTACCTGCCTATGTAGCAAAGGATTTGCTCCTGAGCAGGGGAGAAATGCTTTTCTTGTTTACTTAAACAAAATTAGCATTCTTCTTTAGTACCATTAATACAGTGTATAATGCAAAGTAGTTGATATTGTGAAGTTGATTTACCACTGAAAAATCATTAGCAGAACGTATGGATATGAAGAGTACTTAAATGGCAAAGTATGGATTTTTTGAGGTAACTGCTTTCTGTAGGGCTGCAGAAATGCTTTCCTATTATATATAATCTGTTCCTAATGAATTTAAATTACTTTTTGCAATGCAGTCTTCCAGTTAAATATTTTAGGCACTCAGAACATAGGCCAAATGTTTATATTAAACATGACTGCCTTCAGGTAAAAATGTGTTCAGTGGACTACATCTCCCATAATGCAGAATAGTTATGCTCCAGAGACTGCAAAATAGCTGAAGATAGTTGGAGCATAATTTGGAATTTAAGTGGTGACAGAGAAATGAAGGGGTTTGGTATTAGAGATGTGCAAATATTGGTACGCGGGATGTGTTGAAGCAAAAATCATCTCTATGCATAAAATTAAAATTCCTTCATCTTATTACAGAGGTGAATGTAGTCTCAGTGAAGTACAAGGAAGCTGAAAGTCTGCTAATTTGAGGGGTACCGAGATGGAGACTTGGAATAGACTCAGAAATGAGACTTTTCACGTTTCAATGTCTGCACATTTGTAACTGTAGAATATGATTCTGCCTAGTTTTTATTGAGTAGGAAGATACTGGGAAAGGATCAGGAAGGGTGTTATAGCCTGTTATAAAGTTGTTTCTGAGGGAATGAGGGTAGAATTGCAGAAAATCATCTGAGAAATTAACCATTATTATTTCCTCTAAATTATATTTAAAAATGTACTTTGGTTTTGTGGGAAAAAAAAATCTTTTTCCCAAATACATGTGTTTCATTCCTAAGACCTTTATTTCTAAGACCTTCTAAGGTCTTTTCTAAGACATTTCTAAGATGCACCTTTGTGTAGAGCTGGACATCACACTTAGGATGTACGTGCAGTTCCATGGAGCTCAGTAGACTGTCTGAACATCACTTCCTATGATAAGCTACCGTCAAATTGTGGTAGCGCATCACTGATGCCATGCAAATCTGAATAGACCAGTGCTGAATTCCCAACACACTTACTTGTACATGGTTTAGAGAATGAGGAATGATTCTCCTAAATTCCTTTTGTAGGTCCATAGTTTAGACCTATGGACTGATAATTAAACTAGTTTAATGTAACATAGATATTTGACAACAAATTGACCACTCTGACCCATATAATTTACACATCTCAGGAAATTCATTCTTTGATGATAATCCCATGAAAGCTGCCCAGTATGCATTGCGATATGAAATTAAAACTGAGTGAGATCTAAATTTTCAATTTAAATACTTTTTTTAGCAGAACCAATACTTTTTTTTCCTATCAACCTTTATACAGAATTATATTTAGGAAATATATATATATATATATTTAGATATGAATATCTCTTTAGCTAAATACATGGCATAGGTATACTTAGGCATCTATTTGCTGACTTTTAAAACCTCTTTATATCTAAATCAATACTTGAAGTTCTAAATCTGCTGGCTGTGGATATTGCATAGTCGTTAGGAGCTTCAAAATAAATGTTTATCTGCAATAGGTGTATTCATGGTATTTTAAGTGGATTTTTTGGTGGCACACATTAAAGCAAGGTTTGATGTCGTGTTTTCACTATTAAAATACTGTCATTTTAGTAGTATGTGCTAGGTTTAATTAAAGTTTAAAGAAACTAACTCTATGTAGTTGAAACATGCCAGTACAGATCTGTCTTTTTGGTGGCAAATGAGAACAGCAGTGTAAGAAAACTAAATAAAGATTGGGGGAAATAATTGTCATCTGGCATATTATAATCTGGCCAAAAGACTATCTCTGCATCCTCCTTTTTAACACTTTTTTTTTTTCTTGGGTCTGCTTAGTTTTGGATGTTGCAGTGCTCATTACTGAGGGCCAGGTGCAGGACTTGAAATTTCCTCAGGGCAGTAAAGGAGGCAACTCGATTCAGCTCTCTGCAAGCACCGTGAAACAGAACAGCAGGAATGGTGAGTCCTGGGCACATAGCACTGCAACTCCATCACATTTTATAAAACCTACATTACCTCCCCTAGTTAAAAAATCAAAACAAAACACAACAAAACTGCTCTGTGGCTTTTTCTTGAACATAGTGGGTACCTGGGCTTTTTTCTTCAAATCTGTAGCCTGAAAATGCCTCTCTGTTTACTGATTTTCCACTCCTTAGGGTACAGGTTGCAGCTTTTCTGTATAATTCTCTATGGCATGATGATGGGATTTGTTTTCTTTTGTAGGGTTAGCAAAACTGGTTTTCATCATTTACAAAAGTCTGGGGCGTTTTCTTAGCACTGAAAATGCAACCATAAAGCTGGGCAGTGACTTTGCTGGGCGGAACAGTACAATTGCAGTCAACTCCCACGTCATTGCAGCCTCTATCAACAAGGAGTCTAGCCGGGTGTACCTGACTGATCCTGTGCATTTTACTCTGGAACACATTGATGTGAGTTATGCTAATGAATTAATAGGAAGGTCATAAAATCAGCAAGAGAGAAAAGCAATGCAGAAAAATAACCTTTTTTCCATTTGAATTTTAAATGTTGGTCTAGGTCAGAAACATGAGCTTAGTTAAGTCTATGAACATAAAATTAAATGAGCCTGGTTCAGTGATTATTAGAACTTAAGTGTATTCTTAATGAAAGCTAATTCAGTAATCAACGTGAAAATGTAAATGACTAATTTGTTTCTAACTGAAAATTAACTCTTACCTTAGTAGCAGGGTAGAAAACAACTGTTAAGATACATGTTTGTCTGATGTAGCAAATTTAAATGACACTTAAAATTTTTACATCAAATTTGGACCAAGCTCTGGAAGCCTATACAAAGGAATTGCTTAAAATGAATTTATTTAATGAAGAATAAAGTATTATATATTTTTTTTAATGCTTTAAATTTGTGTATATTTTTTTTAATGATAATTTATTTGATGTGTTTCTTTGCTCTTCTGTTTGATCCTTTCTGTTTTCATGTCTCACATGGGGAAAGTAAATAGCACAGTGACAGAGAAAATATGGTTGGATTTTCCTCCCATTTTGCCCTTTTTTATAAATCTGTTTTGATTGCTTTTTATCCAAATAGATAAGACACTGAAGAATTAAATTTTTCCTAATGTCTGTTCACATGACTTTGGCCTGACCAAATGTGAGAATCAAAGGAAAAAGATCATATTTTCAAATTCTCAGTTACAGGAAGAAAAAAAAATCTCTTCAGAATAAATTTGCTGTCCTAATTTCACAGACAGCAAAAATGGCTATAATGTACCACCGGTGCATAAAATTGTAAGATGGAAATTGTAATTGTTTAAAATTGGGTCTACAGTAATTGAGACTACACTTTAGAGTGTTTCGGACTATAAAGTCCCTTTTAAACTAGATGTCTTCCTTGTATAACATAGTCCACAATTTTGCTGATGAAAAACTTTATTGTCCGAAACATGCAAAGTTTAATCTAAATTACCCTTTACACATATTAAACAATTGTTATTGCCATCTTAGTGTTTAAAATCCTGATTTTATTTTATCCTTTTATCTCCCAGCCTGACAATTATTTCAATGCAAATTGTTCGTTCTGGAACTACTCAGAGAGGACTATGATGGGATACTGGTCAACTCAAGGCTGCAAACTGGTTGACACAAATAAAACTCATACAACATGTGCTTGCAGTCACCTAACCAACTTTGCAATTCTCATGGCTCATCGGGAAATTGTGGTAGGTAATATTTCTAGCCATCAGCAGGAAACAAACTTTCAAAGATATAGCTTTAAATTTTCAGCAGGATACAAAATTGCTGAAGTTTCTTAAGTATTTATAGCTTCTACCTAGTTGCTCCAAAACAATATGCTTTCCATAGCACTTTTCATTCTCACTCATAAAGTTACAAGTAAGATAACAGAAAAAGAAAGACAAGGAAGGACAAGAGACTTCTTCAAGTCATACTTTAAAGTAAGCGACCAACTTAAAACCATTTTACAGACTTTGCATTACAGTTGGAGACTACTGGGGGGCAGCTATGCAGGCTGTTCCCACAAGCACAAGTGCCAACTCTTCTTAAAGCAGGAAGGTCAAAGAGTTGGTGATGATATCTTAAACGCCTTCTCATACTCTGAAATTCTGTTGTCTAGTTAAAGCATTTACTGGATGGCAAGGGGCTTAGAGGAGGCAATATTTGCAAGGAAATGAGGCTTTTCATAAATCTACTGTATTCTGAAGGGAAAATATAATTGAGATGACAAAAATGATTCTGCTGCAACTGAAGGAAGGAACTGTCTTTAGCTAAATGAGAGATTAGATGTCAAATTACATATGCAACATATTCTGCATTTTGTCCTAATGGTTGTGTAAATCATCACTTTCTTCTCCACTGTGGAGTTGCAGGTTTGTAGGAAAGAACATGTACGCTTACAGGATGTCCAATGAAAGTTCTTCTCTTTTCATCAGAGCCTAGTGGTGCTTTCAAAATGTTATGTGTCACCAATTACTTTTGCCTTACAAGTTTACAGAAAGTCATAGGAAAAGTGAAAATGCTATCTAATCTGGCTAAAATAATCATCTTTTGCTCTTAGACCTGCTCCTCTTCTACTTCTCCTAATCTTGTTCTTCTGGGAAGCTGACCTGAGACTGAGAAATTACTGAATACATTTTGTTCATCTCATGTAATGAACAAGTAACTTTTCTGGATGCTACCTGTGAAAATAGATTTTTGTTTATGCTCATAAGGAGTCATATTAATTTTCTCCATTCTTGGTTATTTCTAGTACAAAGATGGAGTGCACGAATTGCTCCTCACTGTCATCACCTGGGTGGGAATTGTCATCTCTCTTGTTTGCCTGGCCATCTGCATCTTCACATTCTGTTTTTTCCGTGGCCTACAAAGTGATCGTAACACTATTCACAAGAACCTTTGTATCAACCTATTCATTGCTGAGTTCATTTTCCTAATAGGCATCGATAAGACAGAGTACAAGGTAAGGCTTCTGTGTGTGTACTGTTCTTTTTCTCTCAAATGACTGTTTGAAACAGATTGGAATTAAAACATGACAACACTGCCAAGCTTTCAGCATTCTGACACAGCAAGTCTGAAATGAAAGCTTTAAGTGAAAATAAGATAGACATGTTCATAAATAGTATTTGCATTCATCAAAAATATCGCTGTGGCCTTAATTTCCCACATACAGCACTGCTTTTCATTTTCCATTGAGAAACATCAGCTATTAATGAAGCAGGTGGTTTAAACTTCTGAAAGAGGAGCTGAAATGAAATGTTGATATACCAGTAACATACGTATGTTCTCTCTATATATTCTCATAAGTCTCAACAACTATTGACAATTTTTTCATATATATATATTAGTACAGAGACTTACTTATATATTTATTCATTTTTGCACTGCACATTCATGCAGGCTTTTTGTCAGTATTTGTGAAATTAATTCTGTCATTCAGAAGCAATTCATTGTGTTGAAATCTAATAATTTGGTAGAGTTTCATCCAGAATTCTGCTATAGAGGAGAGAATTCAGACTGGTTTCTGTTATGACAGTAGAAACTTCCAAAACTACATCAGATAAAAGTGACTTGATGGCTGCTTCATAATTTTAAATAAGAGGTATTACATTATGCATCTAGAACCAACTGTTCATGCTTCAGATAATCTAAACTACAAGCCTTAAAACCATATCAATTTCAAAATTAAAGTGTTGTTTATAAAATTGAAAACCACTGTATAAGTGAAAATTGGAGGGTAAGGGTGTGGTTTTCATATCTGCATTCATACTGTTTGGCTTAATTTCCTTTTTGCAGCTGCTGTGAATGCATTAGTATTTGCAAATGTTCAGTATGTGTTTTCAGGTTGTGAAAATGATCCTGAATTTATGAAAGATTTCTGATAGATGTATGTGCTGTTCTATTATACCCTATTTGATTAGAGATGTAATGATGTGAAGATTTTGTGGTTCATACTTCGATCTTTCTTTTTCTTTTCAGATTGCATGTCCAATATTTGCAGGTCTCTTACACTTTTTCTTCCTGGCAGCCTTTGCCTGGATGTGTCTAGAAGGAGTGCAGCTTTATCTAATGTTAGTAGAAGTATTTGAAAGTGAATATTCTAGGAAGAAGTACTATTACGTTGCTGGCTACCTCTTCCCTGCTACAGTAGTTGGTGTCTCAGCAGCTATTGACTATAAGAGCTACGGAACAGAGAAAGCGTAAGTAATTGCAAGTGACCTGAGTGTTTTTCAAGTGAATAATTTTTTAAAGCCTATTAGCTGTCAGAGGGTCCCTGACAGACTAAAATACCATCTGAAAGTTTTATTGGTAAGAGAATGGCAATGCTGTGCACAAATTACAATCAAGTCTTTTGTAATTCTCTAGGTTCAGCGGATTTGTACTCTAGAGAGACCAATTCTAAATTATGGTCTTTCTTTTAGCACAAAAGATTGACCTGAAACAAATTGAAAAAGTAAATAACTTTTTGGCCTCAAATGTGTATTAAGTAAAAATTCTTCTCAGCTTAAAAATTCTTCTCAGTGTAAAGTATCTGACAGGCTTAACCACCCAGTTTTAACCTAATGCTTCATTAGATCTCTTTGTTCAATTGGCCCTCTAGCTAACTTTCATCCTGAATTGTGATAGTACAATATTCCAACCCATATAGTTCACTTTGATAACATTTTATCAGGCGAGTAGAGCAGGATTAAAATTAGCCACTGCTTTTTATTTATAAAAATAATAAATACATATAGGAAGTGACAGAACGTAGACAGAAAACATTTCTGAGGATTTGAGTAGCTGGAGGCATGAACTTGCCTTCCAGTAGCGTTTCCTTTGTCCTTTGATGAAATTAGTTACAGAATGGGAGGATACTGTTCACTACAAGAAAGCTGCTTGATTTTGCTATTGATGAAAGACAAATAAGAACGATTCATCAGGGAACTGTATGAAAAACAAATGAAACTAAATGAAGTCAGCCCTAATAGGTTTACATGTCATTTAGTCTGGTGTCATATAAATTCTTTCTCTCCTGTCCAACTCCCAGCTGGGGCATTTCATTTATACCAGATTGTTTTTCAGAAAAATGTGTCATCTGAACAATTTCTGTCTCATATTCTTTAGGAGTAAGCACATTGCATATGATACAAAGTTAAAAGCAGATTCTTAACATGTCACGGAAAACTTGTGAAAAGTATTCACTGATGTTAGACTCAGTAATCAGTGACAACACCTGTGACCACTGTGACTTTTAACTGGAAGGAAAGAGAGCTCATTTAGTTTTTGGTTTTGTTTCTTCTTTCTACGTTAGCTATTCTGATGATGTATTTTGATGTTCAATGGTGTTATTAAACTGGACTCACCAGAAGAGTTACAGGTTAGGAAAAATTGTCCATGGACTAAGTGATACTGTGTACTGTTTATTGTTGTTTACCAACAAGATGTAAGATTAAGAAGTATTTCTGCACTTTTCATTCATTGGACTGTTCACCTTTCAATCTCTTTTTTTTTTACCATATAGTTGCTGGCTCCATGTAGATAACTATTTTATCTGGAGTTTCATTGGGCCTGTTACCTTTATTATTCTGGTAAGAACTTTCTTTTCTCCTTTCCTTTTACGTTGCCTTACAGCAAAGTTTGAAAATCAAAAGAATGATTAACATCGGTCAATACCATTTTTATTCATGAGACATTTCACGAAAATTCTTATAAACAATTTGTAGCATGACCAGTGGTTATATAAATGTTTAGGAGTCTTTAGAGAGTGCTGACCAAATGATTAATTGTCAAAGCTATGGTGGCACTTCAGCATAGTCATTTTTTCTTAATGGCTTGAACGCTGAAGGTCGTATTGACATATGTAGTCATATGAAAAATCAATGAAATAATACTAAACCCGTTTTTTTTTTTTTTTTTAAGGAACCATTATTATTGCTTTCAATTGAGTTACTATTGGACATGTTCCAGAATTTAACTGCTAACTATCCAATATAATTATCTCAAAAGGATATTCTAATGCGTTGGATAATTAAGAGAATCTTATATCTTGTTATATTTATACAGCACTTATATCTATATTTGCATATGCATATTTTTCAATGGCTGTTTCTGTATGTATTTATGCTACATGCAGTGTATATCAGACACCCAAGTTCATCTGTTTGAGCATAAACAATAGAATATTATGTAACCAAAAGCTTATACACATTCTTGCAATCAGCTGCATAAATTCATTGTATGCACACATACCCATATATACACCAATGCCTTTGTGCCCCGTTGTCCATTTTGTACATCCACTGTCCATTCTCTGAGCACCACTGTGCAGTTTCACGTAAAAAGTGCATAGTTGTCTGTCAACCCAGGGAAAAAACATCTCCCTGTTATTTCAGACTAATAATATCAACACTGTACAATTCAAGAATTTGGAAGGAAAATGAATACAAAATGTACATTTTGTCTCACCTTGTTTTTAATCTGGTAGTTCAGGATCTTTAAACCTGGCAATGCTCAGGAAATACTCAAGAAGGCTGGGGCTGGGGACTGGTGTATAGAAAGCTTTTTCCATAACTGCCGATAGTTCATAAGGATGTTTTCGTGCTTCTGAAAGTCTAAATAGTTGCCTGTACCTCTGCCTTTATACAGTAGTGGAGTTGTGAAAAGTAACAGAAGTTACTACTTTTGCTCCCTGAAGGGCATTCATCAGGCAGAATTTTGAAATTTCTGACTGTTATAGATCTGTATGCCAGACATACTATTTGATTTTTATTTTTATTGTTTTTAGCTTATAGGTTACTTCTGCATGTAAGGATAAACTGGGACTTTTATTTTGGAAATTTCAATTAAAAATGTACCCAGCCAATCTTTCATAAGTTCTTTATTCCCTCTCAGTATTGTTCTTTATTCCCTCTTCAATATTGAAATAAGCTTACGTGTATTTAGGTCAGTGTCACTCACTGTTTACATCAAAAACTGTTTTAACTCTTGAGTAGCCCCTTAAGAAAATACAACTGTTCAGCATAGTTGTTGTTTTAGTTCATTGGCATATTTTCAAAGAAATAGGTTTAGATCTGTATATATAAATTGAATTAGAAACATTGAAATCTTTACAAGATTTTAGTTTAGACCATTACAATTTTGCGGAGTTTATTCTAAAAGCATTTAAATTAAATCAAGTATCAGGATAATAGCGACTTTTAAATTAAACCTACAGTTATGAAAGAGATCCTTTGTATTTTCAATCAGAGGTGATATTTTTCAACACAAAGTTGTTCCTTCCAGTTGTAATGATTACTAGAAAATTGTTCAAAGTTTCATGTCACAGCAGTTCAGTTACCTCCAGTCTGATTGTGTGGTGATAATTTCACTTTCTGTGTCTAGCTTTTTATTTTATTGTTACTGCAAGTATTTTGCTAAGTCACCTCTATTTCAGTCTTGCTTTAAAATAGCATTTCGTGTGGGAAGCTTCGGGCATTGCTGACAGCTTTTTCACTTCCTCATAACCAGGTCAGAGTGAGAATAGAGGTGAAGGACATTTAATCATATTGACCATGTACAGACATAGTTCACTATTATTTACTGGCCATGACATTATTATCCTCCAGCAAATCATTTAGGCTGAGACGCAAAAGGCCTTTGGGAGCAGTATTCCCAACTTCAGAAATATGAAACAGCAGGTAGCAATCACAGCACAGTTCCTGGGAGTAATTCTTCTCTAGCAATTGCTTTGCCCTCTAATCGTCCCAACTGAGAAAGCAAGAGAGACTGGAGGAAGTGTGAGAAGTGTAATGGCTGAAAAATAGTATGTTGTGGGCAGTGTAACCAAAGAAGAGCCATATTTGTACAGTAGCATCCTGAGTAGTGTCTAAGAAATTCACTTTGGTAAGCTTTTTTAACATGTTAAAACAATTTCTTGACAATGTTGATTACTACTTTAATTTACAAAATTTTCTCTGAGCTTATAAGCAGTTGCACTTCTATATGTATATGTGTTTGTGCAAAAGGATGGGGAAGTAAGGGAGGGGAAGTATGAAGTTCCTCAGTACATCTGAGGAACTTCCAACTTCACTATTTCCATAGCCTGCCATGCCTTTGGGCACCAGGGTTATTATACCTATGAGAAAAGAGCATGTAAGTAATGAGCGGTGGGAAACCATTAGTATGCCTGAAATGGTTTAATGAAAGCTTGGATCATGACACGTCAGGAGCTGTTCTTATCATTTGGACAGCTCCATCTGCATCTTTAATAATTAATTCAGTTCAGTAAGAGTTCAGCTTGCACACTCATTTAGAAGCCTTCTTCAGAGAGCACCTCTCTCACTGCCAGTCCCAGAGAGAAATAGGCTTCTGCATGGCTAAGAGCAAAGATCTGGAGATACAAGAACAGTTTTAGAGCTGCATTTGCCAGGTAACAAAAGCTCCGGGGAGTTCAAAAAGGGTCAGAACATGTGCAGTTCAGCTAGGTTACTTCAGAGTGGTGTTTCTGTTCTTCTGTCTTATCATATCCATGTCAGCACTGCAGGCTGTGTGGAATGAATTTTAAGCTGCTAAGCTCAGGCGGACGTGATTCAATTGAGCAGGCTGATGGCTATAAAACAAACAGTGCGCTCCTGTAATTTGTGGTGAGAAAAGCCTGAGTATTTTGACTTATATGTAGATCCGTGTTCATTCACATCCAAGAAATGGATGAAGTTGATTTGACTTTAATTCAGCCAAAACAACTAGGGTTTGCTCCTCTCAGATGGAGCCAATGTATTAGGCTACCAAAGGCCTCTTAAGCAAAAATTCATAGGATGTCCTGTTTCATTAGCATAGGAAAGAGCATTTCTGTTTTTCACTCTGACTGAGATGTTCACTAAAGTCTATATGTATAGATATGGATGCACACATATCTAGCTCCACGTTTAAAAGCAGACTGTATTTGCAAGCTTATGTATATAAATAATATTTTTTTTACAGTAGACACTTGATAAATGGTATTTATCTGTTGCTCACAAGGGAAAATTTATCATAATTTTTGCAAAATCTAGCTTTCTTTGGCTCCTAATTCATTGTACCTGTAACTAATTCCAATCCATTAGTCTTCTGTGCAGGTTATTACATCCACTTTTTTTAAAAGGTAATTTGACTTGGAGACATTCAGTCTCTTAAAATTATATAGGTTTCGGGTGACAAAAAGACATAATCCCTACCTATATAATCTATCATATCGAGTACCTTCTGATTTCCAAACCAGAACTGGCATTGTTTGTGTTGGATCTGAAAGAAATACGATCTTCCAAGGTGTTCCATTTGATTATTACCGTAAAAATTATACAATGTTAATATTTTAAAGTAGTGATATTTTAACTTTATTTAATATGTATTTATTTGTCTTCATTTTGCTCAATTCTATCCAATTATAGTAGTCATATTAAGAGATAGACAGGAATGGGTACTTTAAGAGGTATTCTACTTTTTTTTTTTGTACTTTACGTACATTTCCAGAATCAGTGTAAAGATTAAACTAGTTGTCTATGTAATCCAGTATCCTGTTTCTCATAGTGGTTATATATTTCAGAAATTACAGCAAAAAACTAACATAAACATCCATGAAATACTATTGTACAAATATTTTGACAGTGTTTTAAGGTGATCGCACATTATAGCTCCACCTACTGTAGCCATGTGTTTTGTCACTTCAGAATTACAGCAAAATTCTCAAATCCTATCCTGATTCCTGACCAGACTTTTAAATTGTTATTTTCAGACTTATAGAGACGGATTGTCTGATTTTCAGAAGTGCAGTGTGAAAGAGAAAGAGATTTTACAGACTACAAAGGGTGCAATTCTCCATGGCTGCGTACACAGAGATGTGTTCACTGTCAGTGTGTGTGTATACAAGGTGTTTGTATTTTTTTGTTGTTGTTGAAGGAGGGCAGTATTGTTGAGGTACATATTTTGGTTCATCTGGGATAAATGCAACCCAGTTGTCAGGATGAGGCCTACCTATCAGTAGCCCATTGCGTTATAAGAAGTTTGAGGAAGTCATCAATGTCATAGGCCCAAGTTTGCTTTCGAAAGTCCACCTTGCTGTTCATGTGGGCCTTTATGTTACTCCAGAGTACTGCATGTCTGTAGTGAACATTCTTCTTAAAGAAAGGTGGCTTATGGAGGCCCATCTGCCAAGCTGGGGAAGTATCTGTGAATTTATTTGCTTAGATTACTAACAGTTCAATCATCAGTCATGATATAATTCAGGTTGGAAGGGACTTCAGGTGATCTGTGGTCCAGCCTCCTGCTCAAAACAGTCTGAACTCTGAGCTCAGACCAGTTTGCTCAGGGCCGAAAAAGCTTTCCATATACAAAATTAGTATAAATGAATGTGAAAGCACTAAGTTTGTTTCCTTCTTGTACAGACTTCTTCCCCCACGTATTTCGCACCAAGAAAAGTGATTTAGCTGTTCCTTCTACAAGTCATTACTCTCCAACAAATTCCCTTCTCTCACTGCTTAGTGTCTGGTGTCATAAAATGGCAGGATGCCCAAAAGTCTTTAGAGTTCCTCCAAAACAATCAATTTCTAGATGAAGAGCAGTGAGGGAGCCAAAAGTGACTGCATTTATAGAAAGGTTTGTTTACAGTTTTTGTAAGCAGGCAGAATAGGCTATTGGTAATGACACAATGTGCAAAGGGATGCCTGCGTATCTGAACAAGTGGCAAACAATGGTCTTTGACTGCTGAAACTGAAAACCAAGCAATATTTCACAGTGATGGAGAAACAAGTATCATACGCCCTGTTGTCATAGTTACTTTGTCTTCAAAGTACAATTTTTTAATTTTTTTTTCCATAGGAGGGCTTCTTCAGCTACTGTGATACAGCAGTCTTATTTTCTGTCAGCTGTTTTTGGTGCTCTGTTTCCTCAGTTATAATTAAAATGTATAGTAAGCAACTGTTATGTAAAGTTATTTTCTAGTCCAGCAAGGACATACATACAGACAGAGCTGAGAAGCTACATAAAAACTTTTTAATGTGCTGGAGCTTGGTTTAGGCTCTGGGGTAGGGCCATGCCTGCTTATATGTAACTGGAGGAACCTTAGTATCTAAATACAAGCTTTTGTTTTTTTATGTGTCACTTCACTCCTACACAGAATCAGAGGATATAAACCTCTCATTTCATTAGGCAGCCATTTACGGGTTAGGCCATGCCAATGAGTTTCTGATCCAAGAATGATGTTGCTGCTACAATTCAGGATACTCCAGGGTAGCTTCTTAGGCAAGTAGCTGTGCTGTAAATACTGTTCTAAACTGGCACACAGCATCCATCCTGATTTTGAGACTACAGCAATAGCAATAACTTGGTTGCCCATAGCATTAGGACTTATTTCTATAATATATGGTTTTATTAAACAGTCTGTGCTCAGAGTCTTCAAAATACTTCTAAGTATATACAGTAAATACTGTTAAGATCTTCTTTTTACTAGGAATTCAGTTACATTTCTGACCATTGTGGCACAGCTGTAGGAAGACTTCTGGTATGAAATGATATCCCCAGTATTACAGACACTGTGAGGAGTTTGATGCTTTCTCAAATCAAAGACTACCCAAAATCGGGGACTGGGTTTGATGATTCCCATCATTGACCATTTGAAGATGTATAGGGAAGATTATAGGAATGGGGTTATAGTCCGTTTCTAGTATGCATGTTATAAGGATGTCCAAGCATATTCTTCCATCTTCTGTTAGTGAATTGGTTTAGTTATTTGTAGTGGACTGTTGTACTAGTAGATAGGGATGTATTTTTTTCTTCATGAAGGGGCATAGCTCTTACTGTTCTCAAATGTGATTTTATTTGAATTGTGTGCGTGATATAGGATAGTACATACTCTATTCAAATTAACTGTGTTCAACTGTTCAATCCATATTGTGCAGGCATCCTTTTATTTGGCTTACCTGTGTTCTTCACATGCTTTGATATTGATAGTAGAAAGGCACCTAGTGGCTTTGATATCTGTGATGCCATTTTACAATAGGAGCTATAAAAAAATTACCTTCACTATCTTCCCTATATGAATGACACAACAAGAATAAGACAGGATAGTCCTTTCCTTCAAGTGGCATGCAGTCGCACTTCAACAGAATCCAGACTACAGAAGGAGAGAGGGCAGTAGGAGGGCGCGCACATGGGATATGTCTCTGGCACTGTTAAGTTTGATGCATTTGCTACATCTTTACGTTTCTTTTTCTTTTTCTCTTACTTTTTCTCTTTCTTCAGTTATATTTTAGCTATTTTCAAGAGCGAGTGGGATTTGTGAGAAGAAAAGGGTATAAAAAAAAAGAAAGGGAGAAGCAAGCAAAGATGAAAAATCTTCCATGAGCAGAATGGGATGGTGAAAAGGCAACTAGTATAGTACAGTAAAGGGTAACTGTAATCCTCGGAGGAAGTCAATGAGGTGGAGAACAGGGCCAGAATTAAAAGGCAGAGGTGAACAGGGAGTGAACACAGCATGCTGGAAGACAGAGCTAGACGGACTCTGACTAGTGTCGGACATTAGCTGAATATGGCTGGTTCATGATGCTGGGGTCAGTTTGGCAAAATCAAGTGAAACAATGACTTAAAACATTTTTGCCCCACATCTGTATTTGCAATCACCTTTTATAGACTGTCTGATAAAGTTACCCAGTTTCTCTACATATTTGAAAATAAACAGTGGGGTTTTGTTTAGTTTTTAACATCATTATTATTCAACCTATTACTCGAAGTAGTTTAATTTCATTCTTATCTGTTTTGACAGCTGAATCTTATCTTCCTGGTGATCACATTGTGCAAAATGGTGAAGCACTCAAACACTTTGAAACCAGACTCTAGCAGGTTGGAAAACATTAAGTAAGTGCTTTGTGTTCAAGTATGAGAACTATGATTATTTTCTGATTGCTGAACTGATTGAAAGCTACTCTCCATTAGGAGCACATGCCATTGTCTCCCAGCAACTGCAGATGTCAATTAGAAGCAAACAGAACCAATCCTGCTTTCGTCACATTGTTGCTGTAATGTCACAAACACTGGTCAAAATTAGATAATTTCAGCCTGGAACTAGTGCCAAGAAACTGTTTCACGGAAATGCCACAGAACTGTAGTAATTTCATTTGCATTTAAAATGCACTTCAAAAATGATGTTCCTGTTTGCATGACTGATATGATTATATTAAGTTTGTTTTGTTAAATGACTTTTTGATTTAGGGATTCTGAGCAGTTTCTTCTCGTAATCCTGTTCTCCCAAGAGAATTGACTCTATTATTATTGTTAACTTGAAGATTATCTGCTGTTTTCATGCTAATTTAACAAATGTTTACTTTATCTTGGTGCTGTACTGTAGTATCCCTTTTGCAGAGTAATACAAGTGTTATATAATTAGCAAGGCTTTGTCAGCTCTTGATTCTTTAGATAGTCTTTTAGTGTATCCTGTATAGCTTTACGTTGTACCGAAGGTTTTTGTTATCAACACTGAAGGGATGGTGCAACTTTATAACACTAAGGGTTGGATGCAAAAGAGTCTTAGAGATTTGCTTTGAATGTTGAAAATGGCAAAGGGAAATTTACAGTAAGGCTAACATTGTGAACTAGATGTTACGGATAGGTCAGTATCAGCTTCATTGCATGTTGCATGATGAGAGAGAGAGCTAATCTTTAGCATCTCTCTCTTTTCTTCCTTTTCCTCTTTCTGTCTTCTCATCCACACCAGTAATTACCGTGTTTGTGATGGCTACTATAATACGGACTTACCTGGGTAAGACAGAACCCTACATTAACAAATTTCTGGCATGATTTTTAACTTTACAAACTCGGTCAATATTGTGGATTGCCCTTAATTTTAATTAACTAATTCTGAGATACCTGATTTGCTAAAGATTTTTTAACTATTATATGCCTTTATAATTTTAAATTGCTTGCCTCTGCATTTTGAATTTTCTAATTTTGACTAATTTTTATAGACATTTAAAAATGCTCTTATTAATTTCTGTTTCAATTCTGTCTAATAATTTTGTTTCTCTTTTCTGCTTATAATGCTTTCTAGCTATGAAGATAATAAGCCATTTATCAAGTAAGATCATTAGTTAGATGTGGAATTCACTGACTAAATTCCCTTTCCCTTCCATTCTGTGCCGTTCTCTACAGTTCCTTTTCCTTAACCTATTCATGATGGAATCTTTTTTAGACTATTCTGTAAAGCAATATCCATATTTTTGCCACATTTCAGCAGGGTTTCTTCATGTGGAAGTTAGATCATCTAGCTTCAGTTTAGCCGAGTTTATCAGAGCATTAAAGATTTGGGCTCTAGGCTTTTAATCTGCTGTTTAACCTTTGTGCACTTGTGTTACATTATTTGGCGTCATATGGCAGCACCACTGTTTAAAATCTATGGTGTGATTAGTGGCTAAGCCAGATTTATCAATCTCTTTTGTAAAAGCAGATAAGACAATGGCGTAGCTGGGGTTTGCACTATACTTCTGCATTTCAAAATATTTTTGACATCCTATGCAGTTCTTGAAAAAGAAAAAGGTCATATCTACTCTTGCGGTTTCCACTGGAGACTAAAAGTACCAAATGGAATTGTTCTTTCTTTAATAGATGAAAGGTTAAACCCAAGGAATTTTTACATTTGAATATGAACCTAGTAAAAGTCAACTGCAGGAACTGAAATGTTAATATTGGATTTGGCAACATGCAATCTTATAAGTAATGATAGTAAAATTAATTTTCTTTTACAGATCCTGGGTCCTGGGTGCATTTGCTCTCCTGTGTCTTCTTGGCCTAACGTGGTCATTTGGCCTGCTGTTTATCAACGAGGGGACAGTTGTGATGACATATCTCTTCACAGTATTTAATGCTTTCCAAGGAATGTTTATTTTCATCTTTCACTGTGCCCTTCAGAAGAAAGTAAGTTACTGAAAACATGAATGCGTGCTACCTAACTCCTTAATAAGACCACATATTTTTCTTTAAAAATAGAGAAAAATATATAAGGTTTCAAAAAGAGGAGTATTTTGAAGTAGTTTGAGGAAGGTACTAGGATTCAAACCCAAGTCTTGCTCTTTGTGCTTCTGAGAGTCATTTAGCTGCTCTGTGGCCTAGATTGGATTAAAAATGGATGCAGCGTTTCCAACCCAGGCTTGAAAAGTCTTGAGGCTTTGGGAACAAAATTATTATAGAAAATGTTTAACATTGGTAATGTGGTATGCATGATTTTGAATTTATAGCCAAAAGTCCTTTATGTGTTCATGAAACAAATCCTGCCTGCAGCACTGAAAACAAAGAATCATTTACGATATGAGCCCATCTCAGCCAGGAAACACTCTCTCAGATCAAGGCAGAAGACCTCTCTTGAGATCCCATTAAGCTGCCACATAAAGCTACTGGTGATAGGCAGGGATTATGCTATGAGTGCTTGTTCATTACAAAATTAAGAGAGATCTAAAAACTAATTTCATTGTGAACTTCAACACACCTAAGAAAAAAGTAGTCATTAACAGTAGACAACTGCTAACGGGGACAATTTTCTAAATACGCCAGCATAACTACTTCTTTTCAAGTGTTTGCCTCCCCCAGCAATCCAACAGCTAAGTGTTCTTAACTGGAAAAACTGGAATCTCGTGGCAAGCTCCTTCCCTGATGAAGGGATGTGCTAAATTAGTTCTGCTCCCTTTTTCCCAGTGGGAACAGTGGGGTCCATACAGAGCATATCTGCTGTGGAGACAGAAAGCTTACAGGGGAGAGAGGAACGGACAGGAGAGAAGGAAGTGAAGGGTGCAGCTAGGTGGGATTCTCTTGGGGTTTTCTGCTCCCCTTTTCTTCCCCAGACTGAGAATGGAGAATGTTTCTATGGATGCCTTAGAGATGCTTCAGTGAAGGATGAAAGAAAACTGCTCATAGAAGGCATGGCAAATGAAAATAATGAGTTGAGAGGAGAGGGGAAGGGTAAACATCAAAAAAATCACAAACCACATAGCATAGGACAAAATGCAATAAATCCTTCATTTGGAAATACCCAATTTGCAATATTTAGGTTCTAAACATTTTTACCAGTTTTAGGCAGGAGACCTAGCAGTTATTAACTCCCATTATAATTAGCTCACCAGAGACATAATTAACTGATATTTATAAAGTGGTTTGAGATCATTGCATAAAGCATTGCTGTGTAAGGGCAAAATCACATTCTTGCGTGTTCTAAACTATACCAGCTCTAAGAGTATCAGTGTCTCTAGATTTGTTGTAGATAATGGCTTTCAGACATGTTTTAGGGAAAGATCTGTGAGACAGAAAGGATTTTATCCAGATGAACATGGCACTGCTCTCATTCTGAGAGAACAAAATCACACTTAGAGAGGAGATTAAGAAAAGAAGAGAGGGAAGAAAATGAAAACATTTTCAAAATGCAAATAATTTCTAGATTAGGGTTTTACATAATGTTGCCCTTTTTACCACTTGTATTGGACTTGAAAATCAAAAACAGGTTCATTTTTTATTTCTTTTTACAGCTGTGCATTGTTTTTATATTAAGTGGAGTCAGCAAAAAGCAATATTAAAATACCAGTCAAGTGTGAAAAAGCATAACCTGGAGCAATAAGATTTATACCTGAAAGAATGTTAAAGATGCCATTTAAGATTTTTAAGTTTTGATGCCTTTGACTGGATATCATCCTATCCTCTGTCTGCATAGCTAATGTAGTCTTTTTATTCTTTTATTACTAGTTGGTCACTAAATTGAACAGAGAAATAGAATTGTGAAAGTGAAAACTATTATGTTTCCAGTTCTGACAGGATGATAGTGCTGTTGCTTCCATCAGTTTCCAACAAGCTATAATTTAGAAATAATGACAGAGGAATGCACAGTACTGACAGATAATGTACATTCACAGCAATATAGGCATTAGGCAAAACCAGCCCTGGAGGGTGGTATTTGGGTGAAAATATAGTTTTGATTGCTATTGTCTCTACTATGTAGTGTTTTGAAGCATTTAATATCCATTAATGTTCAGGAATGTATTTTCTTAGGTGTTATACCCTCTAGTGATGATATATATAAACTTATATTTTTCAGAATACAAAGTTAAAGATTATAATTCTATGTCCATGCATTTCTGTTTTCATTTTTGTAAATGTGTGTTTTGTGCTGATGTAGGTAGCGGTTCACTTAAAATATGTAAAATATACTTAAGAAAATTGAGTTGTTATCCCTAGATTGAAATTAAGGCACTAACCATTCAAAGTTTCCTCAGCCTTGTTGTAGTTTGTAGAAATATCACATTATGTATTCCATGATCAAAGTTCTTGAAATACTGAAAAAAGCACATGGCATAGACAAATCTACACGATGAATTTTTTGCATTTTCCCCTCTCCCCTTTTTTGGTTTTACATACACATAACTTTATTTTCTGTCCCATATATTTTGTAGGCCAAGCAGAATTTACAGATTAGCTGAAACCTCAATTCTCAGAGAAACTTAGGAGTCTCATTAATATAGATGAAACTCTTGGATTACCAAGTATCTGGTGGAAGATATATGAATTTAGACTTAGGCATCTTTACAAGTTTTATCCAATGTTTTCTTTCACTGATGCTGTCATGTTGCCAAGATGTGTGTGCACTTGTATATCCTGATTACTTCTATGACAACGTTAATATATATAAATTACAAAACAAAAGTTTCCAGTAGTTCATTGGAAACAGAAGGTGAATAAATGCAGGTCAAATACAAAAACACAATCAAAGAAACAAAGAAAACCACCAGTTCTGTTACTCTATCAAGAAGTCTTGTTTGAACACACTCATCAAGTGTGTTCAGACTTCTAGGGTCAGCAAAGACAAGGATTTTATTTTTTGGTCCTAAAAGCGAAAGATGCTTCAGTTCTCAGCCTTTGTGTTTCAAATTCTGGCTTAGAGCCCCTGCTGGTGTCCCCACGACTGCAGCTGGCTCTGTGGTGGGAGGGGGCAGTGGTGGTTGTGAGCCTTGCGTAAACCTGAAGCAGGTGTGACCAATGAACTAGTAACTGTTTGAGTTACCCGACCTAACTTTATATGAAAACTTGTTTATATAGTCCTTGCAATTTAAAGTCCGATCACTTCAACACCCTTTTATGGAAAGGATAACTTAAATGGGTAGTGTCAAGAAACACAAAGATTAATTACCTCAGCCCTTCTTGCATGCTAGGATGGGAAGATGAGCTTTCTATGGTTTATGTACCAAAAGCTAATACAAAAAGGACTGTTTTCATCCAACATTCAATTCAGGTAAACTTAACTATATTAATCTACAATATGAAGACAAAAATAATCCCATAACAACTCAGTAACAATTATTCAAACACATCTGAATGAAGTACATGTGTACTTTGGAAATAATCTGTTCAAAAATCCTGGCTGCCTGCCACTGAGTAAGGTAGAATATCTGATTTTGTTAATGGCCAGCATTTCAATAGACAAGAATTACCCGTTTGCTTAAAAAACAGTTGAGTATTTTCAATGCAAGATTCATGTCTTTTTGCCAGTGGAGATATTTGACACTATTTTTTGCGCTTTGTTTTTATGTCCTCTTAGGTACGTAAGGAATATGGGAAATGCTTCCGACATTCCTACTGCTGTGGTGGACTACCAACTGAGAGTCCTCACAGTTCAGTGAAGGCATCAACGACAAGAACTAGTGCTCGATATTCCTCCGGCACTCAGGTAACAAAGATTTTGACAGCAATTTTTAATTAACCTTATTTATAAAAAGCCTACTGAGATGTGTTGCAATCAGAAGTACTAATTGTCTTCTCATTATTGTCATTTAGATGGCAAATACATACTTGTATATACTTGAATTGATTTCTTTTTAAAGATTTCCTTTTGGTTTGGTCTAAAGCAAACACCTTATTTTTTCTTGTAATTAGGGGCTGGTTTAGTGGAAACTTTGTACCATCATGTTTCATCTAAATTAAATTTAATAAATTAGACTCTTAATAACAAAAGATGGAATTTCGCTCTGTGCTAGAATGGCTTACTTTAGGCCAAAAGAAATACAAATACTCTACATAATAGCACATAAGTCAGAAAAAATCTTTCTGTGACTTACCATGCTTCTGTCTCATTGCTTTATGCTAACAGAGTCGTATAAGGAGGATGTGGAATGACACTGTGAGAAAACAATCTGAATCTTCTTTTATCTCAGGTGACATCAACAGCACTTCAACGCTTAATCAAGGTCAGTCACTGGGAACATTTCAGTTCTAGGAGACTTAAATTTTATACAGATTTTATATCATTTAATTTAACACAGAAGAATTGAAAAGAATGTGTTGAAAAAAAATCTGGAACAAATGTTCTCTGAAAACAAAGTTTTAAAGTCATCCACCAGCACATTTTAAAACCATTTTCCCTCAGCTGGCCCCCACTATATAAGTTGAATTCCTCCATTTGTGGGAGTGTATTTAAATAAGTTTCATCAATAATTTAACTTAAAAGCAAGATTATAATTTTAAATCCTTCCTAACCTTTATAGGTTAAATCTGAAACAGAAATATGAGTGCAGTAACATTTTAATGCGTATTTGACTATGATTTTTAGGTGCAGAAATTTTCCCAGTGAAATCTAATTGATATCATTTCTATGCAAAAGATGTCTGTAAAGCATTTATCTTTTTTATTTCAAAGAGCATCGTACCTGTCACGTGGGATAGAATCCATAATCAGGCACAGAGAAGCCAGAACTTCAAATTTCTTATCTCAAATAGACTTTGAAATCTGTAACTTCATTTTCATATCCAGTTAGAAGACAAGGGTATTAACCAAGACAATGTCCCTTCCTTTCTCCCCTTCTCCTTGTGTTTTTGTTTGTTTGTTTTTTAAAGCAGTTTAAGCTAAGTAATGGAGGGAAAGGCTGCTCTGTGCAAGCTAAGCTCACAGCTTATTCTTCCACTCACATCCTTAAGAGAAGAGCATGTAGTTCTGACCAGTTCCTGCACAACTCAGAAAGTTTCAACTAGAAAATTCAGTACCGTCAGGGCTGCTGTAAAGCTCCCATGAACCATGGCTGGCAAATTTTCCTCCCTTTTGCTTTTTTAAAGATTCAGTGGTTGGGACCTGTACTTAACTCATATTTATTTTGGAAGTAAAAAGTGTGGTACTTTGCAAAAGAGAAAATTTCAAAAAGCATGATCCTACTTCTGCTGTTTGGTGTATAAAGATGGATGAGACTTGTGTGTCTCACTGCTCCCCCCATCTGAATCATTATTATCCTCTGGCAAAACCAAAATTAACTAATTTTTCCTAAGTAGCATTTTTTTTTCATTTATTAAAACCCCATAGATATGCCAGAATCCCAGATAAAAGTCTGGGATTTCATCCTGGTTGGATTTCTCTGTCTCCCAAGGTATGCTCTGCTCAGGCTGCAACCTCAGGTAATTCAGAGTTGAGCACAGATCTTGGAATTTTCTCCCTGCTTTGGAACTCCAGTCTCAAGTCACCTGAGATACTCTGTCATGCCTAGAAAAAATTGATATTGTCATGATTCAATTGTAATAGTTTTGCTATCTTAGTGATACATACATGTAAGGGTAGTTTAGTAATTATTAGCAAGTGTCATTTCATAAAATTCAAGGTTTTAAAGGTGGCAAAATATTTGGATTGAATAACAAAATTCTCTAACTATAAATTACAGGTAATAATTCAAACCAAGATTAAACATATTACACCAAAAAAAAAAAAAGTCTAAATGTATTTGAGTTAGTATTTCTAGTAGTAAGTAGATAACTGAAAAAAGCTATGATAAAAACTTTCTTAGTTGTTCACTGGTATAAACTTTCAAATAACATTGGCATAATCAGGCAATAAGTCTCTGAATCTTAGAATTTTCTGCTTCTTTGAACTACCAAGTACCTATGGTAGTACAAAAGCATTAATATTTGAAATATATACTGCCTTTTCTATTGCCAAATAAAAATACAGTATAAAAATATAGTTGGCTCTTTAGTTGTACTTGGGTCTATGATACACTGATCCTGATACATTGCTGTGCAATGCAATAGAAAAGGAAGTAGAATTTTACTTTAATGAAGTGTTTAAAGTAAGTTTTAAATAGCAGTTTTTCATGTTTTTTTTTTTTTTTCCTGTGTGTGTGTGTGTCAATTTTCCAAACAATTATTCTTCTGGTAACTAGAAATCAGAGCTAATAGACTTTTTAGTTTTCAAATGATGCTTATTTTTTTTCCTAATTCTTCTGAATTGTTTAAATGGTATTGCACTAACATGTAAACTGTGTTCTAAAAAATCTGTTCATTCCTGTAGTGTCTTGCTTCATGTTGCACTGTTTGTAAACTGCTTGTTTAAAGAACAGTTGTCATTCAAGGAATTCTTTTTTTAAAACCTGGCAGATAAATTTGCTTTCCCCTCAGCATGCATACTTCTGCATATACTAGGATATGCTTGCAGTTTGTCATCCACTGTCTGTTTGAAAACAGCAACTCCCTTCCACTCTCTGTGTGTTTGTCATAAAGTGAATAACAGCTCTGATCCATCATAAGAGATTTTTCAATGCATTTAAATTCAAGAAATTCAGTTCTCTCAATTCTGGGCAGAAGTGTTCCATAATATCATTTTAGAAGTTATAATAGCTTTATGTGGTACCTTGATCTCTACACATTTAATTCTTGTGTAACAGTGATTTTGTGTACATTAGTAAATGTCACTCTCACCAGATGTTTACTTTGGGGATTTGGACAGCACCTGTGAATTACTGGAATCTAACTATATTTTCCTATTCCCATTTTAAATACATAGCTCAAATACATTCAGAAATTTTCAACTGAATTACATTTGACAAGTTCTACATGATTCATGATGAATAAAAATTATTCTTTATTGAAATTGTCAGAATAAAATCAAAGAACTGACTTTTTTTCTGTTTCTTTTGCTTTAGGAATGACTGGCAATTACCTACTAACAAACCCTCTTCTTCGACCACACGGCACTAACAACCCCTATAACACATTGCTCGCTGAAACTGTTGTATGTAATGCCCCTTCAGCTCCTGTGTTTAACTCACCAGGTGTGCTTATACTTCCTGAGTAAAACCGCTTTTCTTGGCTCGCTCCAAATCCCTTCTTTTCCCTAGATAGAAACTCAAGTTGCAATACCCTAGCTATACATTCTGAATTTCTGTCAGTTTGAGAAATACAGTATTGCCTGTCAGCTTGTAAAACTGCACTATATTATAGTAATGCCTTTGCCATAACAGTATTTACCAATAATTATCCATGTTTTTAACACAGGTGGCATAAATCTTAATATACTATTACAGGACTGACATCACATGGTCCGAGAGCCCATCTTCAAGATATATATCACTTAGAGGTATCATGTCTATGCAATGTAAGGTTGACTCGAAAGCTTGCTGAGAAAAACCTGCTCATGGAACAGATTAGATACCAAAGCAGTGCAAGGCATCTTGACACCTTTGGATACTCCAGTGTAGAAAATTGTATCCAGCGTCAAACAGACCTATAGTATAGTGCAGCTTTATGGTAGATCATTTCCTTTAGGAAAATCATGAGATTAACAGTTAGAACAGTTTAGTTCTGAATGAATAAAGGGTGTCATCACTTACCTAACGTTTTGTTGTTACAGTATCTAGTTGCTTTTTTTAACTGCAGTGCAATTCATCAGTAAATATCTAGCAGTTACTGTTAGATGAGTCATAAGATCACTTTAGTGTAACTGGAACGATAAATCTTTGGTAAAGAGCTCATAAAACCTTGTTTCCAGTTTTTATTTCAAGTTTCTTTTTTAACTGTACTGTAGTTTCTATTTTCATTCTCTTGTTTTCTTACTTTCCTTATGCTTTCCTCTAGCAACCTACAGAGAGACAAGTATGGGAGTAAAACTTAACTTTGCCTATCAAATGTAAATTTTTTCAGCATGATTTTTAATGGGCACAATTAAAACATAACTAGCGGTCATGAAGTAGACTCAGCGGGCAAGTGGTTCACAATTTGCAAATGAAATGTTTCCACATTCAAAAAGTACTTGCATACTGCTTTTTGGAAAACAACATGAGGTCTGTAGCAAACCCTATTGGTAACAGAAGTTATGGAATGCTGAAATAATTTGCTGTTTAAAACCAAAGCAGTGTCAAGCCGAAATACTTAACAATTTACTTATATTTTTACATTCCCACAGTAATCTTGCTACAGGCTATGGAAAGATTTCAAATGAATTACCTGATCATGGGCAACAAAATTTGCTTCATCAAACGAATTCAAATATATTCTAGCATGCTTAACTCTGCAGTGTATCATAGAAAACTCATTTTGGATTATCAGATATATTTTGGTATCTGTTTAGAAAAAGAAAAGAGAATTAAAATTATAGAATTAAATCACTTTCATGAGGGAAATGAATGCCAGCATGTGGTCCATGTGTTGTCTACTTTTATAAATGCCATATGTTCTGAGCAGCTAAATCCATTGCAAGAAAAATCTTGGAACATATATGAAATTGCAGAACTACAAAATTGTTTAATCAAAGCTTAAAGAGACCTTTCAAACAACCCTCATCACTGTTTAAATCAATACACATGAAGAGGAGCTAACAATAACAACAATACAAAATGATTTGCAAATTACTTAGAATTTATTTGGAGATTATTACTCTATTTTCTAAAGTTGAAGACAAAAATATTTTCTTGAGAAAATGCAATTACTTTTTAATTGAAAACAATATTTTCCAGAGAAGATTGAATTTTCTAGGATAAGCTGCAGCTTTAATTATGAAAAACAAAATAAAACAAACAAAAAAAACACAGGAAAATACATAATCTTTTCCAAAACAACTTTTTCTTATACTCCTCCAAGCCTTGCATATAATGCAGCAGCCTCACAGTGGTCAGTCTCATTTCAGTAAAGTCACTCCATTCTTTTTTTACTTCTAGACATATCTGTAGATAAAGTGATTTTCTAGGAATGCTCTAACCATTCGACTTTCCATGGTTCAGACTCTTTAGTTTCTTTCAAAGTTTTTTTTTCTTTTTTTCTTTTGTTTTTTTTTCCTTTGCTTGGGAAGCACTGTGCTGTCATAGTTTACATGTCTTTGTGTCTATAGGAAATCCTTTTCTTTATTGTGCCCCCACTCCAAAAAAAAAAAAGAAAAAAAAAGAAAAAAAAAAAAAAAGAAAAGCCAAAATCAAAAACATAAAGACTTTAATCATCATAAGACTTCATTTTTTTTCCCCCTTAACTTCTTTTCATGTTTCTAGCAGACTTACCCAATCTGTCATCTCTCCAGCAGCTATGAGATATCAGCCATGGCTGATTTCCTCTTCCCATTCCACAACTAATATTTATTCTTTGGTTTAATTTCTGTGACCCATACTTACAGAAATTCCTAACATTTCTGCATTTGACTTCCATGGCCATGGTAACTGTGGGCCTAACTCTTAATTAACTATTCTGGTTCATTCAGCGCTGTCACTGTGACTGATGCAGACTGCAGGCAAACTTTGACCTTTAGAAGCCTGGGGCCATTGTTGGCAGACAGAATATTAGTGCAAAAAAATTACATTAAGTGGGAAAAGAAAAGCTGTTATTGCTTCGTAATCTAATTTGCTGAACCCTTGCTCTGACTAAGTTGCTGAGAAGCTCAGTAATTCTTCATCATGTTACAATAAATCATTTTACTTTCTTTTATATATCAGCTACTCTTAGGCCAGATAGCCTGAGCAGACAGACATGATGTGAGTTGTCCAAAGTGAGTCATTCCACCTGCTGTCTATCGTGTTGTTGGATGGTGCTTGTGGGCCCTGGTCCCTGTAGTGTGAAAGATGGCTGTCCTTGTTTAACATAAATTCTTTGTATTTATCCATTTTTTTCATTCTTTTCTTTACTTCATCTCAAAAAAAAAAAAAAAGGAAAAATGTTAGAAATGTTGTTAAGTAAAGTAGTTGCTTGCCAGTTATGTGGGTTTATGTTGTACATTTACCTTCAGTTATGTCTGTGATCTAATTCCTTTTTAATTTAGTGTTGTTTAGGACAAATTCTGTTAATTTTCTTTTTCTAAATCATGGTGGTGTACTTCAAAACATAGATGTTTCCAAATGAATTGCTTTGCATTACATATGCAAGGGCATGGAGTGAACAGTTCCTTGTGGAAGAGTCACAGAATTGACATAAATTAAGAAATTAAAATGCCACTATTCCCCACAGGAAATACATGTTACTATTTTTAAATGCATCTTTCCTATAAGGTGTGCAACTGTTTACATTTGGGAATGTTCAATAACCTTACTTTCCTCAAGTCTTACTTCCAAGTACAACTTTGTCCTGAACTACATTAAAGAATTTGTTTAAGAAAAAAAAAAAAAGTGATGAAAAGCACATCAGACAATAACCAGTGTTGTCCTTTTCTGTTTCAGGACATTCACTGAACAATGCCAGGGATACAAGTGCCATGGATACTCTACCGCTAAATGGTAATTTCAACAACAGCTACTCATTGCGCAACGGAGACTATAATGACAGTGTGCAAGTTGTAGACTGTGGACTAAGCCTGAATGATACTGCTTTTGAGAAAATGATCATTTCAGAATTAGTGCACAACAACCTGCGGGGCAGCAGCAAGAACCACAACCTGGAGCGCACGCTGCCAGCCAAGGCTGTGATCGGCGGGAGCAGTAGCGAAGATGACGCCATCGTGGCAGATGCCTCATCTTTGATGCACAGCGACACCCCTGGGCTGGAACTCCACCACAAAGAGCTTGAGGCCCCGCTCATTCCTCAGCGGACTCACTCCCTTCTGTACCAGCCCCAGAAGAAAGTGAAGACCGAGGGAACCGACAGCTATGTCTCACAGCTGACAGCCGAGGCTGACGACCACCTCCAGTCCCCCAACAGAGACTCTCTTTACACAAGCATGCCCAATCTCAGAGACTCTCCGTATCCAGAGAGCAGCCCCGACGTTGAAGAAGATCTCTCTCCCTCCAGGAGGAGTGAAAATGAGGACATTTACTACAAGAGCATGCCAAATCTAGGAGCTGGCCATCAGCTTCAGATGTACTATCAAATCAGCAGGGGTAATAGCGACGGCTATATAATTCCCATTAACAAGGAAGGATGTATTCCAGAAGGGGATGTTAGAGAAGGACAAATGCAGCTAGTGACAAGCCTTTAATAGTGTAGCAAAGAAATATTAAAGGCCACGTACAAGTATTAAAAGACTTAATTGGCCCTGTGCAGGCTCCCTCGTATCTGCTTGAAGAGACGATTCTGTTGACCCTGTGGTTCTCCGGTGTAACGGGGATGACTGGACCTCGCAGTTCTGTGAATTTTTATAAAACAAAAACTTTGTATATACACAGAGTATACTAAAATGAATTATTTGTTACAAAGAAAAAAAATACCAACAAGGTATTTTAAGATATCTTCTGCTGCTGAATTTAACAAAATTGTGAAAAAAAATAAATAAATAAACACTTTCCAGCCATTTTACTGCAGCAGTTTGTGAACTAAATTTGTAAATACGGCTGCACCATTTTTTTTTCTAGGCCTACATTGTATTATATACAAGGCGTAGGCTCTAAAATCCTGTGGGACAAATTTACTGTACCTTACTATTCCTGACAAGACTTGCAAAAGCAGGAGAGATATTCTGCATCAGTTTGCAGTTCACTGCAAATCTTTTCCATTAAGGCAAAGATTGAATACATGTCTAACCACTAGCAATCAAGCCACAGGCCTTATTTCATATATTTCCTCAACTGTACAATGAACCGTTCTCATGAAAAAAATGGCTAAAGAAATTATATTTTGTTCTATTGCTAGGGTAAAATAAATACATTTGTGTCCAACTGAAATATAATTGTCATAAAAATAATTTTAAAGAGTTTGAAGAAAATATTGTGAAAAGCTCTTGGTTGCACATATGTTATAAGCTGTTTTTCTTACACTCTGTTCATAGTACAGTAGTATGTTAAAAATGCAAGTTCTACCCATTTTCACTTATTTTTCACTGTAAACAGTGTTCTGCTTTGACAAGTTAGTTTTTATTCTTTTTTTTTTTAATTTTTATTGCCAAAAACATAATTTGGGGAGAAAATTTTTTTAGAAGCCAATTATGCCAAGCCTTGCACAAATTTGGTATAGCTAACAAAGATTGTAACTCAATTCCCTGTTCATTCTTTAATCAGTGTTGGGTGGTAGGGGGTAAAGGGGACACTGGACACTTCTCACAAGCTTTCTCGTGAATAAAGGGTGCCTGTCCTTTGAAAAGATAAATAAAACATAACTATTACTCTTCCATATTCCTTCTGCCTATATTTAGTAATTAATTTATTTTATGATAAAAATCTAATGAAATGTAAATTGTTTCAACAAAATTCTGCTTTTTTCATCCCTTTGTGTAAACCTGTTAATAATGAGCCCATCACTAATATCCAGTGTAAAGTTTAACACCTGTTTGACAGTAAATAAATGTGAATTTTTTTTCCAAATAGGTAAAATGTGCATTATTATGTACAAAGCATAATTGGCATCAGCAGTCTTTTGACCCAGCTGTATCCTGCTTAGAATGGCTTCTCTACATTTCATGATTTAAGTGTTGAGAGTACAATGGAAACTGTCTATGTAGTTCTACAGAAAAGAGTTCATCTTTAGTTACTATTCATTACCTTAGTCACAGTTGAATAGGATCAAACTCAGATATAGCAGGGTCATTAGGAAAATGTACTGTGATTTCATATATTTACATAACTTTTAACTAGGCATCTGTACTGAAATCAAAAATAAGGTGGTAAATACCACCATCGTATTCTCAGCAACAGTAATTAGCAGTTAATTATTAGTGATGAAGGTATAGTCTTATAGTGGGGAAAACATGAGTAAGCAGCATTTGGATAGCACTCAGAGTGCTGTACAAATAATCAATCCATCACGGCACCGCTTTAAGTTAGATAAATAAGCATGACTGCCCCATTTTTATCAGACTAGAAAACTGCAGAAGGCAGCTGATGCCCAAGATGTTATCAATAAATCGGTGGCAAAACTGGAAGCCTGAAGTCTTTGTTCCCAAGCCTTTTTTGTCCCTCTCAACCAGGGCTTCTCAAAGATAATGCCAAGGACTTCATTTTTTTTTTTCAACTTACAAAAGTGTGTTCTTTCATAACACAGAGGCCATGTTTTCATATGTGGCACCTGTGACTATATGTATGACAACAGCAAAAATTCATCTGAAAGCCTTTTAAATTCTGTTAGCTTCTAATGCGCTGGAATATATGAATTTGGAATGTATATCGATACACACTGCTTTTGTGTAGGTGCATTTTGAAAAAGTTTGGATTTCAGAAAAATATTTTGGGCAAGACTTCCTGGTGTTGAGACAATTCAAACTTTGTAAAAAAAATATCTGAGTTGAGATGGAACCGTACAGTTCAGATAACCTCAATATGTCTGTAATTGGGACTGTGGCACTGTAGCAATTGTTGAAGATAAAGGCATCTTTACCTTACCCTCCTGGTAACTCTTGCCAATATGTTCCTTAATACATAAAAGTTACTACCTTTGTGGTAGAGTCACTGGAACATTTAAAGTTTAATCAGAAACTGTTTACTTCTGTTTAGCAGAGATGCTTTAAAAATCTGAAGTCTTTGTGAAATAAGGATTTGTTCTGATTCAGGGTATACAGCAGACGCTTCGGAGCAAAATGATTCCCTTGGTCTGTCTGGCAACTTAAAAGCATACTTGCTGCCTTCTACCTAGGAAATCATGTCTTAGGGATTTAAAAACTGTGGTGCTCAAGTAATTATAGTACACGATCTAATAACATCACCAGCTTTCAGCAGAATATTCAGCCCTAATTCGAGCAAGTACTTCTTTGTGTCACGTGTTGTCTAACTAAAGGTGGCGAAACTACATGCCGGAAAAAGGTTTGTAGCATTGTGATCTTAAAAATATATTCAACTGCAAATGTAATACGTATACATAAAACAAGAAAATTGAGCTGATGAACCTAAGATGAACCAGCTGAACCTAAATATCATAAGGGAATTCTTTTGTTAGCTTCCTTGTAATGTAGATGTTGCTTTTTAGTGAGCCTATTTTTTTTTCTTTTTTTCTTTTTTTTTTTTTTTAAATGTTATACTAGTGAGTGTCCCGTGTTTAGTTAGCAACTAGCAGCCAATACCTTGCCAAATTTCTGTTGGTGTAACTTCTCAGTGTAGTAGGTTACAATACAATTATATGGCCGACAGCTTACTGTAATTTATGTTCTCTCTCACGTTCCTGCCATCTTGTCTTGGGATCAGAAGGACAGAAGAATTGAGAGGAAGAGTCGAGAATAGTGAAATAATGACAGCAGAATTAATGGAAACAAGTGTTTCTTCAGGGTCATCAGTTAACCAGTTCCTATGATGGTGCCAAGGATATGCTGCTATTTTAGGCACTGTCTTTCAGAAGAGCTGTAATTTTCTTATGGCTAGTAATCTCCTGTTAGTATCAGTGTTAACCCTACTGGCTCCATCCAATTCTTCCTTGTAACTTCAGTCCAGTTATATTCCTGCAAAAGATTAAATGGGATGTGCATTTAGTGAACTGTTGTATAATGGTGCTATGCATTGTTTAATATAAAATACATCTCAATTCTACATAAGTGAACCATAACATGAAGAAATGCAACATTGGTAATACCTTTATAGTTAAAATTATTCTTTATCTGTGAATTCTACAATACACCTTTGCTTCTTTTAAATTGGAAATGAAATTACTAATAAAGTTTACATATATTCACTTATGTAGGCAATAAAAGGTGTTTCAAATTGACATAAGTTATGGATAAAATACGTGTCATATTTTATGTCCTGATTTTTAAGAAAAATTTCTTTCTGAACTACTCAGAACAGACATTAACAGAAAAACAACAAAAAGTAAATGATCCCTGTGTACTGTTGTTATCCCACTTTGCCTCAAGACTAACAAAACTTGTCTTCTAGAATTGATTATATGACAACATATGCTAGTGTAAAATTTTATCCCTGAATAAAATTATTTTTTAAATCAAGAGAAGCTACAGGCAGATGTATATATATCTATATATACACATACAGACAAGTACATTTCCATGGGGGTCTTAACTCACAAATTCTAGGGGATGATGGAGAATGAAAAGTGCTGGGACACAGGTGCTCTTCAGTTCCACTCTGCTGTAGCCTTGCAAGGACACTTTAGACCTTCAAAGACACAAAGGGAGCTCACGGTGAAACATACATTAGATTTTTTTTTTTTTAAATAGATGGTGGCAGTCACCATCCACATTTATGAAGGTCATTGCTACCATTACAGTATGCACGAGTCTTGCTGTATGGATCCAGATTTATGAATGCTGCTAGCCTGCTGGGTCTCTACCCTAGAACTACATTGGAGGTTGGAAGCCAGCTTTGTACTGAGCTGGGGATAAAAGTTACCACCAACACAGTGCTGGATGCAAGAGCTTTGTGCCTCATTTATATAAACACTGTAAATTAGTAGGAATTCAATTAGCAGATCCAGCTCAATCATCCAGCTCTGACAAAAATCTGGAGTAAAGGTTCATTAGGACCCTCTCCATTTCAGCAGTGTTTTTTTTTTCTTTTACTCTTTTTTTTCCCCCAGTAAAATACCTCATGCAGTTTTTAGAATGACAACTTCTAAATCCCTTTATTCATGCAGGATAAATTCTCAATGGTATTTCATTAATTCATGCCTAAGAGCATTAATATCTCTTCTTACTGTATTATGTCATCATTAATCTCAACTGTACCCCATCAAAGTTCCTGGCATGTGAAACAGATCACACCATGATGCAGCCAGAGTGGTTAGAAATGCTATAGAAAATCATACAAGCCTCAACTCAGCACCAAGGAGATTTTAAAACACCATTCCATGTAATGCACCAGCTGCTGAAGTCTTTGGCAGGGGATTGCAGAGTGGGGAAGTCACAGTGGCAGAAATAACATTCAGAATAGGTAGTTTTATCAAAAAAAGTTCTTCTAAAGCAAAGCTGATATAAATTTTAACCATTTCTTCATTGGGTACGTCTCCTGTCTGTTGGAGTAGAAACCCTGCCTCAGTGTAGATGCTGTTCTGCAAACCAGTTTAAAGCTTAGAGATAGCAAAGTTGAGCACAGAAACATCTGTGTACATTAAAAGATCTGATTCACAACAGTAAGCACAACATCCTGTGTCATGAGTGTATAGTTAAGGAGAGGCAGACTGAATAAGAAACATTGAATATCTATCTGGAATAACTGTCCCAGTCTTGTAGCATACAAATAGCTTTAAAATAGCTTAATGTTGCTGAACTTTCAGCCTCCATGATTGCTTAGGAGAATGAGTCCCAAAGGTTAATGAGGTTTTTATGGAAATAATTCATTTTCATTCCCTTTGAACAGACCACTTTGCTTTTTTTTTTTTTTTTTTTTTTTTTTCCATTTTCAGGATAAATAGAAACTTCTTAGCTTGTATTCTTTATACTACTTATTGTTTTAAACACTTCCCCACTGTCTCCTATTACTTGACTACTTGCTAAACAAATCCTTGTTTTCAGACGCCTCCATTTTTCTAATTGTGTAGTTGCCAGTCTGCAGAATTACTTTTTGCCAGAATGCTTTAAGAGAAAGGGCAAACCACAAAACTGTTGGTGGATTGCTATATCTGATTTATCGCTGGAATTGTATTTTCTATTCCATCTTCCACCCCACCACCCCAACACACGTGCTCCCACATCATATTTTGTCTTCATAGTATCCGTTCACAATACACATTTTTCATCTAGGTTGATCATAGCAAGTAATGACCTAAATAATTATGGTTAATTTAGAACCCAACAAAGCCTACAGATACTTCCAATTATTCCCATGAATGTGTGCCCAACCTTGTATTTGTCAGCACTGCATTTCATCTGTATCACACTGCCCATTTATTCACTTTGTTAACCCAGGTCATTCACAATCTTCCCTAGTTCTGATTAACTGAAGTAATTCTCTGTTAACAGCAAATGTTGCCACCTTTCAGATAGCGTGTTCATCCCCTTTTTCAGATAGCACCAGTTTTAATACAGAGTGTTAGGGCACTATACCATTAGCCTTTTGCCATGATCAAAAAACCTGACCACTTAATCCTGCTCAACCTCTTAGTTTCTAATGCACAATCGCTTCAGCTTTCACTTCCTGAACACTGTTCTGCTTTAATGACCTCTTGGTAGGGATATTTTTTTCTTTTTTAAATACAAATAAATTACATCAACCATTCCCTCCACCTCCATCAGCTGCACGACTGGTTTAACTTTAGTGTGTTAGAGAGGCATGATTTTCTTGCCCTGAGCATTTACAGCTCTTTCAGCAGTGTTCCCTCTGCACTGCATGCTTACATACAGAGTTTCTACATGTCAGACCCAAAAAGCACTTACTTACCAAAGTGAAATTCAGATGGAATTGAGGCACTGAAATCCCAATATACATCACTCACAGGTACAATGAACATCATTTCAGGGGAAGAAAAAATTCCAACCTTGTAGACACATACATTTTTGTCACTAAGGATATTTTGGCATCCCACATTCTGCTGCTGCATGTCTGCAGCCACACCACCACAGCAGAGGTGAGCCACAGCAGGCACTATTACTGCCCTCCTTGTGTGTGATAGTGCAGCCTCTGAATGCCACAATCTATACATTCAGTTAAAAAGGGGCTCCTTCCCCCCTCCTGCTGAAGTTCCTGTCCTGACAATAATTACAGCTGGAGATAGGAGAGAAGGCATGTGAATCTGTGCAACTTCCCAGTGCAAATGTCACCATGGAAGCTCTGCACCAGGTCCAGTGATGCCCAGTTTGTGTTGTGAAAGGGTCACAGATTCCACCTGCGCAGATCCAAAACCACAACGGTTTTTGACACAACATATATCACATGTGATGTGATGGGGCTGTGTGACTCTGATCATACAGCTTCACATGCACGGTACTGGCTGTGCACACAGCCCGCAGGGAGAGTGGGTGCATCACAGCCAACGTAGTGCCAAAGCTTGGGTGGGCTCCACAACGGTGAGGTGTGCTCTGGGCCGCAGCAGACTTACTGGCCCTCATTTCCACACAGCTTCTAGCTAAGAAACTCAAAGAGTCAAACTTGGGCTGGCCAGAGTATTTAGCCCCTTGGCATGCCACTGACAAGCTGCTCCTAGTGACCTACTTCTTTCCGTGCTCAGTTACAATCACTCTGCTACTGCAAATGCTGAGACAGGTATGCAGCTCTGCTTTTCTTTCAGGCGGATGTGACTTAATGTGAAGCTCCTGCTAAAAACCTTCCTGAGGAGATCCTCACTGTAGCTGCCATGGCTGGTGACAGGGTTGGCTCCATGAGGAAGCAAAAAGACACGCAAGCTTGCATGAATCAGCGATGGTTTCTGTGCACTTTAAAGGCTGCCTGGAGAAGCCAGACGTGGCCATTTTTTTCAAAACGTGAGGGGGGCAAAAATAATACACAGAGATAGAGAAGAAAATAAAGGAATAAAGTGAGGTACAGGAGTAATTTTGTTCTCACGTTTCCTTCCACCACTACTAACTGCAGCACCTTCAAAGCAACACAGAAAAAAATCTCACCAGTGTCCATTCATCTGGGTTGTTTGACGAAATATGCCAGTTTAATGAAGCATTTCTAACTCTTCAAAATTGTTCATTCATGTTAATGTCCTAAATACTTACTCTAATAGCATTGCCAGATCCCAACATTCTCACAGAAAGCAGAGTAGAAATGCGCCATTCCAAGCACGTCTTGACATTTTCAAAGAAGACTTGCAAAACTGGATTTATCCAAAACAACTTATTTCAATGACCAAAATTCTCCTGCTGCTCATACAAAACACTGAAAATGAAGAAAACAGTCAATACACATAGTGAGAGAGAGCTATTTAAGCATTTGCCTTAGCACAGGCTTCCCACATGCTACACAGAGCTACGAATGCTCCCTTCCCTGCTGAGACTGATCAGTGCAAATGAGGCACTGATACCCATCCAGAGGTGCTGCTGATTTGCCTGGTATCCCACTCCTCAGCATTACTACAGGAATCTGGTCTGTGTCCACTCTTAAAAGCTCTATATCTGCAGAGACAATGTTTGTCTCATACACAGAGGACTTCTGGCCTAAATGAACGCTATAAGTGAGTAAGTGAACATGTAAGTAAAAGTGACACCTATACATAAAGAAGGCTAACTCACATTTATAGGCAAAACTGGTCTCTCAGAGTGCTGTGTGAATTTCTCATGGACCTTTTATGATCCAGCTCATGGTGTGCATGCTGAGACCGCACTTAATGCGCCTGCAGAAAGAGAGTACCAGCAGCTACAGCCCAGGCAGTCTGACATCGAAAGCAAGCAGGTAGCTGCTGCAGGGGGTTCCTCCTAAGTCTCAGCAAAAGTTTGTTGTAGATTAACTGGCACTTAGGGGACTGCTTGGTCTCCCCACGTCAAGATAAGAACATACTACATGCTGCTTATAGTTATAAGTGTTCTAATTAGGTCGACTTGATTATTGTTCTGTGGTTTGATAGATGCTGTATTTAAAGTAATTTCAGGTACTAATTTTTAGACCTTTTTTGTGAACTAGTAAATCAAGTGCAATTTATTCACGGAATTATTCTTTTCTTTCTTAATGCCTATTCCCTCTGGCTTGTAACTTTAATTAGAACCTGCTATCTGTTCATATTGGTAATAGTTGTCACTAGAGTACAGATGCATAGATTCAGCTTATATTGCCACTTTGACTCTATATTTAAAAACCTAACAATCTTCCCAGCTATACATCTGAGAATACCGTCCATTAATGCTTGATTTCACTGCCACCTTGAGCTCCAGACTCTAAACACTAACAATCTGATTATTTTTTAACCATCCAGTAATGCATTTTCTAAAGAATAGAAACTTTAAAAAAAAAAAAGCCTCATTTGGAGATAAATATAGACCCGAAAAGGTTATTCGGTCCATCCGGATTTCTTTTTTATTGCTATAGATTTTCCCAAGGCAGTATTGTTTCTTGAATAATTATCAATCTAAGCAATTGTGTGCTAAAGTAAGCTGATTCATTCATTAAATATACGCACAGAAAAGCTCTTGGTTGGGCTGGTAAAAACAAACAACTCTTCTTCTCCTTTCCACTCCTCGACCCTTCCCTAGAAGGGATGATTACCTTGAATATTGAAGTATTTGATTTGCATTTGTTAGGAAAAAGAAACATAAAATATGTTTCTGTGGAGCAGAAAGATTATACAGGACCTGGAAAATCATTCAGAAAACACTACTCGTATGTGGTTTGATTATTTACACACTGATTTGCAAGTTTCGTTGATGTGAAGAGAGTCTTCCAGCATCTAGTTACAGCTAGGTTTAAAAGGTTTAAAGGTTTAAAAACCTTGCAAATTTATTATACAGACAAAGTTTTCCTTCTAATAAAAACTAAGTCCTTTTTCAGTATATGATATGGAAAAAATATCTATTTTACATATTTTCTAATTAAATATATCAGGAAAAGAATAGCTTTCAAGGTCTCTGTTCACAGAGATACAGCCAGGCCGCTCTTGAAGCAGTCTGCATACCAGCCAGTGTACTTTGTGTAAGACTAGCAACACTGGCAGTGAGCAGGGTTAAGAAGGTATCCATTAGCAAATGTTGAAATGAAGAGAATGTCTCTTCATTGTCTTATGTACTCCATGGCTGGTACAAAGTTGCATTCAGCCTGGCAAATCACATCTTCAAACCCCAGCACCATTTGCCTGCAGAACAGCTTTTCTGCTGAGTGAATGGTGATGATGCTTAATCAGGCAAGGGGAAGGGTTGCCTCATGTCAGATACTTAGCATTTGTTTATCCTCCAAAACAGGAAAAAGGAAGGATGTACAGTATCTCCATATGAAATGGTGGATCAGCATGTTGCTGTCTGCTGTGTACCACAAAATGAAGCACAACAGGTTATACACTCGAGGAAAAAAAAAAAAAGGTAAAAAGGTATCTTCAGACAAACAATATAGTGTTTAAACACAGCAACAAATCTGCTCGGTATACTGAAATTTATGAGGCAGCAAGACTTACTGAAAGCATCCAGTTGAAAAAAAACAAAACAACAACAACAAAAAAAAACCACTATGAGGAATGAAATTTAATTTTGTGACTCCTTCCTGGGAGAGATCATGAGGATATCTGGTTGTGGCAAAATACTATGCCGTAGTGATACAGCTCTCTGTGAATATTTTTCTGAAATACCAAAAGATTATCACCATCATTTCAATGCAGATATGAGGCAGTACACACACAGACATTCTGTTACAACGCGGGGAGGCACAGGGCATGCAGAATCTGCTCAAATATATTTTGACTCCACTTATGCCGATATGAAATCAGCATATTTTGATTGAGGTCTGTGGGATTATTTCGGACTTGCACCAGTTAACAGGAACAGAGTGAGGTTTGCTGTATGGTACTTTCTATTTCCTGTCACTTCTCTCTGTTGCTCATCCCCTCTGTTTCATTACCTTATCGCAGAGCCAGTGCTGTTCCACATCCATGCTCTCCTACTTGTAGCATCACTGGTAAATTTAATGCTCACTACTTAATCACTTTTCTCTCAACAGGTAAAGAATAATAAAACAGTTGGGGGGTGTGGAATGACAAGATTTAGCGCAATATTGTCACTTAAGAAACAAGATATTTTTATTTATGCATATTCAACTTCTTCCATTAGTGGAATGACCCTACAAGTAAAGGAATCCAGCTCAACCTGTCCAGCAGGTAGAAAATAACCACTACCACATACTCCAAGGCTAGCACAGACCCACAGGAACATCTTCAGCAGGAGGAAGAGTGAGGAGAGCAGAAGATAAACAACAAGGAACATGTTTTGCTACATGTTCCTTGTTGCCTTGCTTTGTTCTGCAATCAGCAACAGACTACTGTTAACCACAGTAAAGCCTGGAGCAAAGCCCTGGCAGCCACTTAAATCAATGGCAAAATTTTTTGCTGACTTCAGTGAGATTATGATTTCTCTTCAGAACCACCATGAATATCGCTCTGTATTTCCGTCTGTTGATTCTTAGACTTGGGTACGGGACATTAAAAACAAAAACAAACAAGAGTTCAATTTTAAAAAATGTTTTCCAACTATGGGCAAATGCTTTATTTTTCTTCACTTGTAGCCTTGTTGCTGCGTGCATCACCCCCAGTAAGTGCTATTTTACAGTGAAGAGCATATGTTCTTTTTTCCCCACTAGATCAATACCTGTCTAAAAGTATTTACTCACCAAAATGGCCATGATCCTTTTCTTTGTCACCCTTGAATTTCTTTTCTGCTCTTGATTTTTTTTGCTTTTTGACACAGGTTCTTCTTTTACTTCCTGGCTACTACTTGCCTATAATAGGATGTTTTTTCTTCTTCGCTCTTCTTCCCTCTGACTTTTATTAGAGAGTATAAATAACAGCTTTTCCACTTGTTTAATCAGGAGGCTGGTCCAGCACTGAAATTGCAGCTGTTTTAAAATGCTACCTACAAACACTTTATCTTCGATTCCTGTTCATAGTAGCTTAAAGGAGACAAGAAGACAATGACCTAAATAAGGAATGGGAAAGACTGAGAGACTCGTTTTATAGAAGGAGAAGAAGAGTAATACATATAGGTTACCAGTCTATACTAGAATATGGCAGAGTTTATTGTATCATACTTCTGTGAATGTATTCAACTAAACAACTTATATTCTGACTAGGAAAGACTGAAGTGATGAAAGGAGATGGAATGTAAGGATATTAAATAGGCCCAGGATAGCTGACTGCAATATTCACAGCTTTTGGAATCCTTTATCTTTTCTGCAGTTGGCCACTGACACTCCATTTGTCTTTAGAGGAGCTTGTGCTACTGTCTGGCTGTCTGAAAAACAGACAAACCATCCTTCAGTTGGGACTTAAAGCCAGTATCCCTAAAGCAGTATCCAGAGTAGAAAAAGCTGTTGTTCACTTCCTTCAGCCAAACTCAAGGCTTCTTACAGAGATACAGCAGGAAAATTAAGACAGTCACCTTTAGCACCAGCTCTGGGTTGAAATCCATGCTTTGAATCCACTAGAAAGGATTTAGCAATGGATCCCTCTTCTTTAGGAAGAATAAGCTAATTACAGCAGCACCAGGTGCCCAGCACAAACTATCAGGCCCTTACTGGGCCCTGACACAAAATGGCCACCAGAAGGCAAGGTTTGGAAATGAATCTCACAGCAGGGCTGGAGGCTAACCACAAACTAAGATACCACAAATTTCCATGGTGCATGGACTTTCCAATAGAAATATAGGCAAATAGGCTATGTGAAAGCATCTATTTACTTTCATAGGTAATGTGGTATTATATGTAATATGACATGCAGTGTTCCTTAGGGGATTGCCAAGCTGTGGATAAACTTCACCTCAGTTGAACTAGATGCAAAACGTTATCTTAAACACTTCTACAGAGATGTTTCCTTAGTGCCCTGAATTTGAAGCTTTATGTAACATATCCGCGGACTTCTCTGCTACAGACCACTCAATAAAAGGGTGGTAGTCTCTTATTTCATGTACCAGACACCATAATCTTTACCTATATTCTGGCCTCACTTCTCCTTATGCTGATGTGGTTGCAAAGGCTACTAACCTCTGTTCTTACTGCACAGAGATGGTATCATTTATAGCCCGGATTTTTGACATGAGACACATACATGACTTTGGAAAGAAATCTGAAGTGAATCTTTGTCAATGTAACTGAAATATTAAGAATACATTTTCTCAAAGGGCAGCATTTTAGCATATTTCTGCACTTGACATAAAATGGGAATTTTGACAGTGCTCTCTTACTTAACAAAATGCATTAATTAATTCACTTTTCCAGATTTCTAGTGGCAGTTACCTTTTTCAACCTTAACAACTAGTCAGATTGCCATAATTACAAAGAGTACATGGTGCACAATGTATGATCAGAAGCATATAATATACTTGAAGTGTAAAATGCTTCAACAATAAAGCTAGAATAAGTGTATTGTTTAGTTATTGGCACAACTGGAACATTTATAACTGCATCCAAATAGCTTTCACTCTGAAATGAATGCCTGTGCACAATTCTTGCAATTTGGTGCATATCATTTTTCATTTATTAAGCCATAGGTTAAAGCTGGAGAGAGGAACATTTTAATATGTGGCTCATAATATTACGTTCAAACTAAGGCTTTTTTTTTTTTTTTTTTTTTTTTAATGAGGGTGTGTGTAGGGGAGGGGTAATGAAAACCTTTCACCTGTACATGTCAGATACCATGATGAATAATTGCATAAAAAGTTAACTAACCAAACCAAAAGTCAACTGCCTTCTGAAGCCAATTCCTGTATTTTCTGCTCAAAGATGATTGAATGATTAGATAAGTTGATATAGATAAAAACTGAAGTTTCATCAGATTTTTTGTTCTTATATCATCCTTCTAGACTCCTAAGACAATCATAGTTAATGCGCATCTTGGTTTTGATTTAAACAGGGCTTAGGTCATCATATTGCTGCTGCTCCTTCAACCTTTTTTTTGTTCCTGTTTGTTACTCACTCATTATACCTCATCTAAAAGTGTCGACTGTAAGCTTTCTTGGGAAGTGACTACATGTAGCACATGGAGCAGAAAAGACAATAGACTTTGACAACCTAATTAGGATACCTAAATTCTAATATAAACACAAACAATAGCATGCTATAATTTGCATTCGTTGTCTGACACTACCGCAGTAAAGTCTGAACAGCGTCAGTGTCTGTTCCAGTCATCGGAAGAAGTTTATCGAGTCAATGACTTGGCTAAAAAAGCGGCCAACAGCCTGGCTCTAACATCACTACAAGAAAGTTAAATGACATTAGTGTCATGGGTGTTCAAGAATACTTTAATATCGGTACTTATTTAATAATCAGTACTGTAAGAGGAGGGGGCAGGCATATCAGCATATTTTATAGAACCTCTAAGATAGATTGTCATATCATAGCTGCTTTTTTTTTTACAAGTTTTCTCATTCATTGCAGAACAAACCCAGGATGTGTTACCAGGCAAAAATATTCTGGTTTGTACAATTTTCCTTCTAAGCTCTTGCAGTAGCAGTGCCTAATGAAGCACAAATGACTTGAAGCATATAATACCACTTTTAACTTAGCAGCTGCATAGACCCTTTCCTCCCCTGTCAATAAAATGGCTGCAGCTGACCTTGCATTAGCCTGGTTTTAAAAGAGAATAGCAGTGAGGACTGTATCATATTACTTTACTGCTTTAGAAATTAGCTGTTGAAGTCAATACAATTTCTATCAATGCATCTTTACCCTACTTTACAACTTTTTTTTGTACCACCTCTCTTTATCAAACCCTTCCTCTCAGCCCAAAAGAAACATTAAGCTTACTCCATGCATCTAAGATATGGTAAGAGAGAAATCCCCAATTTCAGAATTAACCAATTTGATCAATTGGCTCAACCAATTTGATCACCTGTGACCCAAAACTTCAACCAAAAATAAAATATTCTGCGGTCTATCTATACATCACTCCAGGACAAATTTCAGTCCTGCAGTATATCAGACTATGTTATTAATAGTATTCTGTAGGTTACAAGCTGATTTGCCCATATTATTTCAAGGTGACTGCACTTTCATGTAGCATATGCCTAACACCATCGGTACAATTACTATAACCATGTAACTTCAGTTTTCATGGGTAATTAATTGATAAATGACGGCCAACTCCTTCTTAGCTGCTATATAAATCCTTTATTAACACATTTAATTCAATAAAGAGTGGGATAGTACAAATCATAGTGAAGGACAGAGAATCAATTTGTTCATTTTCATACACTGACTTTTGCAGCACTCAGTAACAGGGCATGGCTCATTGCTTTCTCTTATAATGGGTCATCTGCACTCAGGAGAAAACAAAAAGCAAAACCAAGCGACATCATTCTTTTCCCAGAATAGTTTAAAATTAAGCAGAGGAAAGACAGGAACCTCGGAAGCCCACCCTTTAAAGTCAGTCACTGTAGTTGCAACATTATGCAAGGAAAGGCAGGGGAAGACACTGAACAGAACATGAGTCACTGGAAAATAAAAATTGAACAAAAGGAAGCAGGATGACAATAAAGAAACAGAATCTGAAAGAGAAGAAATAGAACAAGCAATTGGAAAAAAAAAAAAAAAAAGAAAAAAACAGACTATGTTGGTGAAGGAGGGTTAGAATTTTAATGATTCACTAAAATAAGCACAAATATCCATCCAGTGAGAGATTTAAGTGTGAAGATGTAGTGACACTGAAGGAGGGATCCAAAATAAATCCTCCTTCTGTGGTGTGAAGAACAAAGAGCTGGTGGAATCTTTATTGTAGCTAATTTGGTATATTTTAAAATAAACCAATCCTGCCAAATTTTTAATAAAAACAGTCCATTAGAGTCAGCAAAAGCTTCTGTTCCCTTTTTTGACTACAAATTCTAGTTGAACTTTGAAAAAGGGCTATCTAGAAACTTTTCTTGTACTCATGTTCTTAAGAGGCTTCACAACAGCAGCATGAAACTAATAACCATATACAATTCTGAGGTTGCACTTATAAAAGGAAGTTGCAAAATTAATATGTGCATTTCCAAAGAATGTTAGAACTATACACCTGACAATGCTAATTAGAAATCATGCCCTTCTCTGGAAAGCTTTTAAAGGATGTCTCCCCTAAATTGTCATCCTCTACCAAAAGAATAACACAAAGGTTGTCTAACTGTTCTTTATTCTAAAGTAAGCCGATTTTGGTGACCTTCTGACAGGCTGCAAAAGACACCTCTTTGACCAGGTTTCCAAGAGAATGCCAAAGTGAGAGGGGTACATTTTAATAGGTACCTAAATACCTTTAATATATTTACAGAATGAAAAGCTATTGGCCAAAATCCTACCTGAGTGTTTATTATAGTCCTGTCATGATATTGTGGCACTATCAGTTAGAATAACTTGCCTCAGATTTAGGAAGATAGTCAAGCAGTTATCTAATATCAACCTTGTAGAGCTTTTTAATAATTATTTAAATAAAAAGCCTATACAATCATTGAAGCAAGTGATTTTAATGCATTATACTTTTCTACTTTTCCTTTTTTTTTTTTTTTTTTTTTTTTTTGCCACCCCATAGTAAGATTTTTGCATAGTGAGCATTTGCAAGTTTCAGCTTCAGGAACAGCTGAAAAAAAAAAACAAAAAAAAAAAAAAAACACACATCTTAGATCTGCATTCAAAGGGCAAATCTCTAGGGCTGTCTAATTATATTTGAGATTTCTCTACCCCTGTAAGACACAAGAAGCAGCCAAGCAATAAACAATGAGAACAATTCTGTGCTTAAACATCACTATCTAACATCCCTTTAGACACTGTGAGTGAAGACATCTGCCCAGAAAGCATCCCAGATGGGACTTTAGGGGACCATTCTAAAAGACAGCAATTGCTGTTACATGTCTAATTCCTTTAAAAGAAAACAGAAGTTTACACTGTTTCCATATTTATTAGTTGAGGCCAAGATCCTTAAAATATCACACCATATTCTATATTAATCACAACAGAATTATATGCAAAGATAATTATATATATATATAATTATATATATTATATATATAACATATATAAATATATATATAATATATATAAATATATATAATTAAAGGCCTAAAATAATTGCCATACTTTGAACAAATGCTGCCGCATTGTTTGAACAGTTTGAAGTCAAATGTAAATCCAATGTATAAATACAAATCTCATATCTCTGTTAAAGTCCCAGTCTTTATTCTCAAAACATCAGTGGCTCTTAACGCACATATTTTTAGTCCCTACCAGAGTTTGGGTACAAACAGGAAAGGGAACTTAGAGAAGGATGATGGAGAAAATGTAAAAAGGGGTACAAAATGAAAGATTACTTTCTGAAGAGATGGAGAATGAGCTTTTTAGAGCAACTCCAAATCTTATTTTTTACCTGCTCAAAGCAAACACACAGATCATTCCAGTCCGGTAATAATCTGTTTCATTTGCAGGGTGTGGGGATGAAAGCTAATCTTCCATGAATGTGCTTTGTCTGCGCTTCTGGAGTTCAGGAGCAGATGGGGAACAGACATAGTTCCCCTTCTTGTAAGTTGCATCTTCCTAACTTTACCCACTTTTCCCTATAGACTAAGGTTTACTGTAAGTGTCAGCCTCCTCAATAACAAGTGAGGATTTGAGGGTACAGTTTTATTTTCCAACAACCTATTTAAAAATAGGGGATTTGGAGGACAATAGCAAGACCTACATGCCTTCTCTCTAACACCTGCAAACTATGTATGGCAGGGCAATTGCTTCTGCTGTTGCTAAGAGAACAAGCTGGAAGTGTTGGGTTTGTCTCAGGCTTTGTTTTTCATCATGAAGCGGAATTGCCTCTGGGAAAGATTAGCAAGGTGTGCTATTGCCACCTTTCACTATATTTCAGAATGAGATGGAAGAAGATGGACTTTAATTCTGCTGGTATCTTGAGAGTTTCAGTATTCACCCCCATCTTCCCCCCTTCCATCCTACAGTTTTAGCCATTATAGCGCTGGGAAAACAAAAAGTTGGAAAAATGCAACATGACAAATTTCGAAACCAATCCTGGGATGCAAAATAAATCCTAGGTCAGAACTATTGATTACTTGGCATTCATCGCTGGCAGCATCAAATGGGTGAGGAAGACGAAAACTTATCTTGAAAGCATTGTTACTAAGGCTATTAAAAATAAAATAAAATGAAACAAAGGAATGATGAATAGTTTTTCAAGCTAAAATGAGTGTCTTGCCAGCTAAAATACTTGAAATGGAAAAGCTAGTAAAAATTACAGGCAGTTTTAACCCCATGTATAGTCCAGTTCAAACCTAGTAACTCAAATGATTCAATTAAGTTTCTTTGTTCATACTTTTGTTAACCCTGAAATGTCAACCACAGCTGTAAGAGAATGGGTTGGACTGTATTCGACATTACATTACTAATGGACTTCTTGAACAGGTGTCATATGCTAGAATTAAATCTTCTTTCATCTGCAATTGAAGATTCCTTTTTCCCAGGTAACAACACAGACAAAAGCTGATGCTTGAATTTTACAGGTGGTAGAAAATGAAAACAAAAAACATTGCCAATGATTCTTGGTGGCTGGACTTGAGTCTTCAGGAAGATTTTCAATAGGACTCCTCCACTTCTGAAGGAATGTGTCCACTCAGGCTACAATCATTCTTTGATAGGAACTGGGAGTTTTTGTTGTAAGACACCTTAAGAAATATGTCAAAGTATTTCTTTTACTCTTCTGCTGAATTATCAGAGCTACCTATACCATGGCATACATATCAAGATCAGAAATGAGGACAGTTCTAAGTAATGTAAGCAAAAGTATAGCATAACATACAAACCAAAATTGCCCTTTAAAGACTGTAGGTGGTGGTTTATTAGCAGTTTCAGAAACGTGATTTTACACTTTAAGACATCAGCTCAATAGTCTCCAGAGTGAAGGTTTCTGCTTTCACTACTGAGCTGCTATTTGGCTGAGTGTTACAGTTCCAATTTTATCCTGCCTCAAACAGAAACTTCCATGGTTAGTAGCATTGAAAACACAAATTAAAAGTTTGAAAAAATATATTAGCAGGAAATATTCACCCGCATATACCACAGCATTGTTTTGAAGTCAAGTTTCCTTGAACACTCTCAATTTAACTATATAAACCCTGAAAGGTTTTCCATTTTCTATACTTATTCTTAAGGTTCTCCACTGTTGCAGACCTTGAAGACAATAAGATGATTAATGTAACTATACCACATGAGGAAGATGTTCCCAGGATAAGTATATCTTGTACACTGCATTTCCATGAATGGTTGCTACTTCCGAATTAAATAGCTAATGGGGAGCTGTATTGTCATACCATGGGGCACTTAGATGGGGCAACTCTGATAAGGAACATATTTATTTTGGCAAAGGAGCACAAAACAAACACTGCACTGTTTCTTATACCAGTGCTATCCCAGTTGTCTTCGTACAGGATCACAATGTAGCATGAATTTTTTCATAGACTGTGGAGTGACAAAGGGTAGAATTGATTTCAAAAATTAACAGTGCTTATCAGAAATTAATTGCTATGAAATACAAACTGTTTTTTAAAACTGTTTGCCAGAACTACCAATTCACCATGAAAGTACTCCCAAGAGAAACAAGATATGATTTCACATTAGAATAATTCTGAGTTCACTAAAAGACAAAAAGATGTGTTCATAGAGTATACAGGGATAGATCTCTAGACCTCTGGTATTTTTGTTTGTTTGTTTGTTTCTTTCTTTCTTTTGGGTTAGTTGGTCTTGTCCACTCACTGCCAGTAATTTACAGAATCATAGAATCATAGAATATCCCAAGTTGGAAGGGACCCACAAGGATCAACGAGTTCAAATCCTAGATTGATAAATAATTTGACTGATAATTTATAAATATCAATTCAAAAACAAAGTTTTCTCAGTCCTTTTCATCTTTACTCCCTGTGCAAAGAAGATTTATTGCTAGGGCAAAGAAGTTGAATGACAGCATAAAGTGTTGAATGACTGCGTAAGGTCATTGGGCTCTTCATGTTTTCTTGTATTCATTGCCCAAAGTAAGGTGCACATCATTGTAGGCACAGGTATATTTAACAAAGAATTGGAATGTAGCCCTCACTGTCATTATTTGAAAAGAAAATCTGCACTGAGAGGATCACCAGGAACTCAGGAGAGGCTACTGTTTTTTTGACATCTCTGCATTTCTGAAACAGGCCACTGGATCCTAGCTCAGGCTCTCTTTAAGTACACCAGGAGCTGGGAAACCAAGCCCACCCGGCCTGCAAGAGCTTCTGGATCACAACAGCCATCCTGCATCTCAAAGTCAAGATCCTCAGGAAGATAAAGTTGTACTTTTGAGAGTAAGAGGAACTCAGAGCTCTACAGAGACTACAAAATCAACAGGACCAGTGGCAGATTGATGCAGGATTTTGCCTTTGTAAAACGAGCTGCTTGTGGCTACCAATCCAAACTGAACTCAGTGGCAGCCCAGCTGCTAAACCTGGTTTCAGGACTGAGCTCTCCCTTCAACTGCTGCCTCCTATACAGCAAGACAAGATCACAGAGCAAATAAAGTGCTACACATCTAGCAGCTGTAGTAGTATGGTTTCTATCAACTGCTCTCCCCTCTACCCCCAAAAGCCTTCTAATTCATGGATTCCCCTCAGCTTGTGCTGACACAGGTAAAGGGGCAAATAGCAACAATCATTTGCTTGCTTGCATTGATTCTGCCACAGAAAAGCATAAACAAAGCCTTCAAAGGGCTTGATCCAACCTCTTGCTGGAAAGCCAACCCCATTCCTCACTAAATTCATAAGTAACACATGTCTAAAGGAAAGGTCAAACATCTGTGCACAAGATGTACATAATCCTGCACAAAACCACCAATTCATCATCCTCACGCAGATAATATAGGTATTTTACTAAGGAACTCTTAAGGATTTAATTTCTTAGTTCAGCTAGGAATTTGCATAAGTTACTCCAGGAAACTCAGGGGAAGAGGGAACTATAAAAGCAACAGTAGAAGTTGTGTGTGTTTAAACCACTTCTGTAAATCTGTCTATGAAGCTATACATACTGAATGTGAGGGAAAAACAACTATGAGAAAAGGCATCTGGTCTTCTCTAAGTTGCTGTAGCATAATGAACCCTTTAAAGTGACAGCCCAAGTAACAGGAAGAACATTGCTTAGACAATCCTCACATCATACTGCTGTTATTAGATGTGCTCTATGGAGAACTTAAACTGAACAATTTAGCAGGGTAAAAATCTCACAAAAATTTCTTATTTATATATATGCAATAAGAAAAAATCACTTGAACATGCAAAGAGAAAATATATCAGAAAGTGGGTTACTGGTTCTACAGGATGGGTCAAATCCTTGAAGCCTCCAAGATGGCAACATTTAGAATTCCACCACTCTGATGAATCACTCACTTGAACTACAGACCCAGTTTCCTCTCCTGGATCCCAAATTTAATAGAAAGCTGCAAGCAAAGGATGGTATTGCAACATGTTGGGTCTTGTGCTGTTGCAGTATAAACACAGGCCTAAAGGATTTTGCAGTATTTTTCTGTGTTTAAGTAGAAGAGAAGGAATAAGAAATAGTCATATTCTTTGTTTCCACTATTACCAGCTATGCTATAGCCAGGCTTCAAAATGTAGTGTTCTCAGCTTTACCTGCAGTGTAAGAATGATAGCAACAATAAAGAGAACAACTAGAAAAGACTCAGTAGACACTGTAATGGGGCAAGAGAATGAGGAGCCATACAAAATAAATAAGGACCAGTAAGTCAGACCACATCAATAATGTAGGTCAGCAAGAATGTCTAGGAGTAAGCCTGTACAAGGTATTTGCAATTAAGAAAAGAAAATCCCTTGACCTCATGGCATGTCTTCCAAGTTGAATATCCCATGGCTACAATTAAAATTATTGTTTGGGTTGGTTGACCCTCTCTGCACACATACCCTGAGCTTTTAAAGTATTTGTTCTTTAAGCTGATAGGAAGAGATTATGATGGTAGAAGAGGTCAGGTCTAGAACTGAACTGAAATGGAAGTTGCCGGTGGCAAATTCCATTTTTTTTTTAATCCTTCTTCTTAATTTCTAACTTTATTAAAAAACAACAACAACAACAACAACACACACACAGAAAAGAAAGATTTATTTTTGAGGCCAGGTTTATATTGCCTTTTCTCCTCTGTTTATCAATTTTTCAAGATTTTATCGAGATTTTATTTTGGAATTTGATTTAATTAACTCAGCCTACATATCTCTTAAACAATACTGAGTGTTCAGAATTCAGATATACATCGAATAACTAATAGGGCTCGCTCAATAGAGGCTAATCACTCTCATAGCTTCCAGTCATGCCCTGTTTTTTTTCTGGCAATGTCCACAAACTTTGCAAAACAGCTATAAAATAAGCATAAGTCACAGACTATTGTTCAGTAAAAACAGCAATATTCTTTTGTTTTTTTCTCTACCTATTGTCCAGTGACATAAAGCAATGCCAGAAATGCATGTAGGACTACATCTGTTTGACATACTGCTATGTGTTTCCTATAGCCTTCCATATAATTCTAACCCAAAATACTTCAATAGATGAATTAATTATATCTGCAGTTGTTATAAATCAACATAGCTTCATTATAGCTAATAGAACTATACTGATTTATGTCAGCATATATTTTAATTAAAAAAAAAAAAAAGTTTACTGAGCCACAATATGATGTAGAGACATTGCTTGATCATTTGTTCCCTTTCTGCAAATTTTCTTTGCAATGAATGTTCACAGTGAAAAATTAAGAGCAGCATGGACACACAAAACTGTGTATGATGGTCATCATATTTCTAATCCCACCGTACTTCTATATTCCATCAGCTGGAGTAACATCACTAATATTACTTAGGCTTTCAGAGGGGAAGCTTTACAGAGAACATGGATTTCCTACCATTGTTCCTTTACCAAAAGCCTCCTCTCCTCTTTTTCATTATTCTGCAAACTGTGACAAATCAGGTTGATTACTGCATTGCACCATATAAATATAAACAAAAGTGAAACAGCCTTCCTTTACTCTGAAGGTGTCTGGCCTTCCATAGCTCAGCTACCCATAGTATTTGACTGTGCTAAAGTAATCACAACTTAGTTTTTAGAAAAAGCACCTTTAATTATACAGTTATCTTTAACATCAAAAAGAAAATAAAAGAAAGAAAATAAAAGAAAAAGAAAAGAAAGGAAAGGAAAGGAAAGGAAAGGAAAGGAAAGGAAAGGAAAGGAAAGGAAAGGAAAGGAAAGGAAAGGAAAGGAAAGAGAAAAGAGAAGAGAAGAGAAGAGAAGAGAAGAGAAGAGAAGAGAAGAGAAGAGAAGAGAAGAGAAGAGAAGAGAAGAGAAGAGAAGAGAAGAGAAGAGAAGAGAAGAGGGGAGAAGAGAAGAAAGAGAAGAAAGAGAAGAAGAGAAGAGAAGAGAGAGAAGAGAAGGAAAGGAAAGAGAAAGAGAAAGGAAGGAAGGAAAGGAAAGGAAAGGAAAGGAAAGGAAAGGAAAGGAAAGGAAAGGAAAGGAAAGGAAAGGAAATAGAAAAGAAAGGAAAGAAAAAAGAAAAGAAAAGAAAAGAAAAGAAAAGAAAAGAAAAGAAAAGAAAAGAAAAGAAAAGAAAAGAAAAGAAAAGAAAAGAAAAGAAAAGGAAAAAAATACAGTTTTTCTTGGTTTTCAGAAGACAGCATTTCACGCCCTGATGATTTTTTAAAAGGAATTGAAAAAGTAAGTCTGACTAGTTTGAGAATAAATTACTCCAACATAAAGTGAGCTCTCATTCACCAATACTTAGAAATAGCTTAAACAAAGATAAAATAATGTGTATTGTAATTAATATTTTAATTTGCTAAGAAAAGCTAAATAATGATTAAACCCCTTCCCCTCCTCCTTCCCCCTGATAATAATGAAGCCAGGCAATTTCAAGAGAAGCAGAGCAGCCAGGAGTTTAATGTCGTTGATTAAGAACATGTTTCCATGGTGGCTATTATGTCCCTCTTTAAAAGAGGAAAACAAAACTAAGCCTTATTTCCTTTTAGAGCTACAGGGTTTCTTCTGCCTCCATAAGACAGACAACAAGAAAATGTTTAGGGATAATTAAAGGCAATTAGGCTCATCAAGGCTCATTTCTGGTCTAGCTCCACTTCTTCTCCCTACAATGTGTGCTAATTGCTGCTTCAACATACCAAGTAGCATGGGTTATTTATTTATTTATTTATTTTGTACTTCCACAAACAAGACTATTTGGTCATTACCAGCATTTGACAGTGTGAATAAAAGACTCCTGATTAGTGTTTTGTTTGCTTTTTTAAAGGTTTATACTACACATCCTATTGAATCTGATAATAAAGAATAATAAATTAACACTTAGCAATTGCATAGTACCTTGTGCTAGGGGATCTCAAAGTTCTTTGCAAACATTAATGAATTAATTCTTTCAACAGTTGTACATAATAGGTATCATCATCATAATTTTTGTGGACTAGTGAACACAGGGATAAAGAGTCTGGGTATTACATTTAGTGTCACAGTCAACATACCATGATGTTGGTTCTCTGTTTGTACACAATAGAAGTATTAACTTGTTTGACATAAACATGCCTCCTGTGTAACTTCGCTTCTTCTGTTATATCTATTCTTGATTCATTGATAGCCAGGTAGATATTTAAATTTCTAAAGAAGAAGACATTGAAGGTATTTAAATAATGAAGATATTTAAATGTCTACACTTTGAAGATAAGTATGTATTGGGAAATTCGAAAGAGCCAGATATCCAGAACATGACATAAAAATATTCAAGTGCATCTACATTATGTGTTGCAGTGGAGGATATTAGGTAGTTTAGCTATCAGAAGCAGAAAAACTTCATTAACAGAACTCTCCGATTCTCAACTCATGACAGCACAGTCGTGACCTGCTCAACTCCTACAGACTCCATGAAAATCTCCAGTTCACCTACCCAACTCAACAGCTCTCCAGCCTTGAAAGCAGTTGGATAACACACACATTTAATTTTTCTACCAGAAAATTTCTTTCTGTACTGCTTCTAGGTCCAGAACACACAAAGTAATTTCATGCATGTTTTTATGATTTTGTTCGTGAGGTAATCGACAATACCTTCTCCAACAGTGAAAGAGGGATAAGATCACTTGCATGTACAGCACACGAAACAACAACTGACACATTAATTTCACTTCTTTGAATACAGCATTTTTTTTTCATGTATCACACATCTAAATAACTCTGAATGAAATCATAGAATCGTTTAGGTTGGAAAAGAAGTTGAAGATTGCCAAGTCCAAACATCCACCTAACACTACAAGTCCACTGCTGTATAGATGCCAAGCCCCCATCAAAGTCCAGACAGGATCCACAAATTTCACATTTTTTTCAATCTTCTCATCTTCTAAACCTGTCTAGTGAATATAATCAAATAGACTATGTTTCTCATAGAACAGGAGTTCATTCACCACATGTAAAATCTGGATACAATTCTTTGCTTAAGAGGGACTTAAGCTCACATCTTCCACCTCTCTATTTACAAAGCCACAAGGTGGAAGGAAGGAGAAAGTGTTTTGCTTTGATGAATATTTAATAACTAAAGAAGAATACAGGCAGCCACATGAGCATTAGCAATAGCAAATCTGAGTTTGCCCCTTAAAAGCTGATTGCAGTTTCATTTCCACTATGTTGTCTCGTTGCTAGCACAATGTTTTGAGAGATAAGAGAAGTATTGAGATGTATAGAAGAGGAGACCAAGTTTGCCACATGTTGGCTGACTGATTTGGCTACATAAAAACTATATAACAAGGTACCATGGTCACTACCTCCATTCCACTGTCCCGAAAAAATACTTTATTTCAAAAGCATTATGACTTGTCTTTTCAGTCAGCCTCTATAAGTGAATGTAACAGTAATTTCCTACATCATCTGATGAGGGGGTTCTTCCAAAAGGCACCCAAAAAGCAAGATCGTGCTGCTACTTTTTGGTTTCACATACACAATTCACACCAGTTCTGCAGATCTTAAGTGCCCTGATTCATTATCTGCTGCCAAATAACTAGAGAGAGTTAGCATTATTACTGACATTAGCTACACCTACTTAGGGTTTCTCTAGGATCTTGAGCAACAACAAAGGAAACAATATGAACACCAGACATTCTGCAAAAGTCTTTTAGCTCTCATCTTAATGCTCATATGGAAATGGATTATATGCAGGTTTGAATAGACACAGCATTATCACATCCTATGGTAAATTTTTTCAAGTAAGAGGGTTTCTTTGGTGCACAAAAGTATGCTTTCTAGCAGTTATAATGTAGAGAAGCAGTTTGGCTAAAAATTTCAAGCAGTAAGCTGTGCTTTTGTGCAGTCACAAAGTGAGGCTGAGAGCAACAATCTCTGGCTGTAAGCACAGCTGTCTCTTCTGCTACTTATCAGTCTTTGCTCCAGGCAAGTAAGAAAGACCATGAAAAATATCTTGGCTCTGATCAGACCATTTCTCGCTTATTAATAAAAATGACCCTGCTGCATAAATTTTACTGGCTCCACCAAAATCTAGTCATAATTGAATTGCTTAAATCAGAATGTGTTTTCTACCTGTTTACATTATCGACCTCAGTGTACCTTCGTCCTTCCAGACACCTGTATCTTCCCAAAGATATTAGCACAACTGCACACTGTATTTTAGTGAGAAAAGAGACAGAAACCTTGTTATGTAAGTTTGAATATGAGAGTGCAGTCTATTTACAACTCTCAATAAAATGTGCTTTGGGATGAAAGCAGTATGATTTTTTTTTTTTCCTTAACTGAACTTTAGTGTATTCTACAGGTATTGTGAAAGCAAGAAGCAACCATTTGGATTTTCTTAATAAGAGGATTATGATTTAATAAAAGAATATAACACACTTGAAATGGTCAGAGAGGAACAAGACAGCATGACTTATTTTTAAAATAGAAGTACTTTCTTCATTTCTCAAAAGCTGCTCCCATTCTCAGTACATGCCCCTCCACTGAGATAATGACTTGGTGCAACTGAAAAATTAGTTATAAAGGACACTATATTCTTTTGGTTCCTTGACATTTCTAACCAGTAGAAACTGAAGATTTTTTCATATTCATAAATCAAATAAACTTAAAAAAAAAAAAAAACTTTACTGAAAATCACTTCAAGTATTTCCACAATCATTTTAGCAGACCTGTTGAGTAACAATTATTACATATGATGTAAAGTCTGTGAACAGGGTCTGATGTAAGTCCCTACTCAACCATATATTGCATAAAACCTATATCAAGGATAACAGATTTTTTACTTGCTTAAAATTGTTCTTAAATTAATATTTTTTTCCTCCCTGCCAGTACTCACACCAATTCAGCAAAGAAAGGCTGTCTAGATCAATCTTTCTTGCTTCACTTTCCTCTTTACATTTGTGAACATTTGTTTTGTAGTGTCAGGTGTCATTTTGAGACCCACAGGTGGCAGGCAATAACCTCCTCAAACACTGTTCTGGACCTCTCTTCTGGAGAACAAGCACGCACCTCACTTCCAAGCTAGTCTTTTAGAGCAGCTCTGGACTCACACAGATAATGCTCTGCAGTAGGTGGGGATAAGGCATCTTCAGAAAGGGTGTTAGACCACGGGTTACAGAGATACACTTAGAGCAGAAGGGAACACAAAGTGAGAATTAAACATTTTTTGTTATTTGCTAGTTACAGGGACTAGATCCAGTCAGTGCCACAAACCAGTTGCTGTGGTCTCCCTTACTGGCACAAAATAACATAAAACACTTTGACAATCACTTTGACATTTAGGAATTGAGTCCGTGCTTCTTTTTATCCAAGACTTCTTGAGCACCAAATGGTGAAAGGCATTGCTGAATTCCCCCATGCAAAACCTCATATGGTCTTTCCTTACTAGAGTGGTAGGACAGGCAGAACTTTGCAGCATGTCAGAGTTAGTCTTTGGTCCACACAGCAGTCTACTTAGAGATTAAAAAAGAAAAAAAAGAAAAAAAAATTGACAATGGTGTTTACTGGATACATTTCTGAGGTCTGGGTAGCTAACAGTTACTTTCCATTGTTTCAAATTGGTTTCTAATACATTTCTGATGATAGCCTGAGAACGCCTTTCACTAATCTAACAGTTGATAATATGACATTCTTGTTTTCGGACAAATAATCAAAGGTACTGTGAAGTTCCTCCTATACAGAAACTCATTTAATACTCAGATATTTGTCTTATTCTATTAATTCTGCTACTGTGTGAGGTAAGAATGGACAAGGATTGTGCTAGTACATCCATTATTAGGATAAGACCTATAGTACTTTTTCAAGAGCAGCTATAATACTTTTTCTAGAGCAGCATAACTTGTTTGTCCATTTCTTTGAGATATTGGATATGAAAAGAAGGTTAGGCCTGTACTGTCCTCTACACAGTCTTTTTGATTTGTCATAGTTGAAACATCACCCATGAAAACTAGTTACAACTGGTCAGGTACTTCATAAGGATTCGGTAATTTCCTGTGATGTTCAAATGTCCTGCTACATTTCCAGTCCTAACCAAAGAACTATTTATTTTTAACTACAGTGTCATGGATTACAGTACTGATAACAAGTTAGATAGAAGCTTGCTTTAATAATTAAACAAGGCTGAAAAGGGATCTCAGTTCTTTGATTATCTGTGACTTTACATTCTACTTCAGCTTTGATCTGGACAAGCACGTAGATAAATGGCTTATGTAGAAGGTGGCACAACTTCATTCACCTAACTCTGGAAGGGTGTGCTATATATATATACATATACATAGCAGACACTTAGCTGATGTTGGCACTCCTGGCTTTTAACTGAATCCAGTGCAAAAGTCTGGAGTGCTCTGTAGCTCATAGTACAAGCAAACTAGGATAGAATTTCCAAAGCCTACCTCTAGGACTCCATCCACTTCTAAATTTCCTTTATCTACTATCCTTTTGATCAGGGACAATAGATATTTTCAAAGGCCTCAGCTGAGACAGCTCCAAGGTTTTTCTTCTCCTGAGAACACAAAGATCGTTAGCAGAATCCCTGATCTCATTTAGTCTCTTGAGACTAATCTTTTTAGTCTTTACCTACCACAAACATCAGCTACAAGTTGTTATGAATTAACATGCTCATATTTTCTGATATTAAGCTTTCTGGGTCTTAACCACTTTCAACTCTATTACATGGAAAAATGCAAAAAAGTTTGTCTTCTATTCCCCTAAAAGTGATTGTCTAGATACAGAGTAAATAAAGATGGCGTGTTTCCAGCTGGAACTGCTCATATACTGCAAAAAACAAGGGTGGGGCAATAGGCTCCTGAAAGACCTAGAATTTAAATAAATAAAGCACTTACTAAATTGCTAATCACTATCAGTTTGCTTAACCTCTGCTCTCCAGTCAAAAGGAAAGTAATTTCAGCATCCCAAATATGTGGTTTTATATCCCTATTCCTTCAGCCATTGTATCACCCCTCAAGCTGTGCACTCAGCATTAAGCTCATGTTGACTGTAAGCACTGTGGCATTTTATGATTTTGGAATATTATGATTTATGTGATTGAAAGTGGTAAGTGGTGACGAGAAAAATAGCCTTTTCCTTTTTTCCACTAATATCCATTTTGGATCAAGCTTCCATTTTCTGTATGAGTATTCTCAGTTGTACCTGCTACAAAAGTACTGCTAGGGAAACAGCCATTCTTGCTTGCACCTTGTGGATCTGAATTTTCAAAAGTATTGACTGTTGGTACCTGTGACCAGTCAGAAAGTGCGACAAACAGGTTTGTGTTTGGTCCACAGTAGGAAAGTACCTGGGATTGTAATTTCTCTGCTGAGGACTCTCAGTAGCATAGAAATTTTAGTCTCACATACAGTCAAAGCACTAGGCACTCCATCAAAAATCCTATTACTTTGACATAGGCTCCCTATGGGAGTTTATGATGAGCCATTTTAAAGACTTAACCTGTTGGAGAGCATCGTACAGAATGTGTACTTGAAACACTTTTCCCTCTCTTGCCTTTCCTAAGAGTCCAAATCAGTTGTGGTTTTTGTTTGTTTGTTTGTTTGTTTTGTTTTCAGGACCTCTGTATTTGTCCTTCTGCAGCCAGGAGTCTATCATTGTCTCACAGTCTCTACAACATAGAGAGATCCAGTGCAATTTGGACTGTGAACAATTGGTATTATTCTTTCAAAAAATAAAACACTGTACAGCCATTTTCTCTAAAACAATTCTTCATATAAATATGACCTTAGTACTTATGATGACTTTTGTTTTTTTATACCTTTTTGAAAACCTATTGAATAGCCAAGTAACATATTTTTACACTGTAATGAAGGGTACGTATCCCTATTTTATTTAAAAAGAATGGGGGTTTTAGAATAAAGGCTACAGAGCACCTGAAAGTGACAAGAATGTCACTTTATCAGAAAAATCACCTTTACTGGAAAACAAAGCACATATTTACCTATTGCTCAGTGATGGCAGTACAAAAAGGGCAAAAATTACTATACCTGTGAAAAAGGAATAGTCATTGCTTCAGATTTCAGCTTCCATCTCTCAGGTATGGTACTTCTATTTTTTACAGTATATGTTTTGCCATATGTTTCTTACATTACAGATGAATCTATTCTAGGGTCGCAGAGGCTGGGTTATGATATGACTAGATACATGGCAATACAGCAGGAGTGATTTACAGCGTGTCATTTGTGTGAAACAAATTGGCACCTAACCTATAGTATCTATGTTTGTATCTGGTTGAAGGAGATAACACTGTTTGTGAAGTACATTACATTTGTTATCTTGCTGTAACATGGATTTCCCTTGAAATGACTTGCTCTTGCACCACTTATGAATAGATGGAAGAAACTTAGCACGGGTGCTTTCATGTGAAGAAATGAAATGGAAGCCCCTATGCTAAGATCTGCAATTTAATTCCTAACATACATACAATTTCAGCTCGACTTCATCTGGTAACACAACTCTGACTTATCATGTACAAAAATAGTTCTTGAAGAGATCCATAGCATTTTATTTTTTATTTTGTCCTTCATTAAAATCCAGATTATGATCCATGATCATAATGCTGAGTGCTGAAATCACTCATATGTTTTCAATTGCAATTATTACTCAGTTGCATATGAGTAAGTACTTATGAGTGGGAGAAATGGCTTCAAGCATTTCCTTTAATACTGAAACTTTTCTCTTCAGAGACTCTTACAGCCGTTGGCTTCTAACTGTTACATGCTGAAAGTCTATTCTGCCTCTTGTCTTCTTCCTTGACATTTTTTCTCTTGTAGTTGTTCTTACCGAGTAAACTGGCTTCAGGATACATTTAAGAACATTAACATTGCAACCTGGAGAACGTGATGAAAGTTGTTAAAATGTAAATTTGCTTATGTAAATCTTTTTTTCCCATTTTAATGTAATGCCAATACAGAAAAATTAAAAAAAAAAAAAGTCACAGAACTGCCAAATTTAATACCAGTATAAGAAAATTAATGGAAACCAGTTGACAAAACTTAGATTCTCTGCCAGTTTATTTTGTAGTTTTTTTTTTTTTTTTTTTTTTAAGACTGAGTTTATCAAACTTTGGAGGTGACTATGCAAGAAAAACAGGATTTTTTTTGTTTGTTTGTTTAAAAAGAGGGAAGCACAATGGCACCTCAGTAGAAAGTAACCCAATGTACTTCACTGTGAGCTGAAAATGCCAGCTGCAGAGTCCAGCTCTTCTGGATTGTTTGTTTGCTTATTAACTGTTCAACATGCATAGAGGTCTCAAGCTAGCAGAGTTAATAAAACACTTACCATGATCATTTTGAGGGTTTAAAATATTTCCAACTGGAAAATAGCTAATTAAGTGTGTTAAAATGAAAGCACACTATATGTGGATACTTCCAAGCATGGTTGGTACTACTAGATATAATAGGGCACCAATTATACGGGTAGACACAGACCTAGGGTATGCAAAGCCTACACTCTCACTGAGGAATAGCAGACACTTGATGGTAGCCTCTGGCTAGTGAGAAAAAAAAAAAAAAAACAGACCTGAGTAGGCAGTTGTAAGGATGCAATGGCGTTTTAAAAGGGCACTAGCAAGCAACACTTTATCAGCATCTCATGCCAGAAGAATTTTATTATACAAGTAAAACACGTTCTGGTCATCCTGATAAATTCTGAGCTCGCTGTGCCTTTTGCTGGCCATTTCTTACAAACACTCAAACACTCATCATCTTTGCCCTTTCTCATTTGGTTATGCCCTTTATCCATGCACGAATATATGCTGAGGCCACTCAGCTAGAAAGCAGCGTTGCAGAAAAGGACATGGGGTCCTGAAAGCTGAAATGAGCCAGCAACATGCCCTCGCTGCAAAGGCGGCCAATGGTATTCTGGACTGCATTAGGTGAAGCACTGCCAGCAGCTCAAGCTCAGGTTCCTTCCCTTCCACTCAACACTGGCAAGGCCACTCCAGTGTCCTGTTCTGGCCTCCCCATTACAAGATACATGGAGTTACTGGAGAGAGTCCAACAAAGGACCATGAAAATGATAAAGGGACTGGAACGTCTCACTGTGAAGAAAGGCTGAGAGAGCTGGGAACATTCAGCCTAGAAAAGAGAAGACTCAGGGGTGGACCTTATCACTGTATGTAAATATCTGAAGAAAAGGTGCACAGAAGATGGAAACAGACTCTTTTCAGTGGTGCTCAGTGACAGGACAAGAGGCAATGAGCACAAATACAGGAGGATCCTCCTTAACACTTTTCTTGAAACACTTTTTAACTCAAAGGGTGACTGAGCACTGGTACTGGTTGTCCAAAAAGGTCGTGGAGTCTCCTTCCTTGCAGAACTGCATAAGCCACCTGGACATGATTCTGGGCAATGTCATCTAGGTGGCCCTGCTTGAGCAGGGAGTTGGACAAGATGACCTCCAGAGGTCCCTTCCAACATCAACCATCCTGTGATTCTGTGATCTTTCCAATCTGATTCTCCATCCTTTCAAATAGTTTCTGCTATACCCTGTCTGGCCCATATAGTAGCACTTGTAGGCATATGTAGTGCTTAGCATTTCCACCTCTGCTTGTACTGTACTGCTGGATGTATTGTCATGTACTGTCTTGGTGCTATCTCACCCTTTCCATTTCCATTCTTCTTCTTGGCAGCCTTCTTGACATTTGTTCTGTGTTGCTTTGGCATATCTCTGACAGTTATCAGGAGTAACTTTTATTAAAGACAGGTTCTTCTGCATCTTTATAGAAAATTTTACATACATTAAATGTGAACTATGAGTTTATCTAGAAAAGTTAGTTCAGAGATCATAATTTTGGATTCCCAGCATTTGGGAGTAGGAGTCCAACAGATGTGTACAAGCCACAAATTACAAAAATTACAAAAAAACTCTCACTGTAGTAATTCCAAGGGAATCAAATTTTAGTGGATGGGTACAATAATATCAGCTGAGCATTTGTACATATCCATGACTAGCCAGGCAAATTATTTAAATTTGCTGCTACAAACAGAATATTTGCAACATAAGTAGGCACACAGAATTCTGGGCATATTATACATAATTTAAAAACATTGGCCAAAGGTTTCTTCCCTAATGAATTTTCCCAAAGAAGCAACTATCTTAGAGCCTCTGTTAGAAATGCCTGGGAGCACTACCATTAAAAATCAAACCAAAACAAAATGGATTTTTTCTTCTAACTGCATTTTTTTTCTTCACTATAGAATAAGCACAGTTAGTCTACTTCTTTTCTTGCTGTTTTTACTGCAAAGCTTTCCCAGGATGCTGTACCTCGTCAGAGCCCATTAAAATCATCACTAAATAGAAATGTCTTCAGCCTAGATTTAAAACCCCAGTCTGATCCAGTATTTCAGATCTTGGCCAGGAATTTCTTTCACAGTCACCATCCGTAATGACTGAGAGGTCAGAGGCTACTTTGCTACTCAATAGTGCAAATGGAACTACAGCAAATGTACTGGAGTTCACTCACTGCCAATTGTAAGGCCAAGGCTTGTTTTGCAACAGGGCATGGAAGATTAAAATAACACAGGGAACTTGACTAGAGGATGAGTCCAAGTGGACCTTGAAGGAAGTAATTACTTTGTACTACTGTACTCCCTTCTTCCTCCCTCTGCTCTTTCACTTCATGTGCTTAATTGTAAATTACCCTCCACTCCTTCTATCATTGTTTTAGTTTTTCCTTGTGCCAGTGAAGCGACTCGAGAGAAAGTGCTGGTACTAAATTCCTGCTGTAAAACCAGTGCCAATACTTGGGTGTCTATGAGCTTTGGAGCACTTTGAGCACTGGAGCTAGTGACATTACAAAGCTTGTTAACGTAAAATCTTCGTGTTACATTTTTTGCAATACATTTTACAAAACCCTACCCCAGGGAGCCAAGGGGCAGTTGCTTCTTTATTACATTTTAGAAGAGCCACATTATTAGCGTTCCAGTCTATATATTATGAAATTAAGTGGATACCCTTGGGGTTAATTCCTTGTTGTAATTGTAATGAAAAGAAACAATTTCTAACCCTCCATTTAAGATCTATAACTATTAAAATCCACTAGTCTTAGTGACTCCTGGGGCCAGTGAAGTACTTCAGTGTATATGAAAAAGGGCACTCCTACAGTGTCCAATATCAGTAATTTATAAAAATAACAGCCTCCAAGTGGGAAAACTAACAAATGAGTTTCCATTGAGCCCCTCCCTGCTGTTTACCATTGCACGCTGGATTCATCAACTACGTAAAATTATATGCATATAGAAATTATGGATCTGGGATGCAAGATTATATTTTGCATAGTGTAGGAAAGGTAGAGCAGGAATTATACAATGCAACGATTAAATACAAGAAAAATCACACAATACAGCCATAGAGAATCATATAACAAAAAAGTATTGAAAAGTAATATTTTTTTTTCCAGAGGCTTCCCTGTAGTAAGAGATTGCTTCAACCAATTTTAACTGATAATAAAGCATTTTTTAAAATAATCAAAGGAAAACCAGCTATGTAGAAAAGTTTTACTTTCCTCTAAAAATGCTTAATTTATTCAGCTTGGGAAGTATATGATAGTATACTATAGCTATTGTCTATTTTTGATGTTTCTACTGTGTATGTAGCTGTACATTGTAAGAATTCCTGCTCACTGGTGTTCTCCTTTCCTATTGACCTTAATATGGCCAGCTTTTATGTCATCATACGTGGCAGATTTCACTCTCCCTCCCACACACTTGCACCCCTGTTCACTTTACATAACACTTAGAGAGAAACATTTTCATAAATGAGAAAAAATGGATTTAAAAACCACAGTGCTTAGAGGGAGATGCAGGAATATGGCACTACAAGAACCAGTTATTAAATCATTTTTATGGATTGACTGTGTTTCAATTTGACAGCAAACCTTTAGCATGCAATTCAGTTTGTTAGTAGCAAGATAAAATATACATCATCAGATAGTGCCTTCCAATTTAATATCCTTATTAAAATAATTGTTTCTATTAAGCTAAAAATTGTATAAGTGCATTATTGTCTAATAAAGCATAAATTTCCATTTGGTCTGTATGCATGCTCAATGGATATACTAATGTAATAACAGAAGAGCTTTCTAGGACTTTGCTAGAGTTGCCATGTGAAAAAGAATATCCCTTTAAGATTTCAGGAGTGGTCTGTCTTTTTAATAAAGGTACTTCTTTAGCTGTGGTTGACATAGCTTTATTACCATTTAACTCTCTCTTTTTATTCATCATAGTATAAACTCTCTTAGGAGAAAGGAAAAGGCTCTTACAAGACATGAAAAAAGAAATAGTTACTTTTAAGAATACCATTCTGTCAGCTAATAAATTATGATGTAACTTGCTGTATACAGAGGAGTTTAGACCCTATTTCTTAAGGAAAAAAAGGAATAAGACATCATTTTTATATGTCACTGATCATTGAAAAATGCTATTATTTTTATTTATTGTAAATTCATGTTAATGTCACCTGTTCCTATTGGCAAGCCATGGTGAAGAATTTCCCTATGTCTCCAGTGTTTACAAACCATTTACAAATCTGATCATTCACAGCTTGTGCACTCTCTAGTCATCACGCCAACCAGTGAAACTAGCACCGCCATCTCAGGCTGGTATCTTAGTGAGATTTAAATTGCCAGCTTGAAAGGACAAAGACCTGTTACTCTTGCCTGCTTTTAAAGGATTACAGAAAGTTGTAATACAATAATTGCAATACAAATAAAATTAGAAGGCCGATAGGGAAATACAAATGCTATTGTTTTTATCATTGGCACTGTTTAATGTGATGAATATATGGATCTTTAGCAATTGATGATTATTAGAATTTACATAAAATGAGCAGGTAGCTTCCATCTCACTGGACAGATGTTAGCATCATATCTAATGAAGCTAAACAGAACTACTGTCAATAGAAGGCTGTAAGTTTAGCACTTTTCATGATCATTGCATCCCTTTTAATAAATCAAGAGCTGTTCAGAAAATACGTGGCCATCCCTAGAAGAAGAAGATTTTCTAACATTGATTGTGCAGATGGTAGAAAGGGCCACACTTCTCAAGGCCAGTTGCTAATTATCCCATATCAAATATGGATAGGATGACTGCTGTGCAAATAACTGAGCAGAATGCTGATACTAGGAACCTCAGCAAGAATTGGAAATCGTTAAAAAATTAAACAAGGAGCTTTGACCTATGAACTTCTGATCGTTTCTTCTTTATGTCTTCATAGAAATGGGTTTATCCAGCAAGCTGGCTGACTTCAAATATACCTGTGAGTTCTTGTGATTCCACTGCCAATGACGTGTTGAAATGTTACCCATGACTAGGAGGAAGATTTCCTGAACAAGACACTTGTATGGTTTGGGAGCTTGGAAATTGTTGTCCTGATTTGCAACAAAAAAGCATACACATTTTATTGTAGCATCAGAAATCATATATAATTTTGGTATTAAAATTATATCAATAAAATCATTTCAATGCTGACAGTGGGTCCTTATGTGTGAGGGGGCATGCATAGGGTGAATGTTGACTCTGCTTAACTTGCAAAGATGATATAACACCACTGAGATGCCCAGCCTCTGGACTACTGTACTTTAGCAGTTGTAGTACAGATTACATTGGTACTGTGCACTGCATTTTGTCAAGGTAAAATTCATGTTAAAAATAAAGATAAAACACAGCACAGATGCTAACAACACATTACAACTTGAATAACTGCAGTCTGTCTAAAAAGGTCTTAATTTCAATTCCATAATATATCCCTTACTTTTTTTCTAACTCATTTCCTTTACTTCTGCAAACACAAACATCAGTAAATTTGTGAAAGAATTTTTTTCACCATATGTATATTTGCAAGCTCTGAATGGTAAATATATAGGTATAATTATCAATGTTGCTTGTCTAATACCAAAGAGTAAACTGTTAAAACACTTCAAAGTGAAGAGCAATACAAGAGTATTCCAAAAAGGCAGAAACATGCTTATGGCTATCATTAGTTTAGTTTTTGGGGAATAATGACCACAAGTAGGAATTTGCTAATTACAGAAAACAAAATATCAAAGACACACTTGGTTTAAATAGCTTGTGTTCAATTTTAAAACTTGCAGTCTTATCTACTGACATCTCTTCTTAATCTATCCCTAACATAAGGTAGCTCTACTTTGTAAACTGTGTTTTGTGGAAAAAAATAAATAAATCACAAATTAGAATCCTTTCTCTCTTACTCTGCACTGTCAGACCATAACGACAAGAAACACTGCAGTACTCTTGGCTTGTGAAGAAAGTTGGTAATATATTTATAGATAATAAAAAGCTCAATAATACTTTTATTAAAAATAATCAGAAAAACTCAACCCAAATCAACCAACCAACCAACCAACCAACCCAAAACTTATCCAAACAACAAACAAAAAACTCCAGCATTGGTTGAATTGGTGAAAGCCAGAATAAAATTTTGCTACTGAAGTGAAAGTAATTTTTCACTTGAATAATTGGACAAATCATGTGCATATACTTTGCTGTTATGTTCTAACTATGAAACCATAGAAAAAAGATGGAAGTTAGGAACAAATATCACTCCAGAACCCACTTTTTTCTGCATTTACCGGGGGGGGGGGGGGGGGGGGGGGGGGGGGAGGAATTCTGGCTTCCAGTTTCTGCTTCCAATTAGCATTTGGAATACCTCCATCCTAAATACCTCCTAGCCACCAGGGGATGTGTGTTCAATCATCAAGCACAGACAGAAATTGAAGCCAGGACGCCCACATTCCCGATGGGTTCATTGCTGCACCGTGAGATAAAATCAGGTACTTGTTAGCTGGGTACAAGCCAGCCCCAAGGGCAGACTGGATTGCCTAATGTCTTTGACTCTTTTGAGAAGACAGGGATCAAAGTCTCCAGCATTTTAGGTCAATGTATACAATAAATATTACTTAAAGTCATATCTGAGCTACTGAATCTAGCCATACAGTGTAGAGGTACCTCAGCCATGGGCTCCTGCAGCTTAGCATCACTGTGGCATGCCATGCTTAGAGACAAGCTATCAGGTGCTGCAGGTGAATGAATGTGTTGGTGTAGGACTGTCACCTGTTACTTTCTGATAAACATTTTTCAAAATGTAACTGCCCCAAGCAGAAGAGAGTAGAGCAGGAGGAATCACACACCATCCAGACTCACCCCAGCACAACGTGCCACTCGAGTGAAGCTGGATGAGGGTTTTGGATGGGCAAAAGGGAAAAAATCCACCCTGAGGAGCCTTTGGGTCTCTTCTTTAATGTCACATTTTCCTTTGTGATTAACTTGTTACATGCTTAATCCACGAAGGACTTGTTTAAAACAAACAAACAAACAAACAAACCAAACCAAACCAAACCAAACCAAACCAAACAAAAAAAAAACAATTAAAAGAAAAATAAAATAACTATCCTCTCATCACCGCATTAAGGAGGAAACGGTTCTTCAGTGTGGGAGGTCTTTGGAGTTGCTTGCAATGCAGGGATTGCAAGTTTAAGAGCTGGCACGCTAGCAAATATTGCCTACCATCACCTCTCTCCATCACACCAGAGGAATAGCCCTCCTTCGTATATTCTGCTTAGAAAGTGTAATGGTCTGAACTGCTTTGTTCCCCACATATATTAAAAGCAGATTCATCACTGAGTTACAGAAAATAACCAAGTACTGTCTCCATAGACTTTAAATAACAGTCCCTCCCCTTCTACTCTTGGCACTGCTATAGATGAATAACAGAACATTGGATGCTTGCTGCAGAACCTTGGGCTGTTTCATTTGCAAAGAAACTTGGAGCTCTTTGAAAGAAGCATGTCTTAGTTCCAGCAGAAAATGTACCACTGTGGCAGTTTCATTTTAATAGCTGGATAAACCCATGGATCTGGCCTGTTTTTGTTTTCATTTTTACACTGGAACTGTGAAAGTTTCTCATTTATACTCTGTAAGAAGCAACTAACAACCCTGTCTCTGATCGATGGTCTTAATTTCAAACCTGATTGGGATTTCCCACTAAAAACAGTTACTTACTGCTTTAAGGGAAGCATTCAGAAAAAAAAAATCAGAAATGTTTCACCACATGTGAAAGCAGAATTAAATTGTAAATGGTAAGAGGGGTCACATGAGTGTTACCAGAACCTTCACACTCCGTGCAGCCCTGCATCAGTGACACTTAGCAATTACATGCAGAATATCTGTTGGGCTTTTCCTCCTGGTCAGAGCCTGGTACTCACATCTTAAACGAATGTATTCAACACTCTTCTTTCAGGCCACTTACGGATTGAATCATTCATTAAGTCTGTAAGCCTTCTTCAGGTTTGCTGATGTCTTTTTAGATGTCTAATGATTTCTAATTAGATTACTAATGACCACAATATTGAGTTACTATGACTTTATTTACTGGAGATTAATATACAGTTTTTTAGTTTTTTTTTCCCAGCATATACAGTATTTTGAGTGCTCTGTCAGGACTTTTCAATAGCAGCAAGTGCCATGTTCAGAACTCAAGAGTTCTTAACAAAATGGAATTAAAATCAGCTCAATACCCACACATAAAATCAGAAGAAAAATATTTTCTCTGGATCACTTGCTGGACAATGCATTCCCACTTGCAACCAAAAAGTTTCCGTACCAAACAGATAGTTTCATAAACTGGAACTGGAACACAGCATTAGTTTGTGAAAACACAGCAACAGAGTACATAAATAAACCCACAACCAGGATCTAGAACAACTGAATTTTTTGTTCAGTTTCTTAGCACCCTAGATACATTTGGACAGGCTCCTCTGCAGGCTATGGGATTGAGCACTACTGCATTTCTTGTTACCGGCACTGCCTGCTCAGACCTCTCCAGCTGGGAGAGCTCTTGAGCTGAAATGTCATCTCTGCCTGGTGCCAGCTTGGCCTCAGCACTTCTACAGGTGTGAGGGATTTTTGTGGTGCTGGACAGGCGTCTTCTGGGGTGTCCACAGAGATGCAGTCCCTGCTGCAGCTGCAAAAATAAGTCCAGGCACTCACCAATCTGCTGGTACCGTGGAAAAGGAAATCTCGGGGCAGCTCATTTAAATCCTGAAGTCTTCTGCAAACTTCTCATTACCTCCCATAATGCTGCCAAGTCCGTGTTTTCATTCCTGTCCTTATGCTTTGGAGGAGGCTTACTAGGACAGTAGAGTCTACTGAAGATACATTTCTGTCATCAGAGTCTGAACTCTACCTTATGTCCTTAGTGCATCCTCTGGGCTGCGCATGGCCAAGTTGTTGGAGTAGAACATATGCTTCCATCTTTTTTTTTTTTTTAATTTTTTTTTTTTACACACACAAAAAAAACATACCAAAAACCCAACAGTTGAAATTCGAATGGATGTTTGTACTGCCACAGGTTTCTGATTTATTTTGTTTTTTCTGCCTCTTCTTGCAGTTCAGTGATACATGAACAGGTTTCCAGCTGTCATCTATACTCAGCGAACTACAGCAATAACCACTGCAATTAGGCTTAGCCACATTTTCCTTTTAAGTCAATTTAAATTGTATTGCGATAATTTTGGATGTAGCTTTCATAACTTTACTCTCATCTTTCATATATATTTATTACCTTATTTTGCGCACATAGATGCTCATCAAGATTTCCTCCCTGGTGACTTCTCATTTTGTGGCTACTTCCTCAAGGAAACTAACGTAACTCCGCGCATATCTATATTAAGAAATACTAGAATAGGGTGATGAGCAAAAAAAGTATAATGCAATTGGAAGAACATAACTTCTTATGGTCATCATATTCGTTCTAGAACATTGAGTTAATAAAACATAAAAAAAAAATTCACATTGTTCCTATCTAGGTATTTATTTTAATTCCAAATTATTGTATTATGTGTCAATCCTCAACCAAAGTTGCTTACAGAAAACACTCATGCTGGGAGTATATATAGCATTTGCTTATATATAATAGAGGATGATAAAAGTCTTCTCTTGGTTCATATTTCGTGAATATATACTTTAAGAGAGGCTTGTAGTTTTCAGGGTAAGATCACAGATATCCATAATAAAATATACTGAAAACATACTATGACTCCTTAGTTCTGCCTCAGAAGCAGACTGAGGGCTGAATATTGTAGGCTGTGCAACATTAATACCAAGATCTTCGAGAGAAGTAGTATAGCATTTCCATCACTCTCCCCCCATGTGGATAACAGTCAAATACCAGAAAGAGTTTGGCACAAAGCTGATCTTTTACTATACTAAACAAAGTCAGATCACATTTCCTACCAGAAGTGAGTGACAAGGACAAAATAAGAGTATTTTAACAGTTTCAAAGACAGCGAATCTTTGTTTGTTGGAGGTGGTTTGATTTTTGTCATCCCATTACTTTCCATAGATTTTTTTCCAAAAGAATGAAGTCTCCAAATCTAGCCCAGTACATCTGTGGTCCAGATAAGGAAAGTGATAAGCAGTCCCATGATAAATGATATCTCAGGGAAGGATACCAGATAGCTTGATGAGTACTACGGAATTTCCACGTGGAGAACAAATGCTATAAGAAAAAAAGGAAGACATGAGAAAATTACAAACATTTCAGGGACATGAGGCAAAAAAGGATGCTGAGGAAATGCAACAGTTGTCTTTGAAACTACATTGAAAGTGATTTTTTCTGTGTTAACCTTTTTTTTTCAAGTGGGGGTCTGTAGTTTTTATCGAAAACTTTGTTATTTGCTTTGGACTCCAAAAATATTTGAGTTAAGATGGACACAACTGTGTTCTTCCACTGGAACCCTCTTAGAAAGCCTCTTCCTCACTTTTTTTTTTTGTTGTTGTTGTTGCCAACATAGGTGATTAGCAGTGATGACTACTTTTTTATAAACTAAAATGTAATGTTAAAATGGAAAAATTTTCAGAACAACAAAAATTCCATCACATGAACAGTTAATTCAGAATTTGATGGCAGTCACTTTACTGTTCTCACTGCACCTAATTCCTATTTAGAAAAGCCTTAACCCTAGAGTTATAGTAGTAGAAGCAGTGCTTACTTTAGTATTTTTCTTCCTAATCCAAGATAAATCTCTATAATTAGAATTGACTGCTTTTTAAAAGAACAGAAATGGCAAGTGGCTCTATCTTAAATTACAAGATCTATTACCTTTGGTCTTCTAATTCTTCTCGGCAATGTGTTGTCTCTGGAGGCACTTTCTCATCCTTATAAAAACTAACTTACTGAAGGTGCAGAGGGAAAAACACATCATTGGAGTTATGTATTAAGTGACTGCATAAGGAAGATATATACAAGTTTAGAGCAATGGAAAATAATTGCCAAGTATGTCATCTATGAACACTTTATTAAAAAAAATCTGTAGCATAAGCTATTCATCAAATAAGACACTGTTATTGTGGTCTAAATTCATGCAAATGGAACTTTGGAAAGTAAAAAATAGAGACCTGACATTTCTGCTACCATGTGTGGAATGCCTAAATCTTAGTGGCACCTCTGGTACAGAAGAGTTCTGTACAGTAAACCCCAGAACCCCACCATACTACATGGAGGTACACAGCAGTAAGAAGTCACCACACCACAATATCATGACATGTATTTTCAGCTAACTGTTCATTCTTCTTGCTCTCAGGATTTTCTTTCCTGTGTCCTTCACAGATAGAAGCCTCTCTTTTTAACTTAACTCTTGCCCTATTTGTCCCGCTATTTATATGGGACAACATAAATTGTCCCATATAATGTGTCTTTACAATCTGGAGCTTAATCATCCTCTAATTCTGTATGCTCATCAGTCTCTCTCTTCCGAGTCAGACAAGCAGCAGATGTCCTAAGGTCTGCCAGATGATTTCAGATTTTCAAGACCCATTGTACCTTGGAATTAGTGAACACTGGCAGCATGTACTACAATAACAATACTGGAAGCTATCTGTTGGCTGATGCTTTGATTACAAAGTCATTTATACAACAGTAACCAACATCATTTGTCTAACTACCCACAACATTCAGTGGATCATATGCACCTCATGTTAAAACGACCTGGATCCAAACCAGTCCAGCTTTCTTTCACCCAATATAAAACTTAAGAACCTAACCAAATTAAATATTGCCCAACACCAAGAAAAATTCTCTTGCCACCCCTCCTCCAAATGCTTTGCTTTACTCATTCTGACAATTATTTCATCTAGATAAGATAATGCCTGCCATATTTCAATACCTTCTGGTTTTCAGATCTGTATGTATTGTCCATTAAAAATACATTCTACAAACACACTAGCATCCACTGGAGGGATTTTAGAAATCATCAACAGGCCAGATAGCTTATGGTTGCTGAACACAAGGTATTTTGACTCTCCTGGCTAATTCCACTTATTTCAGCAGAGCTGTGCCAACAGTGAATCTGAGCTCTCTATCTACATTTAATCTGTTCATTACCTCCAAAGACTATTGCAAATAAATAGGCAATCAAGTAGCTAGAAGGACAGAAGAGAGCGATACAGTTTGTAATAGGTAACCTTATAGAAGACAATCAGATCACTGATTCCTTTCCTTCCAAACAGCAGACAATAACAGTTCAAACTAATCACCATTCAAATTTTCTTTTCTACATTTAATTGATACTCTGGAGAGTTTATTCAGCTCTAAATCGGTCCCTTGGTAACTGACTTCACTGATAACCAGATCAACCTGCAGGTAAGAGCTGGACTGGGATCTGTAGAGCATGCAGCCCTCTGCTTTACACAGCTGTGTAAGCTGCTCAAACACATGCACAGTGTAAGCGATTGTTGGGAAGGCATCAGCTGCCCTGACAACGTACTTTACCTTGAACTGGTAAAACAAGCTCAGTGTTTACCTAGTTCTTGGCTTCTTCGCTCCTGCTACACTGAAAGAGACACTTGTGAGATCGACATCTTTCTCTGGAGAACAACGTGAAGAACAATTAGGCTATGAAGGACCTTTCAGATAATGCTTCCAGTGAGGACTGTTTGGGATGTCTCTTTACCTGGAGCAACTCACCTCTACACCCCTGTGGACTCCTGCCACCTGTCTGATACTATCTAGTCATTACCAAATAGAATTCTATCTATTTAGAAAATTTCAATAGACATTGCTGTTTAAAAGACCTTCGAAAGATGTAAGATAGCAGAATGTGTCTTCAGGTCAAAGGAGAATCTTATCTCCCTATGGTTTCTAAATCTGTATGTTTTTCTGAGGAATAGTGTTGAAATCTGATTGCTGAGGCTGTGCAACAAGAATGAAAGCTAAAGAGAAAGATTAAAGATGTTTAAAGTTCAGATATATCTTTACTATCTTTCTCAGCACATTGACATAGGGATTAAATACAGTTTCTCAGAAAAGTGAAAAAAATAATTTTAATAGAGTCTAGTCAGAATTAGGTAACACAAGGATTGTTATCTGCACACCTAAAAAAAGAATATTTTTATTCTTATTCTATCATGAAACAGAATAACCCTTGAAGTAGGACATTCACTAATAACACTCCCAAAACTGTTTATTTTTTGATCAGACTTCAGATTCTTTTCAGATTTTTTTTTTTTTTTTTTTTTTTTTTTACTCTTCAGGGAGGAATGTGAGGCATGTATTAAATTTTGCTGTCTTTGGGCTGCTGTCTCTGAACTCTTCTTTGGAAACTTTTTTTTTTTTTTTAATGTGTCCTCATCTCATTCTAAATATCTGTAGTGCCATACAAAGCTCTTCCTTCTTAAAACAGCAGTAGAGCTCAATCATTTAACATGGGACATAAGCTTCCCTTTTACTAGATCATCTTGGCTAAGCCATGTAGTATTTGAGAACTCAGGCACATGACTAATGTATGGTTAATGACCAATACCTCCTCTGTGAAATTATTTCAGTTCACTGGAAGAAAGCCATATCTCTTGTCTTCTGCAAATACTTTAGCAACCTGCAGCATTGATTTCATGAGTAACCCCGGGGGCAAAGGGGTGGATATGAGCAAACTCAGAGAGTGGCCCAGGTCTACACAGCATTGCTGTTAAACTAATATGATCTTTCTTCACAAGGTTATTAGATAACCTAATATGAACATTTGATCTTTTGAATAGTTGTATTTTCTGCCTAATCATTCATAATGGAGTTAATTTGCAGCCTTTTCCATGGCCGTTTTTAGCAATTGAATACTCAGTAAGAAAATATGTGGGAGACAACTGAGGAGAAAAATGGAGAGTTGTAAGAAGGGAAGGGCATTTTAGTCTAAATACATTTGCATTTCAAAAGATTACAGTAAATCATTTGCACTTAACTGGCACTTGCTTTTTTAATTTAATTAATGCCAGAAAGACACTTTAAGACATAGTGCTCTAAAGGTGCTTGGAAGGAAAAAACTTGTCCCCCAAGTGTCTGCTGTGAAGAACCCCTGGGTGACACTCAGAGTAATGCACTTTTTGAGCACTTCAACTTACTAGTGTCTTTCAGTGCTTAATTAACATAATTTGACACAATTATAGATATAAACACTTTATAAGCACTTGGTACAAGGAGTGTCAAAAAAGTGTTGATCTCCATCAGTTTTCACTGGAAACAAAAAGCTCCAGCACAGCACTCAAACAAGTGCTTAGAAATGTTCCACACTATTAAAAACATTCAAAAAATCACCAAAGAAAAAACAGGTACTACCAAAATGCTCTCTGGATAAATTCTTTAGAGATTTTACACATCCATGTAGCAGGCTAGCTAAAGCAATCAAAACTTTATGAAATGCACAGCCAGAGTTACTCAGTTCTGCTGCTCACTAACCAGCTGCAATGACTGGGTGAATAAGCAAGCAGTATTTGGGGGAAAATAAGAAAACCAAAATGGCACCATCCAAAATAACACTTATAATCTTACTTATGTATTTATATGTTAGGTCTGATGAAAGAGGATCAAGAAGAATGTTGTATATGCTCAACTCCTAATGTTTAGGACAAGAATGAGCAGAGGTGTGCCACATGAGACTGTATCTAAAGACTCTTTCCGTTTATGCTCCCAACTTAAAAATATCTTGAAGAAAAAGTCCAAACGAAAAGCACGGTATATTTACTCAGTACAGCTAGCAAATTCTCCATTTGCTTTATGCACATTAAAGAAGTGAAATGTTGCTCTCCTAGAAGACATTGCTGAGGACGGGATTCAACAGGCAAAATTTGGCCAGCAGGAACACCATGTGTAGCAGGAACTACACATACTCTGTTTCTTACCTGAGCAACAGATCTGGGTTTTGTGCTGAAAGCTCGTTTGGTTCAATGGGGAAAAGAGTAAAGGCACAAAGCTTAGGTTTGTTCACAGGACACTGCAATATCACCTTCCCCTCTCTTTTGATACGTGGATTTTCTTTTCACAGAAACCTTTTTGATTATTAATATTTTAATTAATAACTTCTGTGCAGTCCAAAACTTCAAATCAGGAGGAGGACTATATTTTGTATAAACATACAGTAAAAGTATCTGTTTTTAAAACTGATTTGAAATAAAAAAATAAAAACATCTTGCTTTTTCCCTCTTTTTCCTTCTTATTTGTAATTTAGCATGCATTTACTTAAGTCAAAAGCTGTGTTTTGCAAAGTGCATGAAGCACAAAAACCCTGATATATAGTATGTCTTTGCCTGTGAGGTAGGTCAGCTAAATTTATGAATATTCCACCTGACAGTTACATTAATCATCTTAACACTTTGAGATTTTTTGCCAGTGAAGTGGAATGACAATTGATCACATTGAAAAGCAGTTATCATCTTAAGAAGGTACCATCTATGTAAACTGAAATAAACAAAAAGAAAATGCAATAGGTGACAATTCTAAAGTTGTAACTTACTTTTGCCAGGGTTAGCACCTAATTGCTTTTGAAAATAACCCATTAGAAATTGTCCCTATTTACTTTTTTAACTGATGGAAGTGTTTTCTTGCACATTCTATCCGTTTTGATTTGGGAGATGCCTGATCTGCATTCAGATTGTCTGTCATTTGTAATTCCTAAAACATGGCTTGCCTGAGAATGTCTTTTTTTTTTTTTTTTTTTTTTTGTAGTAGTATATAACAGAGGATCCTAAAACAAACAAACAAACAATTAAACAATCCGCCTCCCCCCCCCCCCCCCCAAGTGAAAGAAAATTCAGTGGGAATTACGGGATCATCTGAAAAAATAAACCCGAGACTGTAAAAACTGTGCCCTTCCTTTCTGTGTCTGAAACTTGCCATCTACCAGTTTAAGGCACTGTTGCAGCAAAGCACTTAAGCACTGCTTAAATCCTCTTGAAGTCAGAGGGATTTAAGTAAGTGAATAAAATTACGTGCATACTGAAGTACTTGGCTGGGCTGGGTTGCATTGTTGAATTTGGCTATGGACAATTTTAAAAGATTACTCCAAGACTGAAACTGTTATCTGTAATTTCCTTGACAAAAGAAGATGTATTCTGCCTTTCTCCTTCTAATACATTTGAGCTAAATAGAACAGAAACAGCTAAAATTGGTTATTTTTCAGGAGTACAGTGGGAGGAGGTAGTCTCTGAGAGAAAAAAAAAGCAAGCTGGTTTTTATTTCTTTTCTGGACAAATACAATTTGTTTCAGGTTCTTGATCCACCTTTTCTGAAACAAATGTCTTTGCAGTCAGCGTTCCCTTTCTGTCTACCAATTTGCATGTTATATCCCTCAACCTTTTGGGTGTTGCTGTGAAAATACTAAGGGCTATAAATTTAAAAAACAAAACAAAACACAAAAACACCCTCTCTCCCCCCAGTTTAGCTGCAGTTGAGGAAAAGACTAAAACTGTGATTGAAAAAGTTCCAGCTTCCCTTCTATCTAACAACAGAGGCGTCTCTTTGTTTGATTTAGTCTAATTCCTCTAGGATATAGAAGTCTGTTTCAGAGCATGTTCAAAACCACTCCAATTTTAGCAGTTCATTTAGTTTGTCTTAAGCCTGATAGGAATCCAAAAATTATGCAGAGGATTCCTTAAATCCTGAAGGGTGCAATACAGGGGTTGAAAACATATATAATGTACAGAGTTTACACTCGATGCAAATACAGCAGAGTATTCTTTCGGAATGAATGCATGAGAAGGAGGGTATAATGGCCTAGGAGGAAGAGCACTTATTACAAATATGAAATGTGCTGAATTCATTCTTCATCCTGAGAGGGTTTACACCTATATTTCACAGAAAACAAAACAAAACACAACAACAGCAATCAATCAAACAAACAAAACCCACAACAACAACAACAAAAAACCAACAAACAAAACTAAAACCAGCCAACCAACAAAAACAACAGCAAAACCCTAACCATACGGTTTCTTCTCCACAGGTGCATTTGAAAAGAAAATTGCTAATGTTCTAGGTGCATAATCTGGGAAGCTTTGGGACTTCAGGGCAGAGTTCAACCTTAAAACCCTTGCTCAGTCAGCTGGAGACAGAGAAGGAATTTAAAGCACACTTTTTGAAACATTTCTTACCAAACAGCTTCGCATGCCTCTACTCACTACACAGGTGTTCAGATCACTTTTCTTAGGTCAGATAACTCCATGCACGTTCCATTCCAGTAGTGCAGAAGTCCTGAATTTATTCTGAAATTAAATTCAGGGAACTTTGTCCCTGAAGCAAAATCTCTTCTCGGTGGTTATGGTTTACATTTAACTCATCTATCAGAGGCTAGATATAGCACTCCTCATGCAACCGAGGGTTTCAACTTGATGGTTAATGTGTCTGTAATCTCATTTTTGGTTTTCCCTAGAAAGATATTACAGAATTTTTTGTTTTTCCTTTCTTTTTAAAAGATAAATAGCGTAAACATCTATTTTTCTATAGCAGTTAATCTCCTTAATTCAACTAACAAAAAATACTTTTTCCATGTCTGGTTGAATGTAAACAAAACTCAGTGGTGGAAGAGTTGATCTAGATGACAACTGTCTGTCTGTAACTTAGCTGCCGCTACTTCATCAAAACACTGTGGGACTATGGTGGTTACGTGGCAAATAGGGACAATTTAAATGTGTATTCTGTGTGTAGCTCAACGCCAGATTCCTTAATAAAAGCAGTCCTGGAACAATCAACCTCATCCCTTTGCTCATTTTCAAACCCCAAACTCATTCAGCATATATTATAAATCACTTTGTTCACCAGAAAATAGGCATTCTGGATCCTCTGGCATCCCAAAGTCTTTTATTCACAAAAGGTCTCATTTTGTTCCACTTATATATATATATATATACACATATATGTTTTTTTTTCCCTTCACAGCTTTACAACAGATTTTGAAGAAATGCATGAATTGAATACCCAAACACCATCAATGAGTAGGAGGGGATATGTAAATGATAATTTACTAAGAAAACAATTGTAACGGTTAAAAGCGCAACTACAAAAAACATTGATGGAATGATTATGATAGTGCTGAACTATGTGAACACACCCTTACAATAGGAACAATATAACGTTACTTAGTTTGTTGGACTACATATCCTCTGACTGTGCTTGTGCTATTCAATAAAAAGGTTACAGTTTGGCATGGCTATGACAACAGAGCACAATACTCCTATGGAAAACATTAAGCATCCCTAACAGCAACACAATCAGACCCACTTAAAGCAGCATACAGCCATTACATTTTGGGAGGCAAGCACATTTGTTCAGCATCTATCTTATTTTGCATATGATTAGCTTAGCTCTGTCACACTGAGTAAGCATGCCAATAACATATTGTTGAAGTTATATCAACATATTTTTTTTGGTTCTGTTTTTGTCAAGTGCAGTAAGATGCATTCAGAAAATTGCGCTATATCTAGGCCTGTAGCCTAGACTGCAATCCTGGACACTTATGGAAATCAGACACAGCTGGGGCTGATTCCCATCTACCTTCTCCATGCAGCTGGATTTAATTCACAATTACCTTCTCTACATCTTTGTCCAAAAGTTTGTTCAATGTTTGTTGAATCTTTTTTTTTTTTTTCTGAGATCTTCATATGCAACTTTTTCTCATTATTAGGAAGCTTTGATGATGGTTTTGACAGGTATCATTTATTCAATAGGCTGAGTTGCTTTCAAATCTTCAGTTAATTCCCTGGTCTGCTTCATTTATTATCTGTTGCACATATATCGTTCCACTGCCAAGCCAACCTTTGCTCAGATACTGACTGGACAAATAGCTGGCTCACACCTGCTGAGGAGATTGCAAGAAAATCTGTCTTTCCTTTTCTTAAGCCTGTCATGTGTTGTTATTAAAACCCCAATGTTTCCCTCTTGACAAAGAGGGAACACAAATTTGCAATAGCATAAGTTTAAAAATCCTGCTGTGCAGATTCTTTTTCTCTCCTCAAATCACTCATGTCAATCTACTTGTTTCTTCTTTATTTTCTTCCTTCCTGCAACCGTACTGTTTGCAATGAAAAGAGCCTGCAGGCACACAGAAAAGAGTGGCTAAAGCCACTCCAAGGGAAACAGATTTGTCAGAGGCACCACAGAGTTCAGCTACAGAAGTAGTGCAATGGGTGTCACACACAGCTGCCGCAGATCGCACAGAAGCATGATGGTTGGCTCCTACTCCAGAGCAGATTTCTCATTGAAATGGGTGGGGAAAAAAAAAAAAAAAAAAAAAAAGAGCTACACAGGCAATTGCAATCAGTTTATGTGATGCGGGAGAGTGTGCCATACTCCCTTGTCTGGTAGGTGAGAGGTATAAGACCTTCCAGAAAATCTGTGCCATTATACAGAATAGGAGATTATTTTCCTGTTGTTGCTGTTATAAACAATAAATAAATAAATAAATAAATAATTCAATTATCAAATGTATTCACATTTCACCTCTAAGCTTTGCAACCATTTTCTCTGATAAAAGAACTTGCTAGTATAGCTGATATATGAAGAGGTGTATGTAATAAATACTATCACTGTGTAGTAAGTATATCATGGTATTTAGAATTTAGAATTAGTATTTAGAATTTAGAATTACATATCTAAATCTTGAACAGTTTTAGTGGCATGAAAATCCAATGAATCCGCTCTGTTAACAAGGACTCTCTAGATAAGTGAGATGTGGTTTTAAGAGATAATAACAAGATCTGAACGTTGTCCATACTGATTTTAAATGTTAATGAAGTATTGCTGTGTAGCGTTGCATACCCAAAGATGAATTCCAGTTTAACTTTTCGTGGTTGAATAACTGATCTTTATTTCCTTATAACCAATGTTCCAAGTTTTTGAACATTTACATAATTGATTCACGCATAAAGGATCAATTTACACATCACTTTTTCCTTTATATTTAGCTCTACAACAATTTGTTCCTCCATTATGAAAAATTGCCAATCTCTCATTGCCTTGGAATTTAGCTTTTGTGATTTGGATTGGATCATATTTTCAGTAGTGAAATATTAGCTTGTGACTGTATTTTTGTTGACAAGTCTTTTGTTATTTTCTTTCACTTTTTTTTTTTTTTTTTCTCCAAATAAGAATAATAATTATCAGATGTCTAGTTGATTACTTACTTTCTCAACACTCCCAGGGTCATAATGGGTTGTCAGGAAAGTGGTAAAAACCTTATTAATAGAAACAACCAAAGTAAATACATTTTTATTCAAACCTATATTTGAAGCGTGGTAGATGAATGCTTAGAAATAGACATCTGCCTCTGTGGAACTTTATCCCCTATTACTGCCTCCCAAAAAGGTTTATCATTGAGCTTTTACAGTGTTTTTGCTGCCTATCTACACAGAAGGAAACGATATCAACTATAAAGACAATGGTGTGTATGATGCCTTCCAGGACAGTTTTGATTCAAGGCATGCCTGCATAATAATATTAATAGAAATGGATAAGGGTACTCATGAACAACCTGTCACATAAAACTCTAATGAAGTCAGCAAGAAAATAATTCTTGTTAGCATTAATTATTACCTAAATAATAGAAAAATATCTCCTGTCTACCCTATGGAACTTCTCTGAAGCATAAAGGACACCATGCTCATAAGAGAATCAACAACAGCACTACATCTATACAGGACACATTGTCAAAGAACCCAGAACTTTTTGCTCTGAGAATTCTTGGAGAATTTTCCAGGATACCTATGAAGGTCTGGAGATCTTTTGGGTGTTGTGAACTGTTCTTTTCTCTTGAAACAAAAACCCCTCACTCTAATGAAATTTGTAACCCTTAATATCTTAAAGTCTGCAAAGTAAACAGTTCACAAGGACTACTTCAGAAAGTATTTTCTGTAAATTATTCTCTTTGTAAAATTTGGAAAAGCTTGGGGTAATTTACTAGAGTAACAAAGGAATTCTAACATTGTAACTGACTGCTTCAACTGAGCTAAAAAAAGTTTATAAACATCAGAGCAAATGAATTTCAGAATCAAAATCACTCATTCTCCAGATTATGTAAATAAATGTCCTAAACCATAGAGAAGCTCTTACCATCCAAGACATACATCTTTGAAAACTTCGAACACATTCTCCCAGTCACTTTGAAGTGTACCTTGCATACATTTAGTTCAGGATGAATTTGATTCTATCTAAAATAATAACAGTACATATTATATTATGACACCTATTTCCATTGCATCACTAACACATAAAGCAATTGTAAAAGGATATAGTATCATGCTGAGTGACATCAGCAGGTAACTGCTACAGTGGAAGAAGACAAAAGTTTTATAGGTAACACATTGTGAAAGAAACAGACTCCATGAAGGCGAGACAGAGCCCAAACTTTGGACTGTTTCAGATCATATGGGTACCTTCCCATTGTCTTTCCCTTCAGCTTTGGGAAATAACACCATAATTGTGTACATAGAAATAAGAAAATATATTAGAGACTTCACTGTGAACCTACAAGGTAGAATACTTAACAAGGTATTGAAGAGAGAACATTTATCAAACTATTAAAAAAATAAATAAATCTCAAGCTATGTACTCATATTCATATTCATTTATCTCCCATGGGATGAATGAGCTGTTGCTGTACTTTCCTTGTTAGCCCATAGTATAGACTTCGTTGAAGGCCAACAGAAGTCAACCAAAAGAAGGCTCCATCTTACAAGATACTCTGCAAAACATCCAATGACTTTGAATAACTGAAGTGAGAATTCACTTTTAAATTCAGTGGGATCACCACTTCATGCAACAGTATTTTTCTTCCATAAATTTGGACAAAAATTTCCTATTTCATACGGGAGTTTCTTTGTGTAGTCCCTTTCAGAGACACCTGTCAGAATATCTTCATATTGGTTGCTGTCATTTACTCTACATGGGTTCACTAGCATTTGGCAGGGAGGAATCAGGCCTAGTCTAGGGAAGTGTGAAAAAAAAAACCCCACACAAATAAATCAAGAACAACAAGGAGAACAAAATTACAACTACACTCAAGTCCATGAAATTTCTTTGCAAGAAAGAGGTTTCAGAAACAAATTTATAGAATAACATGGACGTGTATTTCAAATGAACTTGAGCTCCACTAAATCATAGTGAAATGAAGTGGGCAAAATCATTGTTAACAATCGTATACAGGAAAAAGCGAGGCTCATGCTTTGTTGCTTTCAAAAGTGTTTCCTTCTCTGAGCTTTGAACTTAGTACCATTATATCAAATGTAGCCATTAAAAAGGAAATCAATCCACATATTCAAATTAATGACATGTACTGTACAAGGAAAATAATAGGTACTGTAAACTTAGGTCACGAGCATGTTTTTTTTTTTTTTTTTTTTGTATGTTACAAAGCTCTGGGAATCTTGTGGTCACAGTTACACAATAACTCCAGTACAAAAGAAACAAAGCCTTGTTATATTATAAAAAAAAAATCAACATACATCAAACAATTAAATGAGACTTCATAGGCATAATAATATGTGTAAACAGGAGAATTAAAGATCAAACCAACTTAATTAAATGTCAGACTTTACAAGCATATCCTCACCTATGATACGCAGATTTAAAAGTATGTAGGCAAGACTCACAGTAGGAAGCATTCTTTGTTTTTATTAATTACTGGAATATCTAAATAGCATTTACTGAAGAAAACATAGGCTCATTTAATGGAAATGCAAAAGTTCCTAACAACTTCCAAGGTGCCAAAAAAAAAGAAGTGGTTTGATCTTGAACCAATTATAGCTAGTTGCTATGAACAGACTTGGAAAGCAGGCATAATTACAAAAGTTTAAATTTTTAAAGGAAAAAAAATATTTTTGAGTTAAGAAAAAATGACAAATATAAAATTCTGAAAAAAGTATAAAATAATTTCAAATTAATTATAAATTGGGAAAAATTCTCAGATATGAGTTGCACAAATTAGAGCACTGCAGAAAGTAATGATTTGTATGGTCAGTCCCTTACAGAGTAAAAAATGCAAGGCTCTTTTGTCTTAGCACATTTCTGGGATAATATTTTCTGATTATTTTCATTCTGGAATTCTTTTTCAAAATCAGGTAGCAACATACATTTCTTTAAAATACAAACATGATTTTGTAGAGCTCTGAATTAATTGTTTACATGTCTGAAAGACTAATGGAATGATTTTAGGCTAGGTGGGTACAGAAGGACATACCCAAGACTCCTGCTGAATTCCTGTCAATTCCCTTTCTCTGCAAGCCAAGCCTTGGCTTCTTCAGTGAGGCCACATGCAGGTACACAGGTGTCAAACACATCTATTGTACTAAACACAAGATCTGCGAGAATTCCAATTCACAAAAGAAAGAAACAAACAAAAAATGGCATATTTCCATCTCTTAGTTACTATAGACTGTTATCACTGTGAAGCTTCTTCATGTAAAGATCAAAAACTATTATCCACTTTATATAATTATCATTCTCATTAAAAAAAAATAATAAAAAATAAGAATCATACTTAAAATTCAGGTAGAGTTCAGTAATAGAACTATAAGGGATCCAGCCCCAAATTTAGTGATACCAGACATATCTTTCCATTGAATTAGAGGCTGTGAATGAAATTTGAGACAACTAACCTCAGGACATACAGTTAATTAAGAACTGAGATGGAATAAAGCTCTTGGCTTTCAAATTGAAAGCTAACGTGTTGCCAGCTGGAATGTATGCCACCCCTCACGCTCCCCATGGTACGATGGTGAGACTGAAAGACTGCAAATACACATTTGTAAACTGTGTAAGTTTTAAGAAAACATCCAAGCCAGGTAATAAAAGAGCATCTATAAAAGTTATAGCATGGCCAGAAATGACACCAGATGGGAGAAAGTCTTATATATGCTCAACAGTGTGAAGAACTTCACCTCAATTTTGTGTTTTTGTAAACAGGAGAGTAATATAACTAGAAGACACAAATCCATAGAAAACTACAGATATCTTCTTCTGGTGCTTATGGAACTATTGGTTGTTTCATTGTAAGAATAGACTGTCTAGCACATTTTAAAGTATCTAGGGAAAAATGCAGTGGTCATTGTGGTTCACACCTGTACTCATGGCTCCTACCAGAGAACTTGAATTCATAATGTTAGTGGATTAGCTGACTCTTGAAAACAGTCTCCAATCTTGTCTGACATTATGCATTATTATGTAAATAGTCTGGTATTTTTTCCATGAGCAGAGAACCTAATGACCATAATGTACCTAGTTACTGGTACATGAATCTTTTGGAATATAAAATATTTACACTATATAAGTAACCAGGGAACTGTTTTTCCAGTTTCCTTAACAAGCTCTGCAAGAATCACTTCTAGAAGAACTTGGAGACAACTTGGTGATTGATGGTCATTTACATTAGGCACAGTTTAGATTAATTTGAAACAGATGTTTAGCTCATGATTGAACAAAAAGCTCTACCTCATAACTTTAATTGAACAATGAGACTTGGAAAAATCTGTCAAAAAGGGCCAAATACTTTGCATCTGAACTGTTGCACACATGCTAGTAGGCATCATGTTCATAGAATGAATTTTTACCAATATAGCATGCTACACCCATGGAGGAATGACTTCCTGAAGCCCTGAAAAACAGGTCCTTTTTTTTCTGACAGGAAAGAAAAAGAGAACAAGACATCTACAAGTGAAAATATGCCTGTCTTTGAAATAAGATGTTAATTTTGCATTTATACATTTTCACCTTATTCCTCCTAAACTAGTAAACTTCTGAAGATAAAAGGGAAGCTGCATTACAGTACCATGAAGAAACAAGCATTTAGAAACTGCAATTTAGTTTCAGCATAATTGTTGAGATAACATTGGCAAAAGATCTGCCAAGAGATCAGATTTATCATTATTATTATTATTTTATAACCAACAAACAGGAATGATACCAAAACTTAAAGCAGTTACATAACACGCCAGGTAAACACTGTACTGTCTATTGTGCATTCTGGAAAGAATATAAACTTTCATGAATAAAGAAATTGAATTTATTTTTGTCATCTCCGATATTCATTAATTTATATGTTAAAAATCGTAAATAGGTAACAAGCAAAACCCAGTATCAAAAGCTGATATTCACTCCATTGTTTAAATTAAACACTTTTAATACAATTAAGTCAAATAATTCACATCTCTGCATTTACTAACTGGTTGGCTAATCCAAATTGCCAGCAAGGATTTACTAATGCTAAAACTGAATTCCTCTGTCCACCTCTAAACCATTTTAGTTATCTGTTATGGAATAAAGCAGGAATAATAGGATTCTTGCTTCTCTAGATTATATATATTTCGTAATTTAGAGATAAAACCAATTAGTATTAGATCCCTTTTTATATCTTATTTTAATTGGTATTGTACTGAACATTCTTATTCTTCTTTGGGTAGCTCCACTAGCAGAATTCTAATATTAGCATGTCTTTTGTACATTTTAACTATCTGAAATGATTCCAGTAAGGATAATAATAAGACTTCTAGATTTTTTTTCCATTTACTAGTCAGCTAACACTGTAAGACTAATATTTAATGTTATTAATAATTCTCAAGTCAGGAGTTAAGGATTAAATAAGGGATACAAAAAGACTGCTAAGTTTAAAACACTGTTTAATTTTGGTAGAAGTATGCAAATCAAAAACTGGAACAATGCCCGGGAGAAAACTATTTAAACATGCTTGAATTTCTCTTTAGTTCTGTTTAACCCTCAGGTATTTTTTTTTTTTTTCCTGATAAACATTTGCCCTAATGCCTGCTGTGCAAAGAACAATATGAAAAACACCAAAGCTCCCCAAACTGTATCAGTGACTCTTCCTGATACAGTTCCTGAGTCATTATCTTGTAGCTACCATAAGTAGCATGAAAAGTCTGATTTTTACCACTCCCAATAGGGATCAGTGCAAAGTATTCAGCATCATGTCTTGCACAGAGAAATCAAGATCTAGAAACTACCTTGGTACCTATCTAACCAGTCTCCAACCTCAAATGCTAAAAGCAAAATATTCTTAGTACAGGTTAGAACTTATGTGATTCTACTTCTCATACTTGTGTAAAACTGCAGACATACAGTATCTTTTATTACCTTGCTGGTTGATGAGTCCATTGACTACTCTACTAATGACAGCTGTCAACAAGAAAACAAAAATCCTAATATGATCTCTTGAAAGGTTGTCTAGGTGGGAAAGCATATTCCAAGAATGAAATTGCAGTGTAGAGCATTTGCTAAAGCATTATAACTTTATGTAGCACATTAAAATACATTAGCCTTTTTTAATACGTTAGAAGTTTTCCTTTCCTGACAAAAACTTTAATCTTACAGACATCAAGACAGTTTTTGTTTTGCTTTTACAGCCATAAAAACAATTATTGTGAATCAGGACACTGCCTTAGGAATACTTTGTTATTAAGTTTACTTTTTTTCCCCCTACGTTCCTGGTAATCTTAGCCTGAAACAATTTTATGTCTAACATTACTTAAAATATAGCTATACATTATTTGAACAGAAAACAGAAGTAGGTTTTGTGTGTATGTATACACACACACACACACATGCATGCACAAAGATAGACAACATGGGTGAAAGAATGATTCATTCTTCTCTCTGTTGCCTTAAGTGCTTGAAAATCCGTATTTTCCAGGAAAAATACTTCCATGTTCTACACATACATGAATAAATGCATAGTATTCTTCGAGAACGTTCATGGTATAACTGCTTTTCAACCAATGTCAGAAGTACAACAGAGAGTGATTGTAAATCATAGCAATACCGTGCCCACCTGTACTTGTTACATGCATTTGCTTTTTGCTCAGAATATACAGCTTCCATCAGTTATCAGATGCAGGCAGACCTGCAATAACGTTTTTTTAATTAGCAAATGTGATATAGATTGATTCAGCATTTACTAAGGTAGAGAAAGAGATGTAAAGAGTCATATATACTTGGAAATTAAAGAACAAGTAAACAGAAATCAGAGTTCTGCTCTGGAACTAGATTATATCCGTGACATTTTATCCAAGAACTTTTTTCTGTCTCCCCTGCTATTCTTTGCTGGAGATCTGAAGATATAAAACTTCAAAAGTCTTATGGGGACAAAGCTCAGGGGGTCAGAGAGAGAAAAATAGCCTGGATAAAAGGTCATAAGTTGTAGAAAAGGGCATGAAGTAGAATCCAAACATAAGTACCATGTATGACAGATTCCTAGGCGTATTTCCACTGAAATTATCACTGTCAAAAATCTTTGAAAATAAGTGCACCCATGCACCCATAAAAACATTTGAGACAATAAATCAGAGTGAGAATAAATGCAAACGCCACAAGACAGTGAATTGTCACTGATAACAAAATGTTGAAGACATACATACAGAATACACACCAATGACTTTGCAGTTCTTTTGACTACAATTTTTTGAGGTTCAAATTCTTTTTTTTTTTTTTTTTAGTAGGAGTTTGTGTTATTTTTACCTTTCAAACTATAGATTGCTGTTGTATGTTTTATAACACCAATATTTCAATTAACACATTATATAAACATATGAAAATGTATAATATATACAGAGAGAATTCCATTCTTGTCATCTTTCAAGTATACCTGCTACAATTAATTGTATTCAGAAAATGCAAAAATGGTCTATATACACTTTTTCCTCAAAATGAAATCCAGGAATTGCATATGATATTCTTTTCAGGCAGAGCAGTTTCCAAATTGCTATCTCTCTATATATAATTAAAGATGATACTATTTTGTGTACCATGATTGTTTTTACAGTTTTGCATGATTACCTCAGTATATATAAGTGGCATTATGAACACAGATTAGAAAAAAAAATTAATCCTTTGATCCTATTAAACTTGAGTTAAAAGTTACCAAATACTGGGGCAGCCTTCACATAAATATAAAAACTCTTATACCACCATTAAGAAAATAAAACTGGTAAGTTCCTGAGCATGGTTTCATAACCACATGAAAAAAATATTTTTCTAAGTCTAACACATAATCAAAAACTAGCCCATAAAAATCACGCATGCTTGTTAAGAGAAATAAATACCCATGACCCTGTGAGAGAACAAATCATTTTATTTCATTAGTTACACTGTGTAAGGCCTTCATCAAACAAAGATTTATGCATGTGTTTATGCACACAAACAATCTCATGGATAAATCTAGCACATATAGTTCAAGACAGATTAGCTGCTACAGGATCAGATCCCAAATAAGTGCTTGCTCAGATGATTGGGAAGCTGTTCCTGAGATTGATACTCAGCCATCCTCAATGTTGGCTAAGATTTAATTGAGTAATTCAACTGAGTGCATTTGAATTTGATTACTTGTGGAGTTAATGCTACACAACATGAGAAAAATGGCAGCTTTGCACCATTAGAGATGACAATTTTTGGTTGATCAACCTGAAGGTATAATCATGCTGCAACATTAATGAGAAGCCTGAAAAAAACCTCAGGGGAAAGAATCAAAGAAATGTTTCTTTAATTAAAAAATATGTTAAAATCTTTAGTCATTATTATCATCAAATTTATTTTCATGCATTGTCTGGGAAAATTAACCAAGCCAATATTGGAGGTATCATAGAGTAATGCCTTAAAAAGCTATAAACATGAAACAGAAAATTACTTCCGTGTGTAACGTTAGCATGCAGAATAAAACTAATTTTATTTAGTGAACTTTGTTCCTACTTAGTTTCAGTCTTACAAGGGCCAAGAAGATTACTTAGCTTAGCTCACAACGAAATGAATTCTGTAAAATGCTATGATTCCTAAGTTACTACTTAATTTTAAAATCCCATCTATCCTGCCCTGCCATTACCAATTGATGAGTAATAAGGAGCATGAAATCAAACTAATTAAGGGCAATATGAGAAAGACAGTGCATTTTAATGACAGCATATTAATTATGCCCTATCAATGCACACTACAGCTAAATGGTCACTGCAGAAAAAAATACTAGTGCAACTTATTCTGATTTCATGAATCACCACTCAATTGAATTCTATTTGTCCTCTTAGATTCCACCTCAACATTCCTATAAGCTGTTCCAGCTCACAGAGCTTTGTTAGGGATTTTATATTTAGAAATGTGCGTGTTTGATAAAGGAACGTAACTCTCCCTGCCCCAAACTGTTGCCTGAAACAAAATGGCTGCCGCCACGTGGGGAGGTGGCTTCTGGGTCCTTATACCACATGACAGGACAAGAACATGGCTTTGGGAGGGCAGGCCATGTGACTGCCCACAGGGACGTGGCACTTGACCTTACCTTGAAGATCAAGGCCCTTACACTACTCCTTTTAGTATCTGCTCTGTCATGTTCTTCTTATACTTCCCTGTTTAAAATAGGTATGGTGCTGCAATCAAGGAACAACTGTATCACATAATATCTCAGAGATCAGCCACATGTGACACACAACGTGGAGCATACATAGCCCACAGGCTGTTTTCAAAATTCCTTGTGAAAACAAATACATTATAAGAAATCAAATCCTGGTTTCTATAATTCCTTGCAGACAACATGATCATTATCTTCCAGCATACATAGGATGGTTTGCTGACAGAGAAAGATGTCTGCTTTGCTTTTCAGTACGTTGATGGTGACTCACAGAGAAGTATACTGTAGTACTCCATGAGGAGAGTGATAGGATTCAGGCTTTGTGGGGACAAACCAATCTATTTGCATCTTTTTTTAATAGAAGATTTATATAATTTAATAGAATTATATCACTTTAGGATTTATGTTGAGTGGGTAAAAAGGTTCTGGCCAACACTGACAATGAATTACTGGAGTAGATAGGCCTCTAGTCTAATCCAAAGTAATTTCCATATTCTTAATATCTGAAACTCTGCATTCCACATACTTGATTGTGGAACGTGTTTTCAAACCTGAATTGTTTGAATCTCTTCATATGAAATATATATGTGCTTCTAAGCAGCAGTAAGAAGTTGGACACTGCAGTTGATTCAGGAGGCCGTTTCCATCTGGGACTGACAAGCCTTCAACAGATAAAAGAATGAGGAAGAGAACCTATAGCCTTGGCTTAGAAGGCCAGAGATAACAATTTATCTTGTGAATGATATTTAAATATACATATATATATATATATAAATGCATATCTATATATGTGGAATGCTAAAAACTTAAGCTGTTCCCACAAGAAAAAGCATTTTAAGTTAATAGCCAAAATGAAAAAGAAAATCCCATATGGAATGAATAATTTTCCTAACACGTCTTTTTTAATTTGAAATAAGATTTGTGATAACAATGTTAATGCTGGGGATTTTAAGTGACAGAATATTATTCGAACACATTCTTTTAAATAGTCTCAAAAAAAAAAAAAAAAAAAAAAAGCAGCTCCTTTGTTAGGCCTAGTTTAGGCCATCTTAAAGCTCCTTTCAATCAAAGTATAGCTTCTCATTAAGGGAAAAATGATTATTAACATCCTCATTTTGCTTCCTCTTGTGAATTATTTGCATTCAAAAATGTGCACGGCATTAGTTTCAGGGTAAATGCAAATATGACAGCGGGATTTCTCACCAAGCTCCTTTTTATTATTAGCTCTTTTTATGCCCTCCATTTATTATTCCCTCATCATTTTTCACAATGTATTAAAATGTTACATTTCCTAAAATAATAATATTTTCCTTCATTTGGTAATTGTTTCAGTCCAGTCTACAAAAGTCTCCATCACAGTGCCTACTGTCTATAATTTGGAATAGTTTATAATAATTGTTCATCATTGCTTCGGGGAGCCTTGGGCATTAGCTATCACGATTACAGAATCCCTTCTCTCCCACTGAGTATGTGATTATTTTAGGTAAAGTTCACATGACAGGTGAAGAGGGCAGGGGCACTGACAAAACTTACACTGTGACTACCCATGGTAGACTCTCAGTCTGTGGTTTAAAGACAAATTGGGATGTTTTAAAATTTTTAAGCTTCATCTGTCCCATGTCTAACAAAAACAAGGTCAGCTCTGAAACATTATTTTGAGATTATTTTAAATAAAACACCATAACAAAGCAAATAAGCTATTACCCTGACTCATATTCCTGACGTTTTAAGTGGAATGATCTTGGATGCTGAAGATTAGTCAAAACATAGTGTGTTCAGTTAGAAAAAAATCAGGTTACCAGTGGCATACTCTGCCAGGGTTGTATTTGATAAACTGATTACAATTACTTCTTTTTTTTCCCTGGTCATATTAAAAAAATGGAAATAGATCTGACTAATAAAAGCAAACTAATAAAATCATTTGATCATCCTGATTCACCGCACTTCATCGTGCCAAGCTTCCCTGTTGACTCTCAAATTGTTATTGTCAAATTCTAAAACATTTATTACCTTCAGGATGACTTACATGTCCCTTTTTTCTGTCAGTGTTGATGTCCATCATCACACCATCACCACAGTCTAATCAAAACAAGGCAGAGTAAAGTCCACTCTGATACCACCCTGTGAATATGAATTATTTTTTTTCAGAGTAATGTATTCTGCAATAAAATTATCTACTGTGATCTGTATTGACTTGAACACAAATAACAATAAATTCAGAAACGTATCTAAATATGCTTAGAAAGAGCTCTTGGTATAATTTTTAACTTCCAGGTGAGTCCCTAAAATTTATCATAGGCTCATTTATCAGGATATATTTGAAACATTACTACTGAATTTGGCCTACTGATGTTGAAAATTACTGAGAGAAGTAGAACCAATAAGGCAGTTACTAGCAGGATGTGTGGTAAAAGCAGATCATATCCTGTTTATATCTTTCTTATGCCTTATTCCATCTCACTTGCACAAATGCATGTGCCCATTTTGTACTCACGAGTGTCAGTATGAGTAATCAATGTAATACCGAGTTCAAGTAGCATAACTTACTGCCTTGGTATTTGTTCTTCCTCACAAAGTGCTTTCTGAGTTATGGTGGATTAGATTTCTAGAAGGTTTTGTGGAAAAGACTTGGGTTAACTTAGGGTTCATCACGATATGGGACCACAAAAAGCTGAAAGTGGTGAAATAGCTAGATGCATGTTGTCCATATCATTCTGTGGAGACCCACTTAGCCGAATTAAAAATAGCATAAATGAACTTCAAAAATTGTACTACCCATGTGAAATCAAGACAGACATGAATTGTGGGGAGGAGGGTGGAGAGTGGGTGAAGGAGTGGTAATGGCAGTGAATTCTAAAGACACTGCAGGCTAAAATCTTTGCCCACTGATCTTCTGTTAACATGGCTGTTTCATATTAGCAGGTGCATTTCTAGTGTTAGTAACAGCCAATAATGACTTCCACATTGAAGTAAGCTTTTGAACCTGAAAAGTTCTACGCAGTGTCCCTATACTCTCTTTCTTTAAAATTGAAGTTATTTTCTATAGCTTATTTATGTCTTCCCTTCTCTCTCTATTTTTTTTTCCTATTCTGATAAAGGGATATGCAGCAATTATCATTATTTCGTGTTTTTAAAAACATATTTGGCTCTGTTACATTCCTGTCATTCTTTAACTATAGATAATTACATCAATAACTTATATTAAGAGAAGAGATATTGGTTGCACAGAGCTTATTCCCTGTTTTTTCAGGAAGTCCTTCAGAGCACTAAGCCTTTCATTTGGGCAAGTAGTACAGCTTATTAAAATAAATTCCCTTTAATGTCATCTAATTCTGCAATGATCAGTTAATTATGGACTCCTGTTTAGTTTTCAGTCCAAGACTAAGTCATAAAATCGTCACCTGATGAAGAGAGGAGCATGTTTTGATGATTTAAACCATACTGTAGTACTCAGATACACCTTAAGTAGTTCATTATTTCAGGAACAGTAAGGAAAGGAGAACAGGTTGTATTGACTGTTTATTAACTTTTGCCTTCAAGCTCTGCCTCCAATTCCTTTACCACATGGAGATTTTCTGAACATTGGACAATAAAGCAATATCTGAAGTACAGATAAGTCACAAACACAAAATCAGAATGTTCAAAACAAACAAGACAATGCCATTTTGCCATTTTCAAGCAATTGTAATGTGATTTTTAATATTCGCATTAGATTTTTTTTTTTTAAGAGGAATTCCATACATGTGATATTTTCTTTTAAAGGTAAAACCACAGAAACCAAACAATCCTTCCAAAACATTTTGAGAGTTTTCTTACTTGAAGAGTGGTGGTTTTATGTCTTAGAATCTGACCTCATTTTCCTATTCATCAGTTTTTCCTAGTGGAGACAGAAAAGAGTTATTTCAAATATTTCAAAGAGTTACATTTCAGAATAGATAATCTAAGATCTGTCTGGTGTTTCTGTTCCACAAAGCAGAAGGCCTTACAACCTTTTGTCTAGCAAGTCAAGAAAAGTTTTTCTCTTGCTGTGCCAAATGCTACATGATAAATCTCTCTTCCCTCTCAGCATTTGTCTTTAGCTGTTTCAAAGCCTATCAGAATGGGACAATGATCTGTCTTTGGGCTTACAGTACATGTAGATCAGAAGGTGCGCCACAACCATCATAACATAGTGAAAGAGGTCAACAAGATTCACCAATTGAAAGGTCTACCACAGGGACAGGATACAAACTGTAGTTGGCAGAACACATATCACATACAGGCTAAGAACATATTGTTATTCTTCAGACCTATGAGGTCAAATGCTGACCTACACATCTACTGCTTGTTGGCTGCATAAATATGTTTCCCCTAGACCAAATTTATAGAGGTGGGAAATCTTGCACAGCCCCAGGCAAAAGTAGCAGCATGAACACTGGCTCAACTTTGCTGAGGTCATAGTCTTTACAAAGGACTGATGTATAGAGGTGACCATTAATTTTCCCTGGTATGATTTTACTTTTCTTATTACATGCAAGAGTTTTGTTCCAGACTAGTAGGCTATGGCTGCAGGCCAGGGAGAATGCACTCAGTGAGATAGAGCTCATAAAAAAGTGTGACAAACTGCAATGCCAGGGTTGTCTTGGTTGCAAGTGATGTACCGAAATTAAATCCCAGCCCAGACAATAAGGACAATGCTATGGCAGTTGGGCCTCTTAGAAACTACACAATGAGACATAAGGCCACTACACTTGGAAGCAGACATTTCAAAGAAAATTACTAACAATAATTTCCATCTCCACAGATATTTTTATTTGCTGATTTCACTATTTTTCCTTTTGCAATCAGACCAGTAAGATACCCAATAAAAAAAATAAAAATAAGATGTTTCTACATATTTTAGTAATGGAAGGATGGTCCCCATTAATACAGGAATAAGCAAAGCTTCTTCAAGACATTTTCTAAGAGAAAAATATCTCCTTCATCTACCTCTATCTACATCATACCATGCAATTGTATATATTCAATTTAAATTTATTTTCTCTCTCTTTTATTATGTATACCATTCCACCTGCTGTGGAAGTTGAAATGTCTATCAACATATAGCAATATATATATAGGAAGAACTGAGCTGGTTCTTTTATTCGTACTCTTTACTGAAGATAGATTCTTGTCTCAGTTGAACACAGCTCATCCAGGACAGAGAGACTGAGGTCACAGTGTTGATCCATTTGGGCCAATTCTTTTAGAAGTTTATTGATGGGAAGTAGTTTTTATTGATGGGAATAGATATTACAGGAAGAGTAAGGGAAGCATTACATGTCAGAAGGGAAAAGAGGAAGAGGAAGTTAGTGAAGTACAAAAGAGTTGAAAGGGCATTCATGGAAAAGGAACACGGAGTCTGTCAAGCACTTCTTTTTCCCTAACTACTCAAGAGGTTCAAAAATACTAAATTTAAGAACATACGAACTGAAAATATTAATTCAATTAGAAAATATTACTTCTATAGTGCAGAGTTACGATACAAATTGAATTTTAAAGGTACATTCCCAAGAGAATTTCTGAGGGTCTTGAGTTAGTCCCTTCATTGTCTGCTAAAACAGAAATCTGATTTGACTGTTACCAGGGCTGATGAATTCCCTTTGGAATGATATCAATAAATATTAATTTTAATATTAATATGAATAAATTTGAATTCCCTTTAAATGATATTAATAAAAGTTCAGGAAACTTCTATAAGAGAATAAATAATTATAATAATAAACTCAGTACGTACTTCTTCAGGAAAAACTCGGATTATTCCTAATAAAATCCAAAGAATTGAACAACATTGTTTTAGCAGGAGACGAATTATGTTCTGGTGAATACTGAGAGCGACCATGAACATGAAGCAGGAGGAAAGCCGGACTTGTCACCTGTCTAGATTCCTTCTAGATTATAAGTGAGTACACAAAGGGATTTTTCAAATTTACCAGAGCTACCCAGGTGTAACAGCATTAAAACTGTATGTCAATGCTATATGCACCATATTCTCTTTTCACCACCCCAAGTGCCTATGCATATTCCTTCAGTCTTCTGTAACTTTCCTCTGATGTCAATATTACGCCATGCCACTATGCAAGTCCCAGCATTGTGCTCTATTTTGTCACTTTTTTTTTTTTTTTTTTATTTCCCTCCAGGAGAGTTCTAAGGCAAATTACAGTGTGTAGAACTCTTGCTTAGCTGAACCAAATTTACTAAACTATTATTGCTCGTAAACCAAAACATGAAAAGAAATAACAAGATACAGTCCATTTTATTTTACATCCATGAGGTTAAGAATTTTCCAGATTTTGCATTCTAACTTGACAAATCAAATCCTCAAGCTTTGTCCTGACAGTCTTTTAGACAAGAGCATTTATTTCAGCTTTCGTATTAATTCCTTTATGAGATGAAACTTTTACTTAGTCATATTTATATTAATTTTACTAGCCAGGTTAGTGACTCAGCTTTCTAGGGGGCTATCTTCTGCTTTCTTTCCTTAAAAAAAAATTAGAAGCAATTATTTGTGCTTATGAGAGCAATGGGAACAGCAATGCACTAAAGACAAAAATATATGAAATTATCCACAGGAAAATTGCAGAGAAGCTACAGCTGCAGTAAGTGTTTCCACTAACTACCCATTCACTGACCTCCTTCTTGAATTACTTACTTGAGTGAATGACACAGCAGAGACAATCTAAAAGACCCGTTCAGATATCACCCCGCTGAAAATGTCAGCTGAGCTTGTTTGTTGAGGAATTCTGTTCATGTTGATCAATTGCTAAAAACCTTAAAACAGTAAAGGCTTAGCAAGCACACAGCTGACTTCAATGACAGAATCTACATAAATAAAAGGACAGATTTGTTTGAGTCTTTTTATCTTGATTGCTTTACTTGATATAGAAGTTTCCATTGCACTGGGAAAGGCACAGTTTAAAAATGTACAAAAACCTACAGTCTTAACTAGGAAGGACAGTGTCAAGAATAGTATTCTCCTAATTTTTAAAGAAAATTATTAAAGCCAGGATTTATTTATTTAGATTAGTTGGCTATTGTACAAATGTCATTTGACATCAAAAAAAAAAGAAAAAAAAAAGGAGATATATACTAAAATGGGATGGTAGAAAATATGGATATACTATATATTAGTTTTCAAATCTGACATTTGACTTGGAATGGAGAATGGAAGCACAGCAAGTGAAGAGAAGAATGCTGTGAGTGATTTGAATGAGAGTTACTGGTGTTGTTACCTTGCTGCTGTTGCTGACACCTTTCTATATTAGTTACACTATTTGTATGGGGATGAATTCATCCTGCAAACATCTCTTGCCCTTAGTAAAAGTGAAATGTACGAACCATTAGACTGTAGGTAGAAAGGCATTTTTTTAGAAAAGAGCAGGTTCAGTAGAACAGTTGTTCTAGCACTTATTAAAACTTTCCAAAATGGTATTTCATCTTGTGTCCCTAATTACTGAACCACACTTCTTGTATCCTGACAGATGAACCTGTTTAAAATTCTTGTGGAGGCTGAAGAGAAATGACGTATCCAGCCCAAAGCACCTTCCACCACATCTCTGACAACATTCAGCTCAAGGCATTCTGACCCCTCAGTTGATTATCTGGGACTTGACAGTACTGTCTACAAAAAATGCCAGAAAATTAGCACTTCTGAATGCCTGTTTTGCATTCTTCAAGTACGTTATTAGAATTCTTTTGTCAAAAGAAGCATGCTACATCATTGTATTCATAATAAATGCTCTTTGATTTGTATGACTTTGTGTTTGTAATACACCCAAACAAAGATCTCATTTGTTCTGCTGGCAAAAGCTAATCTGTACAAGGATTTTTTTTTATTATTATTATTTTCTGCAAAAACTGCCTTTCTGAGCCTAGAGATTGGGTTAGCTAAAAGCTTCACATTCATTATCTTTAAGGTACCATGTTAATGAAAGGATTTTAATCATTGACATTGCTATGTGAATTATTATTACACAAACCCCTGCTGTTGAGTTAGACAAAATTAACCCAGTGTAAGGGGCATTAAAAAAAATCACAGCTAATTAGTAAGCTAACAGGAACAAAGAGAATGTATAACAAAGATGTTGAGAGGAAGACACGTAAAATCTGTAGCTTCCATTCCAACATTGATCTTTCTGTATGGAAATCTTTTTCTGTCTGATTTGTTCCATTAGACTTGAGCATTTTTATGTTTTGTAATTAGTTTTCTAAGCCACAATGTCTCACTTCTCTCAAACTGTGGAAATCCGAAGGCTCATAATAGAAAATGGAAGATATTTAAAAATGCTTTTAAATTATTTCCCCAGCGATCTATATCAGAAGCATAAAGCAATTCTCTGGATTATTCTGGGAAATTATTTCCATATTCTCTGCTGTTCTCCATGAATTGCAGAATACTTTAACTAATCTAGCCAGGTTCCTTTGAAATGAGCCCTTTATTTTAATGGATTGATACTATTGTCCAGGTTACAATTCCATATGGAGCAGATAAATGAAGCTATAGGTTTAAATCACTGCACGGCTTGTCTTCTACTCTCCTAGTCATGCTGATTTCCAATGGGCAACACATCATTGTGCTGATGTAAGAGCCAAGGATGAGATGATCAAACCTCAGAGAAGTATTCATGCTGGGTGCCATTTGTTTATAATTGCTCTTTGTAAGTTATAGTTTCAGATAAAGCTCCCAAAATGGAATGAAGAGAAAATAATAATTAAGTCTGTTTCTCTTTTTGAGCCTGACAAAGGCTTTACATTTTTTTTTAACGGGTTTGTCCTTCCGTTCACTATTCCACACATTCCCCCCCACCATCCCCCCCATTTCTCTTTTGTTCATCAGGCTTTTCAATCTGATAATTAAGACTCAAAATATTTGTTGCTGTTGGTTTTTTCCAAGCCATCATTTGGTTTGTGTTGTAGATGTGGAACAACAATCATCTAGTTCTCTTGTGTGCCAGTAATTTAGTATTTCAATAATCTCCAATTGTTGAAAGGTTTAAAACAAATCAACATTTTTAACAGTTTAACAGTTTTTCTTTGTTGGGGAAATATATGTGAACATAACATTTACAGCATATACTCTTATCCCTCCCCCCTCCCCCCCCCCCCCCGTTTTTTTCCCCCCAATCCTTATGAGGGAATTAAAACACAGGGCAATTGCTGAGCATAAAATAGAAGACTCACTTCAATAACATTCTTGCACAGGAGCAGTTTTTACAAGCAGTATCATTGCTTCAGCTCTGCTTGTGCTGGATAATTCCTTTATCTGTTTTTATCTAAATTCAAGTAAAATAAAAGAAACAGGTAGTATCTAATATATTCTGAAAGGAGTAGTATATTTCTTCTATGTAGAAGTTTTCCACGTGTTTTCTTACAGTGTTTTAGAAGTATTGGCTAACCATGCCAAATAGCTATAAGTAAACATTGTATTAGTTCTGCAGTGTACTCATTAGCTCCGGGGAGATTAGTGACAAAACTGGGAACAAGGTGTTCAGCACCTCAGAAGACATTTAAGAGAGTAACAAAATGTATTTTATTTCCAGAATCCCTGAGTAACATTCTTCTCTCATAACTACCAAATCCATTAGGAACTGTCTGAGAATGGAAGGTGTTAATCAGGCCAGTTGTCTAAAATGGATTTAGAGATCCAGTTTATATAGAACTAAACTGTTTGCCAGTGAATGGCCCAGAGTCAAGTAAATCAGGGATAAATCCTGGAACAGAACCTACCCGAGAGTCCTCGAGTCCTCACTCCCAGTACATTATTTCTTTTTTTTTTTTTTTTTTTTTTTTTTTTTTAAGTTCAACGTTGGAACAAAGGAACTTCAGGAACAAAAAATATTTTTTACTGCATTTTTTTTAATGCATTACAGTTTTCCTATAATACAACTTTTAGAGCACAGAAAAGCAACACAAAATTATCCTAAAATTTTATCAAAATCCACATGTGATTCATCAGAAAACCTAGCAAAGACATTTGAGTTGTAGATAAGAGAGACTACGGACACCTCTGCCTTCTTTAGAAATTGGAACTGATTCATTTGTCCAGTCGTGAAATGACTGGCAGTCACAGAAGACACTATCCACCCTTGCCAGTGTCAGCAGCCAGCTTTCCAATCTTGGAAGTGAGGAACCTTCCAGGCAGTGAAAGATAACAAAGCTGCTCAGTAACATATGGTCTCTCTGCAGTCAAAATTCCTATAATGCCATCCAGTCTTCAGTTAGATTAAATTCTCTCTCTTTAAAAAATAGCGATGTACAGATGTGGACGAAACTCCTTGGATAATCACAGAATTCACAAACTTCCTTTCAACTTTTAGATTATTCTGGCAAAGACTTCCTTTAGATCTTCCCTAGCCACCAAAGTGGTTACCTTTCCTTCCGTGTACTAAATCACCCAGAATAATGCTGACATCTTGTCAACCTTGCAATGGGAAAAACTATAGATAGTTTTAGCTGTAACAGCCCCTATTTATATACTGGATTAGAGTGAGCATGAATTGAAAATATAAAATGTCATGAAAGGAAAGAATCTGACTTCTCAGATGTCACAGCAAATCTCTGCTGTCTGTTGAATGTCATTCTTTTACTGATGGTAAATATCTATGTATTTATGAAAATCAGATACGGGTCTATCTATTTATATAGGTATTTTTTCATGTATTTCTATATGTATGCTTTCACATAAAAGTGTGTATGTGCCCGTGCCTGTAAGAATTGCATAAGAAAACTGATTAGAAAAATAAGACTATCGACCCTGATCCATTTGTGGTTTTCAGTTTTGTATGCTATGCAATTATTTGCACAGATTTCATACCGATGTCAATGAAAACTGTATGCAAGCAATGAATGCATGATATACAATAGAAACTTGTTATTTATAGCAGAGTTTTACTTCTTCATAAATACTATTTAAGCTAGCCACTAAAATATGAAAATATAGAGGTGGTCCTGACAATGCCAGCAAGCATTTCATGTTATTAAAAATGTTTCTAGCTCTGGTTCTTCAAAGCACTTATGTATATGCTTATGAATATGCTTCCATATTACTACAAATTTAAGTTCTTGCTGAGTGAGGCTGAAATTCTGCATTTTTTTACATATATACTTAACATTCTAGTGGCAAAACAAACAAACAAACAACAGCAATACAAACAAAAAACCCCACCACTTCTTTAAGTCTTATACAAATGATTTACAAAAGTTTTTGAATTTTCATCTTTGCTCTGCTGAGCTGCAAAGCAGTTATCAGACCCCATTGTGAACACTTTGGAAAAACACAGGCTGGTTGACAAATTAGTAGTATTTGGTGCTAATATTACTAATTCAGTATTTGAAAGGGCTACTCACTGGGGAAAAATAACATGTTCTCTAAGTCACAGGAGAAACTAGGGAGATAGTTAATGGGTGTTGGCTGTGCTGCACATACTGTGCACAATACTGTTCACATTGCAGCTGACTGACTGCCAATAGATGTGGAAGTAATTGTCAACAAGATTTATTGTTACTTTCACATTTATACAGTTAGAGAGGAAAGGTTGAAAGAGTTTTGTGAAGTTCAGTGCTGACTTCTACTGAACCATGGCAACACACACTGATTAGCACTAATGCATGTCACTGAAAGAATTTTGCATCTTTGGAGGCCTCAAAAGTCATTCTTTCTTGTCAGAGCAAAATCCCCCACAATCCTCAGTAATTTTCTTCTGAGATCAATACCTAAGCTCTGACTTTAGTTCTAGCTCACAAACTACGAATTTTTCAGAGTACAACTGGAGTTGGAAACCCCAGACATTTTAACAACACAATTAGGACATTCAGGGGTAATTAAAAAGTAACCACTAGACAGAAACAGATGGATTTTACTTGAAATTAAGGATTGTAAGTTTGGGGTGTAGAGGGTGAGGCAGTGGATCATCTTTGCAAAGTAAAGACTTTAGTTCACCAGTTTGAAAGAGCGTAACGCACATTATATAAATGTATAAACTCCAGAGGCATGAATTTCAACGAATGCTTTTTTTTTTTTTTTTCAGCTTCTGTTCCTGTGGTTTACGCTTCCAGAGAATGTTTTTAACCTAGCTTCACTAAGGCAAAACTGTCTGATTTGCATATAATTTTGTGTGTGTGCATATATATATGTATTCTAACTTTAAAAGACTAGATTTATTTTACCAAATGCTACAAAATTCAATCAGAAACCAAGACTCAATATCTTGGCATTTTTGTGCTTATCCATAAGAGAGCAAAAAGTTTCACTTTGATGGCTCTTTGTATTGTCTTGTTTGAATCTCAGGTGGTTTTATTTTTTTGTTTCAGATGGAAATCAACTAAGGTGAACTTAGTTAAGTTTTTGCTTTTAAAAGATAACTCCAACTCTGGCATCTTGTTAACTAGCAGCTCAAGACACAGACTCTGACAGGCAATACACAACCTGACTCTTTCAAACATTTCTGCGAGGAGAGGAGGGGCTACATCAGAGGACTTACCCAGTGCTTCCAGATGTTGCCACAGTCTGTATCAAGATCTCTGAAATCAAATAGGGAAGAGATTTAGGCCCAGTTATTATGTGTGAAACATACTCCTACAACCATGCACAGATACATCTGTGCAATTACCCTATCTGTGATGAAGATAATTAACTGCTCAGTCTCTGAGGTGGACACCTACTTGTTCATTTAGCAGGATATTTTGTCAGTTTGTGTGCGCATAATTAGTGCTATTAAAGTCTCCATTTCAGACAGTACTGGTACTGACAATATTTTATTTTATTTTATTGTACTTTTAAAGTTCACTGTAGCTAAAGGCAGCAAGAGCATTTAGAAATGCTTCCTGGAAGCACATTTTTGTTTGGTCGCAGTTCTGTACCTACCTATTTGGAAGCATGACCCTAATTTGAAAGCTAGGCATGCAAACATATGCTAGGCAAACAGCTGATAAAAGTCTTGCATTCATTTGTTTCTTGCCAAAGAGGGTACAGTTCATTATAAACTAATAATAATAAAAAAAAATCTCTTCACAAAACTCGATCTTGTCTTCCAATTTCAGGTGACATTTCCAGGCACTGTCACAAATGTTTAGAGAATTATCTTAGTAATGAAGGACATCTGGATAAAGAACAAGAGTGTCAGAAAACTGGACGGGAGAACAGTTATGGCAGTTTTGGATTGCAGTGGCTCTAAAATGTCCTAACAAGTATTCAAAAAAAAACAAAAACAAAAACAAAAACAGAACAATAACAACAACAAAACAACATTTCAGATAAGGGACCTGTTTATCTAAACATTATTTACATGGAAATCACTTTTTTTTTTTTCTTTTCAGGAAGACATCTGAAATTATAATGCCAGTTTCAAAAACTATATTTTACTACTTAGAAGAAAATGAAAATTTAGAAGACAATGAAACAATCTGTTGTTAATTAGCCAAATGCTGTTACAAGATACAATATAGAAAAGAGTCTGAACACATTCTTGTGAAAGTAATGGATTGCAACCTCAGTGTTGAATGCTCCTGACAAATAGATTTGGCCTAAAGGTGAAAACATTTTATATCTATGTCCTTCTCTGTTTTATGATTTCCCCTGTTTTCCAAAATACCTACTACTTTATATTACTCTACATAACCTCTATACTCTTATTTCTCCAAAAATATATGAAAATATTGTATTTGAAAATAAGGTTATAAATGTTATCTATGTACAGGAAATATGACTGCTCTTTTCACAAATGCTGAGAGCTCCATAGTCCAAGTACTGAACATGCATTGACACACACACACACACACAAACGAATCGCCTCTCCAAATCTGCCTACACTGTCTGTCCCCAGGGTCACTAACAAGCTATACACCCTCAGGCAAATTTAGTCTCTTATAGTCAAATAGTTCCCAGAATTAGCAGAAGTCTGAATAATGTGGAGTGCTGAGAAATCATTGATGACTTGGGTATCTGCATGGGATCGCATGAGCCAGAATGAGAGCGCTCATGCAGCTGTAAGAGAATCAGAAGATAATGCAAGGTAAAGCAGAGTATTAACAAGGGTAATTTCTGAGAGAATGAGGCCAGAGGGCTAGGTAAATGCTGCATTGCCATAGAGCCCAGAAGAGACTTCTTCTGGCCCTTCGATCTAGTAGTTCTGTTTCATGCATATGAAATACATAAAAATTGGCTACAGAAGGATATGCTAAGTTGAGCTGTTTAAACTTTGTGGGTTTGGATAACAAAAATATGTGCCAATTACTTTCTCCCCTAGAGAATCAAATCCAAAGCTTCATTAGATTTTCCTGAACAGCCTTGCAGACTGATAACAGGACATTATTTGGTCCTCATCCCAGGTGAGGACATGAGATACTCCTACTACTAACAAATAATAATAAGCAAAGTTTTCCTTGTCAAAGGTTAAAATCCTGATTTATTTCAGGGCTCACATCACCTGTACCCAATATTTAAGTGCTCTAATTCAAACAACAACAACAAAAATGTTTAATGTTGTAAGAAAACTTCAGAGGAGTCAAATCCTATATCCTTGAATATTACTGTAAGCTAATTGGTAGAAACCTAACAGTCTCAAAAAGAAGCGCATTTGTTGGGCCATTAAAGATAATTTGTATGGGTAGAGATACAGTTGGCCAAATTTACAGGAAACAAAAATAAATACTTACACAACAAAAATATTTACTATGACTTTTTTTTTTTTTTTTTTTTTTTTAAGATAGCATTACAGGTCTCTCTCATCAGACCTACTTCTTAGAGGCAGTAAGGGAAGAGCTATATTCGTTACAAAGAACCAGTGTAGCACATACCGCTGTTTGGCAGCTGGATGGCATTAATGCTGAGTAATGCAGAAAGTTTCCACAGATAACATCTTCATTAGCAGGACTACAGGGTCCTACACTGGCTTGCTTTTAGGCCCACTAGGCTGAAATGCAAATACTACGGATGAAGACGTTGGATATCCTGAACAATTTTGTTCCATGCTTGGTGTAAAGAAAGAAAAAAATGTTGAGGCATAAAAAAATAATCTGGTGACTGATGCAGACAACCATCCAGTGCCCTGTTTTTCTGTCTCCCAAGCATGTCTGAGGCATTCAACTGTCTGACATCAGCCCCTCGCCCCCCTGCTCACCTTCCCTTTTTATGTGTCAGTAAAAACCTAGTACAGATAAATTAAGGTAGTTCAGAGCGTATCCCTTGGTTTCATCATCTCCTCAGTTACTAGCCATAGGACAGATTACAATTTCACAGATGCTAGGAAAGGAGATATTATAGGAAAGCAGTAGTGCCACTACAGATAAGGTTAAGATGGCACTTCCATTAAAAACACCTATTTTCAGTGGCTTATAACTTCAGGCTACAAATTTCTCTCAGGCTGAAACCTGGCATATTTGGGCTCAGGTTGGTAATGGCTTTCCCTGTCTCCTCAGACCATTTTGATTAGGTGTTTGCGATACGAGAATGCAAACAAATATATGTCTCTGGTGGTTTGAAATGGCACTGAAATACCTTTGTTTTGTGAAAGAGCCTGGAGGGCAGGATGTTCCTGTCATTCTAGCACCCATTTTACTCTCAGCTATTTCCCCCAAAAGATCATTTTAAAGTGACAAAATTCACATCATTATTTCCAAAAGACGTTCAGGAGAGTTGAGGGGTATGCTTCTTGCCGATGTGCTCCAAAGGACATCCTGCGGCCCTCTCGGTGCTGGGAGCTTGCCGTGCTCGCTGGGGCCATGCTGTCTGGGCCAGGGCTGTGATGAACCCCCCCCCCCGGCAGGACAGCATTTCGGGGAGTTCAGCATCTTGACCAAAACTTCCACATTTTGGAAGAAGTTAAAAAACAAGCATTGTTATATAGCACCACACAGACCTCATTATTTTAATGAGGCATTCATTCTAATTGTCTAATTATTTTGAATTCTACCTCATTATTAAAATCCTGTTTTTTCACTCTGATCTTTAATGAAGGATGTAATGAAATCCCTAAATACAGTACAGCTTTTTAACTTCTTTTCCTTTCTTTTTTTTTTTTTTTCCCCTGCTGTCTTCCCTTCTCATAAAGTTTAGATTTTTTTTTTTTTTTTTGCCAAGGATAACAATTTTTCACCAATCTTCCAAAACAATAATGTACAGAAACCTACTTGCCTGTCTGTCTTCCTGTCTGTCTTCATTCATCTGTTTTACCAGCTGTTTAAGAAATAAGCATCTGCAATAAGCCTTTTGAATGAGTATTGTTTTATGAGGTAAAACACAAATTCTGCATTATTTTTTCCTTTGTATTTCACAAATACCAAGCTATGTGCTGAATTACTTTATCACAACCAGTGCATGACCTTTCTATTCTTTTAATGAGCTGAGAGGATGTTGTATCAATCAAAGCATATTTTTAAAGAGTCAGACTCACAGTGGACAGAGTACAAGAGGACAAAGAACTGGAAACAGGAAGAGAGAAAGAAAAGGCATACTAACATCTGGAGAGGGAATATAAAAATGACTGAACATCAGTTATCGATATTTTTCATTAAAATATGTATATATATATTTCTGATTACCCTCATCAACTTAATTTTGCCAGCATATCTAGTACACACTACAATGTCTTTGTAGTTCTGAAACGTGGTATGTACATTCTTCAGGATTCTGGTCTGTTGTAAATGTACTATGTGCACTCCTCAGGACAGTGGGCCCAGATATGCTGTAGAGGTGAAGCAGTATGAATGGCATTGCATTAACTAAATCTCCCTAAAGTCTCCTAGGGACATTGTAGTGATATTTATTTTAGACAGCAGACATTCAGATATAGACAGCAGCATGAAGCATATGGAAGCAGGTGACATCCTTCTTACTCTGGTCACTCCCAACTCAAAACATTTGGCAGGATTGGAAAGAGACCAAAAAAAAAAAAAAAAAAGAGAGGGAGAAAGAAAAGAGGGTGGGTTATGAAAAATTGGAACAATAATGGCAGAACAAGAACATTAGGAAATTCCTACATGGAACATACCCAACAGAAAGACATCCACTGAAACAGAAAAGCCATAAATTAAATATATGCATATACTGTACTGTGAGAGTACATCAGCAGTGACTGCAGTACACCAGAGAGATACCCACACCAGCTTTAAACTAGTGAGCCAGGGCACTGCCAGCAGTCAGCTACGGCAGCACAGATCTCAGCATGAACTAATTTACCCAGCTTCTCAGCAAAGTAAATTGGCTGTGCTGAGCTCAGTGCTGCCTTGGTTAGATTGTTACCAGTGTTTGAATTTAAATCTAGCTCAGGTTTCTCTGCATTACACTGCAGGCACTTGACTGATTGCTGGGTAAACCTACCGAAAGACTTGTAGAAAGACAGTTTTTAGATAAATTGTACACCTATGGAACTCCTTCTAAAAATATTATTTAGTTAACAGTATAGTGCAGTAAGACTCTGCTCCGAATACTAGCCGCAGAGGCAGTAGGAACATTCAAGGTAGCCTCACAGAGAATGAAATTGCAAAGGCTATAAACAAGAGATATTATTATGCTTCAGGGCATAAACCCCAGTTTAAAGCTCCTTTTAAACTGCTGGTCCATGTAAGGATTGGATGACAATCCCATATGGTGTATTTTACATGGATGACAATCCCGTATGGTATATTTTATATTTCTAATTGGATATCATGATTAAAAGTACCTTTGCAATGACGTAGAAGAATCTTTTCAGTAAGTATAAGCCATCATTATAAAGAGCTAAAAGCCTAAGTCTAATCTGGTAAAAGGAATAACTTTCTAAGTCAATGTGGCTATACCAGAAAAAAAAAAAAAAAAAAAAAAAAAAAAAAAAAAGGCAAACAAACAAGCCAAAATACCCTAACTTAGGAATGTTTAGCATTTAGTTCTAAATCTCCACTCTCAAATGCTGCCATCTATCTCATATGTTAATTTGGTAGTGAATAGATTTGGCTGTTGTGGTTGTGTCAGATGAACGTATGTTACACAAAAATATTCCTTGAAGAGCATATATGCTTTTTTTCTCTTTGTAAGAAGGATTGGCAATGGTTCAGTGGGACTGTGAAAATACTCTCGAATTAGGCATGGGCTGGTGATAATTGTTAGTGAATGAATGTCGATGGGTGAGAGTTGGAAAAAAACCCAACGTATAATGGCAGATGATGGTATGTGAAAATGCTGGTTACGCTGACACAGTATCACTCTATCAGACTTTATAAATGCAGGGCAAATTAAATTACATTAAATATATGGTTATTTAACAACAGTCAACCAAACATTTCCTTGCTGGATAGCAAATAACGCTTGTATTTAACCAAAGATTAGTGCATTCCAATTTTAATACCAATGCAGTTTGTTTTTATTGGAGGATCTAAACAGCACATTATGTTGACATTTCTATTGCGTATTTAATGAACACATATCAAATATGTATGGCAAATAAATACTGTGTTCCACGTAAACCTTTCCCACACACTCCCTATCTTTTCTGCTTTGAAATGTATTTGTTCTCATAAAAATGCATATCACTGCAATGTAACTAAATCTTATTTCAATTTTTTTCCCAGACAAGAGACAGAAATCTAGATCATTATAAGTACTGCTGTACTGATGCTTTAAAACGCAGCTCTGAACTGTACCTCTGCCTCCCTCTAAACAGTCAGTCTGGTGAGAAAGTACCCTTCTGACAGAAGAGATTAAGGCTATCCAAAACTCCTTAATCTACTGTCCATACAGAACAGTGCTGTACTATTGCAACTGATGCAACCAATAAAAATCAGACCTGGCAGCAGATCCTAACTATGTTCTTCAGCCTTCCTAGCTAAATGTTTCTTTGTGCTCAGCAAGACCAGAGGAACACTTTGTTTGACAGCAGCTGGTTAGCTCTAAGTACAGGGGTACATTTTCACCACAGTGTTCAACTTTCCTGGATAAAACATTCATCACTCGCATCCCAATGGATTCTAGCTAAAAGTTTACTTCATTTGGAATTATAGGGGATGTAGAAATATTTGTCAGGTGTTTACTATGTAGGAGACTAAAATGTTGTCTCTATTTAAAGGACTATTTAAACCTACTGGGAAACATAATGTATAAAGAATACATAAACATATATTTCTACTGCACATATCTTCTGGCTACTTGTAAACAAGGCTAAAGTTATGAGAATTGTTCCAAGTTTAATTTTAAATGACATAATCTCATGTATCAATTTAGCACTTAGGTGCCCTGAATTTCTTACTGTTTCTCTTGAGAAAAAGACAATTCCTTTATCTGTGCAAAGACATTAACATAAAGAGAGTAATTGCTATTTTTTTCCTTTTCTCTTTTCTTTCCTTTTTTGATTCACGAGGGCTTTCCAAATAATATTGCAGATTTTTTAAAGGAAAGACAAACATTGTATTTCTTTGGTATCTTTGAGTCCAGAAACAACAAAAAACAAATTCCTTTGCTCCATGGATTCTGAAACGAATGCTTATTTCTGCACATCTTCAGCTTCTGGTATTTATAAAGGAACTTTAACGCTAGTCTGCCTAGTAATTCACTATGGGATGTCTTTATATACCACTGACAGTAATACGACTCATTTTGGGTGATTAACTTAACCCCCAGTATTGCAAGTGCCTTGCTACATTAGCATATCTTTCAAGGAATAGTTGCAATGTGAGAAAATTGCCTGTAGGATTATTTGCAACTAGGAACCTGTGAAATGTAAAATAAAATTGAAGACTATAAAGTAAAACATCAAAGCTACCTAAAATATTAATAGCCAGTACTCCAAAAAGTAATTTAGAAGAATTGTATGAGGGAGTGAAAATTACTAATTTAAAAACAGATAGCCTTGGCAAAATAAAGTCAGAAGTTTAGAACAAACAATAGGTAATACAAATTCATTGTATACACAATATGAAAAGAATGCAAGCAGCACAAGCAGCCTCACCAGCTAAAGAAGGCTGGGACAAAAATGCCTGACCAAGCAAGCAAGGAGATCTGCACAAACAAAACAACAAAGTTGCAGTATATTGAATTTAGGCTTCTGGAGAGAAAGAAAAACAAGTACTCTTTAATCCATCTAGTTTTCTGTTACATTTTCATTCTAATTGAACACAGACAGAATTTGCGGGCAGAAGGATTTTCGTTTTAATTGATGCATTCGGAGCTGAGAGACATTGTCACGCTGTTCCAAATCATGTTTTCACCTGCTCTGTGTGGAGCAAACCATGTTGGAAGTTTCAGTCGGTTTTCTGTGGGAGATTACAGGCTTCAAAGCTAACATTGTGAAACCTGTTTCCCTTTTGATATGCACTTCTTCTTTTAATAAATTTCAGAACAAAGCAATAAACTTAGATGAATCATAAAGGCACAGAAAATAGAAGAAAAAGTCTTTAGTCTTGAATCAGGGCCCAATTCTGCATGACATGTGATGGAACTTCGAGTAGGATTCGTGTTTAATCTTCTTATGGAACTACTGCCTCAGAGAAGATCTTATGTACTTACATTGCTTACTGCTCAGGGAGCGAATGCCGGGCCAAGAGCCAGACCGTGAACTAACTCCACGCAAGTCCTTCAGGCTGCCAGCCATCCGGGGCTGCCCGGCATCTGAACACTTTGCTCAGAATTACACAGACCTGAAGGTGACTTAAAAGGCCCTATAAAATTCATGGCACATTCAAAACTACTCCAAGTTGCACAGAACACCTGCAAGTGAAAGCAATGGGACTATTCTGTCCTTGTCTGCTCTTGACTTTGTACGAGGTGATTCCAGGTCAAAGTCTAGGTAAGAAGCTGTGATTCACTGAAACACACGTTTGACTTCTGAAAGTCTTTAATGTGATGTTGCCAGGGCTGTTCAGTGAAACCACATTAATGTCATAACAGGTGCAGATTTAAACACCACCAGTGAAATATGTGCTGTACAGCAAGGAGGAACGGAGCTGAAGAAGTTGCTGTATATCTGGGGTCATTCCCTTACACAGCTGAATAGTCCACAGGCATATTTTATCTGTGTCGTCCACCCCCCCCCCCCCCATTTTTTTTTCCTGAAATGGGCAGTGCCCTAATGCTGAAGTTTCCCATGATAAAACATTTAGTAATGTTCTAAAAAACAGTCTGTAGAAAACAACATAGTTTTGGTTGAAAGGGCACTGACTCAATGAAGAGGTCTTTGCTTAATCTATAATAAGAGTGATCCTGTTATTTTCCTAGACAGCCTATAGTACAGGATGATAAAAACAACTTGTTTGGGAAGTTCCAGTACTTAAAAAGGTAAAGAATTCTACCAGCTGCTTCTAATATGAGAAAAGATTTTTCTACACTAAATACTCCAAACTAAATCCTTGATACTGTTTATTTTTATTTTTTTTTAAACTTGTGATTAATATATATCAAGACCCTATTTGTAATCATGCTCACTTATATCACCAAACAATGTAGATGAAATTATTACAAAAATAGGGTTTATATGACATTTCTAGCTTACGTTTAAGAGTCAGGGAAGGAATCTTTTTCAAACTGACCTATCCATCCAAGTAGCAGATGAAAAAACAATGCCAGCAGCTATTTTCGGATGACCTACTCTGAGTACTGACTGGAATGCAATACCTTAAAAGAAAGGTGCTTTCTACTCCTCTTTGAGCTAAAATGTGTGGAGCAATAAGGGAAAGGCTCCTTAGATTGAATGATTCACTCTCCTATAATAATGTGTGGGGTCTGTTCTTGTTATGCCAGACTTAGAAGGTAGCAGAAAACAGCTTTGAAGTGAGTTAACTGAATCATAGGGATTATTCTATGGAGAGCCTACTGCAAAGCTGCTGTATCTTTTTTTCTTTCCTGCCATCTTCCACGAACAGACTTTTCCTAATGAATGCTGACATTCATCATATTGATAAACTCATGATCCCAGCTAACCTGTATGTCTTCTTTGGACTGCTGGTTACCAGGAACAATTTAGAGCAGCATGAAACAGTTCCAAAGTCTAAATCAGTGTGGGTTGAGGGGTTTCCCAAAATTCTTTCACATCTGTTTACTTCCATGTATAATGAGCTATTTGATCAAAAGTGTTTCACCCATAATGAGGGCAAATGAGTGACCTGCATAGAGAAATTTGTTATAATTACATTGTCCAAGCGTACATTCAAACAAAAGAACAGAAAAATAAAAATACCCAGAGAGAATACTGTGATTAAAGTGAGGCTAAATGGCCACTGATTGATTTCTATTTATTTTGCTATTGATTTCTAAAATCAATTACTTGATGTATACTAGGTATGCTAGATTCTTTACTCAGGAAATATATTCACCACGATTTCTTGCTCAGAAGTCAGTGCTGATGCAGGCTCTCATCCACTATGAAATGGAAGGTGATGTCAACCTTTTTGTTGTTGTTGCTCTTGTTCAGCTTTACATTTAGTATTAACTGTAGCTATGCTTCTGTCAGATCTGAAACACTGTGTGCAGTGTTGCCTTCTGCAGATCTGTGATCCTGATGCTGGTGGCCACACAGATGCCCAGACTATCTCAAGGAGGCTCGTGCAGTCCTTTCAGAAGCTGAATATTTCAGAAATGCATCCGTATACTGACTGGTTCACCTTTCCTCTGGGTGTGACGCATTTTGTGAGGCTGCCTGGACTAGACTGCTCTTTCCCACGCTTGTGGTCTGACTGCTCCAAGCACTGGGCATCCACGTACCCACTGAAAGCAGTGAGAAACACAAGCGCTGTGAAAAATTCAGCCATTTGCTTTGAAATCATGTGCAATATTTATATTGTTACCTTACTTTTTTTGCTAGCTGGGGTAGCCAGCACAAAAAAGGCTTGCAACTTGGAAGGGTTTTTGCTTTGTTTTATTTTGTTTTCTGAGGACTTCTATTCTATTCAGGACCATACAATTCTATGACTGTAAGAAATACTTGTTACTGAAGTACATGACATTCCTATAAGAATTTGCAGACACTTGACTTCTGTGTGCGTGTGTTGATAACAGTACTATTTATTACAGAAGCCTAAAGTGTCTCTTTGAAAAGAAATTACCAAACATAATATTTCTCTTTGTACAAAAATATCCTGTAAAAAGATTATTTTCATGAATAGCATCACTTTGCTTCAATTTATATGGCTATTTGCAATTTCTAAAGAACCTTTTAGATAGATCTCATTTCTATGAGGATTTGATAAGACAACTCTGAGGAAATAAACAGATTCTATTTATAATGGACTTGCTAACTAGCACTCAGAAAAGGCTTTTATGGGTGAGGTCTTTACTTTGAATTGATCTTCACTGGGATAAAACTATTATCATAGGATCCTGTTCAGTCCATAAGTATGCAGGGATTTGATTCTATCTGAAAACAGATCTAAGGAGAAAATTCAATGCTTCTTGGAACAGTAGGTGATGTTAGCATACTGGTGTTTCCATTAAAAATAATATTTTGAAAACTAAGTGACTGTTTTCTCCATTTCAGGATTCTTGGAGAGACCTAATAATGTTGTACCTACAATGTCAGAATACTTTATCATCTGGTAATATTCATACCTAACCAGTTTACCAATGAATGAGGACCTAGCCTACTTTTCTTAGATCTCCTATTGTCCTTAATAAGGTTTATTGAATTTATATACTGAGAGGTGAAGGTTTCAGGGGGTCAGTGGGCTTACTTTCACAATTATGGGAAGCACAAGCTTCCAAAAGAAAATAGCTTAGCATGATTGACTGAGCTAATTGATGATTTGCACATACAAATAGTACAAATATTTAGATATTTAATGAGCAGAGGCTCTAGGAGTGACAGTCAAGTTGCCAGTGCCTAGTTCATGATGTCCAGTAGAAATGTTCAGACAGGACTTTTTCCTTCTTCTAAAATGCAACACCCCAGAAGAAGACAGAGCTGGTATGATACTACTAGTGGAAAATTTAACTCTGCAGCCCCATTCCCACTCAATCAACAAAATTTTTGTTTGTTCATTTGAAGAGCTTGTTTATCTAATCTGATTCTCCCAAGATGCAGTGCTGTGAAAGATCCCTCTTACTTTCCTGTTGTGTGCGGAACATTATCTGTACTGCAGAGACTTGTAACTAGTTTAGATCAACACTAAATTCTTACCTCTGCTCAAGGACCACAAGGACCTCTCCAAATGTTTTTGAAGACCTGGGGTAGGAAAATGCATGGCAGCTGGGGAGAATAATCACCCTAAATTGGAGGGGGTCCTTTCCCATAGTAGACAGCTGGGTAACTTTGAAAGTTCACGCATGAAGTATTCTCCAATACATTAAAGGTTACTGCTTAAGTCTTCCTGCCCCACACAACTGTTACCATCTGATTAGGCTGTCTGGGACAGTCTCAGGAAACACTGCAGAAACAAATGACAAAAACATACTTAGAGCAGTTATCTCTAAAACGTTACAAAGGAATTGTATCACACTGGTGTAAAAGAGTGAAAAAAATAAAACACCTTGACTTTAAAAGCTGTTTTTTTTTTTTTACCACTGCAATTTGTTGAAGAAAATAAAAAGTATAAAACACTTTACCATTATTTTAATGGATACATCATGTTCCCCAGCATCAGAATTACAAAGGTGTAATTTGTTGTATTTATAACCTCTATCCTCATTTGCAGTGAAAATCTTACACATTTTCTGTAAAGAGATTTCACTTGGAATACTTACCTACCTTGCTATTTTGCTCTTATTTATGATTGTTACACATTTTATTCTATTCTTTCTAAGAAAATAAATGGCAAAAGACTAACTCATTATACATGATCTCATAAAGCTCTCACATTTCTTAGAAAAAATGGTTTATGCTAAGATTGGTACTGACAAGCCCCTTTTTAATTGTTAGTAATGTATACACCAAGACTACAGTACATATTATAAGTGATAGTGCTGCTGAGGCTATAGTAATTTTCTCTGTATCAGGAGTCCATGGTGTCATTTTGTTCTCTAGAGGATATGGCTTGATTAGGACAGTCCCATTGTTTCATCTGAAATCTCAGCAGATTAATACTTTCATCAGAGCATCAATTTGTCCCACTTTTCTTTTTGCTGCTCTTTGTGAGTGACACAGCCAAAGGAATGCACCTCTTTAAACTGTCATTCAGTTTAACTCCTCCTCTGCAATTATACTGGCATGCATAATACATCATAACAAATTGGATTTTGCAAAGAAGCAACAACAGAAATTATATTTGCTTGTGGCATAAGATAGAAGCTGTTGTAATAGGAGAGGGAGGGGGTGAGTGAGGGATAAAGAAATGTAGTGAATTAAAACCACTTACAGAAAACAGCAGTTGCCATTTATTTTCTCGAGATTTCTTCTTCTTTAGCATAAAGACCAATTGCAAAAGTAAAATGGAGGGAAAAAAAAGAAACATTAAATAGCATTACAATTAGCAAAGGCTTTACAAAACAAACCACTGTGTTTGTTGTTTCAGCAGGGAGATTTTCTTCTGGCTTTAGAGGTCAAAAAAACCCTGCCTTACTTCAAGGAAAGCTTTTCATTTGATCAAAATTTTTTAAAGAGAATTTAAAAATGTAAAGGACTTTTCACCTGATGAAAAGTCCTGCATCGTATAGCACAAATATCTTTACCAGATCTCCTGGCAGGAATAAGGAACTTCCATTTTCCTTTGCTGAGTAAACCCCCCTTCCCTTGTCTACCAAACGGTGAGGGTCTTCCAAGTCACTTTAAGTCTAGCAGACTCAGTGGCTCATGATCTTCCTCTATGCAAATGATTGCCAGAGTTACTGAAATGGCAACCCAGCATGTCCTCAAGTAGCTGACCAATGCCAACAACACACCCCCAGAGTGCATGGGACTTCAAGACAGTAGTAACCAGATCAGCTGTCTGCTCCAAATCCCTCAGAAAAGCCAAAAGATGCATTTGGCAGGACATCAGCAAAAAGACTTGGTTTACAAAAGAATTTAGATGAAGCAGAGGAATGTTTCCAGCGGAATGCTGACACCATTCTAATGCTCTAACTCTGAGATTGTTTTTCTTCAAGATTGTTTAAAATTTAAAATGTTTTTTTTTCTTCCCCTCCCCCCCCACCCCAACTAACTTCTGTTAACTTCAATTAATTGCAATTCTATGGCAGGTAACAGAAAAACAGAAAGGGGATGGGGGAGATCAGCTTTGCAGGGACTAGGAAGAATATCTTTGTTCTTTGAAAAATGTAGACTTTTTGTATAGTATCTTTGGCTCAGTGTTTAGAAAACAATTCTTTTTTTTTTTTTTTGGTGGGTAAAATCTGAACATTTAATGTGGATATAGAACTGCACTGTTCAGAAGCTTTGCGTCCTTTACCTTTTTTTTTTTTTTTTCTTTTAGTGCAGAGGTGTTACTTCAATAACCTGACAACATACTGGTATGCCACAAAAGTGAAAGCAAAGAACAGGAAATAAGTAAACGTGAACACAACAAGCAAAAGCACAAAATCTAAGAACAGTAAATAGTAGCATCTATGAAATCCCAAACTTTTTTGCACACATTTCATAGAGTCAGACATTCATTGGAATGTTTCATTTAGCTTGAGGATAGTAAGTAGCAGTTGTGCAGGTGGTGACTTTGCATGTCACAGCTATAAGTGACCCAGATATATGGGATATCAGTGATAAAGTGATATAAGCTGCAAGTTTAGACAAGTGAACATTTCAAAATACAGGTTAGAGCTATGAAGCACATCTTTATAGATAAAGGATTAATTCTTATCTCCTCTAAAACTATATCGCTCCAACTTTTACCTTAATGATGGACGATAGCTTCAGGGCCATTACAAGTCCCCACAACATAGAAGCACTGTTATACCAATTAGGTGGAGAGCAGAAATTAGCAGTAAGGTGACAATTTCTAGACTGATCTTAAAATAACCAGGCTCTTTCCTTGCTATAATTAAGCCAAGAAGTTTCTTTTCCATTAGACTGGCAGGTGGATATAGTTATTTCCAATATGTATGTGTATGTCACAGGTGTAGAAATGAATTAAGAACTGGGAAACAGGACAACCTTATGCGAACAGGCAAGTTTGGCTGCCAATTATTTTGGTTGCATTGGCAGACTGGTATGTCAGATACAGCTACAGCCAAAGCTGAGAAAGGTGGTATCTTCATAACACGTACTGTGTTCATCTACAAATCATATTAGGATGCAACATTTGGTTGCTTACACAATTATTATCATATTAGTGACCATTTTCAAGATGTGCCCTCCAGCTACTGCTTTTCCCACGCTAACACTGCTAAAACAAATCACAGATTTCACTATGAGTAAAATGTGTATCTTTTGAGAATGATTAAACAGACTGAAAGCACATTTCTGTAGTTTAGTATCTTCCTGTCACTAGCTTTTCTTGCAGTAAAACTGCATTTTCTGTAATAACCTTTGGCTTGCACATTTATTTTAATACTAATTATGTGACTGTATTGTTACCCAGATAATTGTGGGAGCTGTCAATTAAATTCTCATTTATGTTCAAGCATGAGCCTGTTCTTAGTTCCTTATGCACATGCATGAAAAGAAGTCTGCCTCTTGTAAACTGTAGTTTGCTTGATATATGCAGTTTTTTCTAGTTTATCAGATATTATTATGCTGAAGACTTCCATCGTCTTCATTTTTTTCTTCAAGGCAGTACTACATAAGCATGTACTCTATATTCAATTTCTTCAGACCATATTTTAAATTTCTTTTTTTTTTTGAAATGTTAAATAAAAAATAATGAAAAATTCCCAATGGATTATGTCCAAAGATCATGATCAGGTCTGTATCAGGGTAAGATTTTTTAAAATCATTTTTCCCTTCTGTTGAAGGTAGAGAGCATATTCCATGGCACTATTCTTTCTTAACACTACGAAAATACTTCTAAGAGTAGGGCAGGCAGAATACTTGAATGATAATGGGTAGTGCTGTCCACTACATAATAGGGAATTTCACACAGAAAGAAATGAGCTGAGGTTGATCTAGCTGTTCATGATTGTCATGCTAATCAATGTGCAAAAAATATATGATATAGGTTTTTAACATTTCTTTGCACTATATGTGAACCCAAACAGTACAATACAGTGCAGTTCAGAAAATAAAAGAACTTTCCTTTTTGTCCAAATTAAACAGTATATGGACTAGCAGCAATAGGTGGTGAAAAATAAATTACATTTAGAAAAAATACATCAATTTATTAATTTAGAGTGTAATTAACAATAAGAAAATCTACTTATAAGTTTTAGCCTGTTGCATCCCTCTAAGTGTAAGGTGGACCTGCCACTGAAATCAAAGGAAGTTTTGCAGTTGACCTCAACGAATGCTAAGACTCGCACACCAGATTTTGCCACAGTAATACTTACACTGATCTGGAGTTGTGGATACTTAGGCTTTGCCTGAAAATTAAAGACCAAAAAAGAAAGGCTATACTGCCTTGACAGCCTAATTCACAGGCTACATTATCCTGCCCAGAGGTTAAGTGCCCTCAGATTGCAAAAAAAGCTGTAGTTATTTTCTCATAAAATGCAACATATGATACAGATATTTAATGGTCTCTGCAGCTGGTGAAGAGTTAGTCTCAGAGGGCTGGGAGGTTCAGTAACTTCCTTAACTTTTAAATACTTAATGGACCTCCCCAATGAAGCTAGAAATCGTGTGAGACCAGACTTTTAAAAAATACCCAGTTCTGCTTACTTCTATCCAGATGAGATGTGCCAAGAGAGCAGCTTATATAATTAGATCCATGGTTGATTCTCATTTTCTAAACCTACAAGCTATACTTGAAATTCTGCAGTACCAGATGCTGTTATTCAGATGTTATTGATTATAGCAAAGATTTGTTTTGAAACCAAACACCCAGTAACGGTAAGGACTTGAGACACACTTACCACCTTTTTACATGAAAAGAAGACATCCACTGGAAAGCCTTCCCAAATCCTATGGGCTGCTTGGCTGTTAAACAACATTATACCATCAATCCAGGCGTTTCATCACAACCTGCATTGTAGCGCTTTTGAATTCAATGTCTTTTCTAGCTTAAGAAAAAAGAGCAAAAATAAATAAATAAAAAGAAAAAACCCCACAACCTTAGGACATCCCTGACAGACCTAATCAATGTATCATTGTAGCAAGGACTATCATCCTGGTCTAGCTGTGAAGAATTCAAGCAGTGCAGCTGTAGTGGGGCTGACCAGCACATAGACTAAATAAAGAACCATAATGCACACCCTCAAGTGGCAGAGCGGTGGGTAGATGGTTAAAGACGACAGAAAACCGTTTGAATCCTGGTATGAGTGTTCATGCCAGCCATCCGGATAAACTGGGACTGTTCCCTTTCTTCTTCAAATATGTCATAATTTCCCCAGCCTTAATAATAAGACCACCCTGCATATCCAGTTAATTTCAACCATTGTTTGGTGGTAATCTATGCATACTTTAAAATGCTCATAAACAAGATAGATAGACAAAATTTAACTGTAAATAAATGAAAGAGTTCCTAATATTCTACACCTGAAACAACCTAGAGTAAATCTGGACCATGAAATTGAAACAGCTTAGAAATAGCAATGGATCTTTGATCATAAATAGGTGGAAGACATATACACGTTTATTGTCCAAATGCATTCATTCAACCTTTTTTTTTTTTTTTTTTTTTTTAAGAGAAGAGTACATGGATTTCAGTTCAGTCCTTGTCAGAGTAATAATGAGGAGTTTTACTTCATTTGTGGTATCGTACAAGAGTCAATTGTTTCTCCAGTCCTTCTCTATAGTATTCTCAATCACCTAGGTGAATTTCTCAGATTATCTAGACTTATGTCGCAATAAAACAATGAGGGTATTCAGCTATTCCTATTTTTTTCCCACAACTCCACTATACAAAGTACTTAGATAAGATCAGTCCATCTATAAAAACACCTGGCTGCACTTGAACCTAAAAAAGACAGAGTGCTGAGGGGCAAAGGAAGGCATTATGAAGAATTTGCAGGAAGGGGCATTTGTCTTTGATTGAAAATATTGGTGACAAATTAGCCAGTTCAGTCCAAAGCTTAAGGGTATTTGGATTCCTTGATGCAGCTAAGTTATATAGCAGTATCCATAAGCAGCAGTTTCTATTATCACTGATTGCTACAAGGCTCCATCCCATCTTGGCAGATGAAGCCCAGCCTTTGGTTATTTACATGTGTCACCTCTCAGCTGGATTACAGCCATATAATTCCTGGGCATGAAGCCATCACACCTTAGGAAACTCCAATTAGAACAAAATGCTGTAATACATGAGCTGCCCTGAGCAAATCTATTCTCTTCTACACTGGCTCCTTATTGACTCTTATATCAAGGAAAATTCTCAGTTACTACTTTTAAGATAAACAGTAGCCTGGGCTCAAGATTTTTAAAGGACTAAATAAAAGTCTGGGATCCACAACCTTAAAAAAACTCTGTTTGGTAACAGAGTTACAGGTTGTCTACACAGAAGACAGAACATCCCCAGTGACTGAAGACAAAAATTAATTCAGTGCTCTCTTCTGTGATCCTACTGTCTTTACCAAATACTCATTGTGTCCCCCACCCCCCCCCAAAAAAAAAAAAAAAAAAGCAAGAAGCAATCATCAACAATAATACTGCCAAACTCACAGCCTCCCCTACACATGCTTTCTTGCCCCTAGGCAGAATATTTTGAGAATAAACAAGAAAATGCAATAAGGAAATAAGAAAAATTAAACAGTTGTTTCCTAATAACATACTGAAAAGCACTCACAAAAGATTAATGAGTGCAGCACAAAGCACAATGCCTGTACAGAACTGAGAGCATGGACTACCTGACCATGCTGTCACGCCTCCAGTCATTTACTTGTTCTTCTTCCTGCACATATCACATCTATGGGTTAAACGGGATATTATTGCTGATGATCTTAGAGGTCTTTTCCAACCTAAATGATTCTATGGTTCTGTAAAAGAGAAGGTGCTGGTGCCTTGACAAAAGCTTCATTACCACCTCTCAGTGTTCACTATCACCTTTCTAAGAAAAGCCCAGCTCCTGGTAGGCAGATGCCTATCTCCAAATTGACACCAGTGCAGAGCATCTCGGAACAGGCCATGGGACATGGCACTGCGTTTTTGTCTCCCTTGATGGTTTTCCCTCCCGGTGCAGTGAGCAAGTTCGAGCTGGTGCCGGAGCAGAGGCTGCAGTCGCTGCCCGGTCATGGCCTGCGCTGCACCTGTTCCACGCTGAGTGCAGGGCTGCAGTCTCCAGGGTTACCAGCCGGCACCTTTCAAAAGCACTAAATTAACTCTGAAAGAAAGAGATTCCTGTTGCAACTGCGACGCGTGAGGAAACGATGCCAACTCTATGAATGATGAGTGTTCTGCTTGCCATGTTGAAAATGTTTGTCCTGTTGTGCATATCCATAAATTAAGCAGCTGTTATTTTTTTTTTTTTCAATTAAACACAGCCCTTACAATGCATAATAGGTCATTCGGATGTGTGTCTAATCTGTCTGTCCTCACTAAACAAAAGACTAGATTCAGGCTTACAAACAAGGAGTCAGTTGTAGCACATTCATTTAAAAAAAAAAAAAAGGTAAAAAGTGAAAATAAAGAAAGCTGTAGAGTTGAGTTCTAAAAGGATTAACATTGGGAAAAGCTCCAGACCAATAAAATAAATGAGAACAAGTGTGTCCACACTCCAAACTTGATGGCAAAACTTCCTCCCAGTCCTCTGTGCTATTCTAGAGGATAAAATAGGCTTATGTATAATTAAAAATAATGTATTTCCACTTGCTAAAGTGACCTTCAGACCACATACAATTTTTCAATACGGGACATACAAAATTCTTTGTTAATTTGTCATCTTGGTATTCAGCTGGTATGCAGTTTCCATTGGACAGGTGAAGCTTGTGTCATAGGTCATTAATCAGCAATCATCCCCCTCATACAAGAAAGCACTGCAATTGATCAGTCATCCTTAAATCTCTCTGAAGTTACTGAAACAGCAAGAGTTCAACTTCTCCTAGAATCTGAGAAGCTGAATTTCATTACAAACAAACCACTCTCCTGCCACATAGAGGCTGTATTAGATAACTCAAAGGAAACACTGGGATTCCACGATGCGCATAGAGTAGCCTGTCCTTTGAATATATTTATTTCTTCCATCCACTCCACTCCCCAACTTCTATGCTGATAAAAGAGCACATCTAATCTTTATGACCTTGAAAGTTGCCTACAGCAAACACCTGTACTTTTCTTATCCATACAAAATGTGATTTTCTTGGGGCTCTTATTCAATAATTTGTGATCAGTGTTTCTTGGAGCAGAGGACTCCACGGGTGATGAAGGCGACACATGTCAACAAGAGCGACGCCTCCAAGCTGGAGCCTCCATTCCAGCTGAGCTGAGCTTACTGGAGACTGCAAGCAGATGAAGACAGCCTTGAGGGCAGACTTGAGTTGCTAACTTCAGTCTCACTCTAGGTAAACAGTCACTTACAAGCTTAAAAGCAGGTGGACCACAGCTGTACCTCTTTATCACGTGCTGCCACCCTGGGAGGCCACAAAGGAACTTCCAGTCTCATCTCCTTTTGGTCCTCATCTCTCTTTTTGCAGTCAGGGTGAACTGACTGAACTAACCTAGTATCTGTAGTATTTAATATCCTGTTTGGCTTGGAAACCATTCGTCCCATTGCTATGAAATGACCAGCTCTCCAAGGCATTGCCTGCTTTCTTCCCTGCAGTTTTGGAGTGGGTAAGGGCTAATGAGACCACAGTAGTTCAGGCATGATCCAGCCAAAAAGCACAAGGAAGTCTGGGCAGCTCTCAGATTTCAAGCATGATCTTGGTGTAGTAATTATCTGGGCAATTCTTATTGAATGAATTCCCACCCGTAGGATTTCACACCTCCCAGGGAGAGTCTGGTTTATTAAAAATGCCAAAGATCTCACACAAACTGAGCATCAACTGGAATAAAAATTTCTTTAACTAAAATTGAAAAAGACAGTTCAGTGATATTTTCACCCAAGTTTGCTACCATTGCTGGTTTTATTGATGTGGGCCTTTTAATCTGCCAGTAAACTTTGTCTTCTGCTAGGGAGAAATGGGACTTAAAAAAAAAAAAAGGGGGGGGGGGGGAGAGGGGTGGGAAGAAAAGAAAAGACAAAACGCTGGAGCTTAAGAAATTTTCTTAGAGAGAATTTACTGAAGTTGTTGGCATCCCTGGTAGTTGGTGACAATTATGTCTGGGGGAATAAATCAATGCTGGTAAAGCTGCAGACTATTAGATGACGTTTTTCTCAGGAGATGGTGTTCAACTATGTCTCCTGGCATTATTATCTTTTCATTGGCTTTGGGACAGTAAAGAAGAGTGAAGAAAGGATTCGGATCAGAACAAATACAGGACAAAGGCAACCAAATTAAGACCTTCCACATGCATCTCACCTTCCCCAAATCTTCATTGTCTGCTTTGACTGCAAGGATGTCAAATGGGGATAGCTTCCTGCTGGAGCTGCTTCAGGGCCCTGGTAGGTCTGGGCACCATACCAACAGCCACTTACTCTCACCACTCATCCTCTTCCACTCTGATAATCACAGCAGCAGGTTGATTATTGGGTTGTAAAATACAAGGGATTTAGTGCTGACTGCAGCACTGAGTGCCTCCTCAAATTCCTCATTGCAGATGATTTTCATAAAATTTGTCAAGGGTCTTGTCTGAATTGTATTTTCACATAGTTAATCCTCTGTCTGTACAGCAATCTGGCCCTGTGCTGCTTGCACTGCAAAACGCGCCTGTGGCTGACCTCTGTGCACTCTCTGCACATTTATCAGGATGCAACTGGCCCAGCCACCCACTTAGCTGGGCCTGACAAATACTGCTCCACACACATGTGGACTGACCACAAAGAAGAGTAAAGACAGTGAGGAAATGAAAAGAATCTAGAGGAGGTAATATGAGATTACTGCTGACAGACTTGCCCTACGCACACCCTGCAATGTGTAGGAATAGTCCGCGGAAAGGCGTAAGAGAAATCTGTGACTTCAGGCCCTGAACTTTGGCAGGGCTCATGGAAAAGTTCACTGGGAGCCAAGCTGAGCATTTTAGGATAAGGAGAAGTTAATAAAATTGAGAATGAAATTAACTGGTACCTAATACTAGTAGGTATAGTAGGTAGAGCAAATTCTAACTAAGAGAAAATAATAACAAACAAACAAACAAAAAGTATTAAAACAAAAGTTATCTGCTTAGCCTTAATGCTGGAGAGAGAAATGGTTGAGATTTTCCCCATCCATTTTCTGGTCCAGCCTGTTAATTTACTATATTTCTGTTTTCCTTACTTTCTTTTTAATTATGGATGCTGAAACTCTTGTCACCTATGATCCCACCTGTGACTATGTTCGAGGTATTTATTCTTTGCAGCTAAAAATCTTTTATTTCTTTTTATTCTTCCTTACAGATTTCCATTGTCTTACTACTTACAGGGCTGAAAAGGACCACGAATAACTGTCTAGAAATGGGGACAGAACAAAGGAAAGATTGCACAAGAACTCATTGTGCTTTATCTTGACAGATAACAATACTCTCCTTAGATCATGTTTCCATCCTGAAAGTTAAGTATGGTGGAAAACAATGAAAGTACTTTGTAAAGGAAACAGAGATTATATTATTCAAGAACGAAAGGAAGTGGTACAAAAATACCTCAGGAGGAGACAAGAAACAAAATGTCAACTACTTCAATATTTATTTTTGGAAGCACCATCATTTTGTTTTTAACTAATATCTAGCAGCCCATATCTAACAAACAATGCTTTCTTCCACACTCCCCTTCAAACACAGGCCATTTCTATTATGCAGTCATTTCCCCAAGTATTTTTAAAGCATAGTTTTCCTAGTAAGATGACTGATTTGTGAAGGAGAGAAAAAAGCTTGCTGTGCAGCTGAACTGAGAAACAGGACTTTGCTCACTCTCACTAATGGATCAACTGACAGTCAGAAACGTAGCTGTCCTTTTGTTTGAAGGACAGCAGCTGAGTTAGCAGAATTCAATGAAGTTTTCAGGTGAATTCACCCAAAATTAATTGGTGTTTTATTTAACAAAGAATATAAAAATCTATTAAGTTTCTTGGCTCAAAAGCTGTGGGAAATACATAAATACACATGGCTCAAAAAGTAACAGAAATGTATAAATATAAACCTTCAAACATAGAATATTTTTGTTGCTCTAACAATACTAAGGTGCCTGATGACCTGAATTCCATAGCAATGCAGCATATAGTACATACAGTTTTTTATGCAGTAACATGATCAACTATATTATTCCCACCACTTCTTTCTTCGTATACATTTTACATAGTCTCCATAAACAGCAAAGTAATAACAGGTACTTGCAGGCTTCTGTTACAATTTGTCAAGTGGTATTGCAAAGGTACTTTAAAATCATTGTTTTCCTGTGCTCAAATCATTGCCTTGTGTTCATAGGAAATAACTGATGAAGACGCCTTCATGATTGTATTTATTCCTTTTGCCAGAGCATAAAAAATGTTTCTTAGCAGACTTTCGCACTCAAAATTATTACTCTGCCACTAATGATCTACTTTACAATACTTCCAATATTTTGCTACATATTCACAAGCCCATTTTCATTTCTGAACTACAGGCTTATTACCATATAATTACTTCTGATAAAAATAAGATTATCATTTCATTTAAAATGAAGTATATATGAAATAATTCTATTAACTTCAGGGGTGACACTCCAAACTTAAAGCATAGCCATACTTTGGCTCCAGTACTTAGTTTTTAACTCTCAAACACCTGAGGAGTGCACAGAATAAATAAATCCTTGTTTCTCATTTTCTTGAATTCAGAATGTGTTGGTATGGCAGTGTAGCACTGACAAAATATTGTAAGGAATAAATTCTTTATAAGCACTTTCTATTTAAAAATCTGTATTCTCTTCTTCTTCAGATAGCAGCTACTGAAAAAACACACCATATTGTAATACTGAGTAGTGAACAATCACTATCACCCCCAGGCATTCTCTAAGTAATGTAGTAGGAGACTGTGTTTAAACACATTCTGAAAGTCAGACACACATACGCTATATGATAAGCGTCTGTCATGATGGTGCTATCCTAGGGCCATAGACTCTGAACTACTGCCTTAACCCGCAAGGTAAGATTTTTGAAGATCGGGATTGAAATACTGTACCAATGGGGAAAAGTAAAGATACTATTACCCTAGGAATTCATTACTGGATTATTTAGTTGTGTCCTTTTCACAAACACTAAAAATTCCTTAAAAATACATAGAATCCACAGGAACAAAAAAAATACAATAGTTTTGACTGCCAAGACAGGGAAGGCTGGAGGCTTGCAGCTTCTGGCAACAACCAGAAGGCTCCTTCTCTGCCTGATCTGCAATTGCAAAACAGTTTCAGTGCCCTGGCAGAAGGTGAGGGGAAAAAACCTCTGTCCTGGCTAGTGTCAGAGCAGGCCAAATCTGAACCATCGGTCAGCACAGAGAGGATGCAGGAGTGACAGTAGAGTGAGACCTCCCACTACAGGGGAGGTGGCCCCGTCTGCCACCAGACTGGCTGTGTGGGAAGGTTTGCTGCTTAGTGGGGGCACCCCTGAGGCCAGCTGAGCAGTGGAGCAGCCATAGAGGCTGTGCAGTCTCCTTTCTTACAGGTTTCGAGCCCTGAGCAATCTTGTCTGACCTCTGAGCTGGTCCTGCTTTGAGCTGGCGGATGGACTAAAGACCTCGTGAGGTCCCCTCCAAGCTGAATTATTCTGTGATCCCATTAGGCCAGAAGAACACACTACTTGAATTACTGTCAAACTCTGCTATTGTGTCTTCCCTCAGCTACGGTGGCCTTAGATCATGTGCAAAAATGGGTGTAAATGAATGCCAGCCTACGAAAAGGGCTGGCAACAGGAATTTGTACAAAAAAAAAAAAAAAAAAAGAAAAAAAAAAAAGAGGGAGATGTAGAACAATTCCTTCTATATCATTACAATGTCTTTGGTTTGTAGCTTCAGGCCTGGCCAGTTCAGGTGTAAATCCCCTTACATCAATAAATCCAGAACGAAAAGCAAGGACAATTTTATAATTGTGGCAATACATTGCAGCTGCGATACATGAAAGCAGAGACAGAGACAGCAGCAAATGCAATAGCAGGTTCTGCAGTCTTCAAACCAGCAAGAGGAGTCACTGATGTTGTTATTCCTTGCTCTTTACACCCACACTTAATCTATTCTCATTTCATTTATCCCCACTGACAAAACTTTCAGTTTACTCAACTACTTTGTCTCTGGCCATTCTTTCGAAGAAGGATTGTGGAAAGCACACAAAGCCTTTCTAGACTCAGCTTGGAAACTTGCTCCAGGCCCCTGGCCAGGAAGCCAGCAGTGCCAGCGCTCTCTGTGGACAGCCCTGAGGAACAGCATGTCAGGAGGCACGGCCAGAAGAAACCTTCCTTTCTCCCTGCACTCTCGGGAGAAGACTAGCTAAGCAGAGCGCTTTGGTGGATGGCCATGTACTCAAATCCCAGGTATAGGGAGCAGCAAACAGATGCAATCACAAGCGCCTGATGTCAGCATCAACCCACTCTTCTGATTCTTTGCCCTGCCATTTTGTAGCCTGCCATTAAATGCTCAGAGGGTCTGAAACGTTTCCAAATGGGAGAGGAAGTGTTTTACAGGCCCTTTTCCCCCAGCTGGCATAAAGAATCTGTCCTGTTCCATTTAGAAGTTGTATCAGTGATCTAAATGACCTCTTCTAGGGTTAAACCCACTTTATCTCTCTCAGCCTTCCTGATGTGAAATCTACATGCCTGGAGTTGCATCCTGGCCCAGTTTCCTACTGGTAACCAAATTTTAGACATTTGTATTTTAGACAAACTGCTCCAGTGGTCAGACATTGGTGATACAGAGACAGAGTCAACAATTCTTACTCACTGTTGTAAATCTGCCTTCCCTTTCTCTGGACAGCTGGTGCATCACAATGTGAGCAGAGCCGAACTAGCTGTACAGAACACTTCACTGTGGGAGTGCATGCAAAGAAGATGACGGCAGCTCATACCTTTTAAAAAATGACTAATGTAAGCCTCTGCCCGTAAATACATATTTATGACAAAACAGCTGTTTTAGTCATTTTGTAGATGTTTAACTTATAAGATTCCAATTTTATAATCAAGGCAAACAAGTCCCATGAGAACAGACTGAAATATAAATACTCATTTTGGTGATTCTGACTGAAGAATGCTATACCACAAAATTCGAAACAAGAAAGAAAAAAGTATGCAATATGATGAGAAAAATCACCAGTAGTTTGTGTTTTTCAATCATTGGTATAAGTGGTGAAGCATTGGTAATCTGTACTTACCAATAACTACAACAGCCAATGGAAAATTTCAGTTGAAGAAAGATGCATACATCTTATTCATTCACTTTAGTCATGACTGAGTACTTCCATCTATCTTATTCCAGGCTTTCTAGGCTCTGCTGTATCACAGAGCCCCTCTGTGAGTCAAATGTTGCTTCTTTACCAGCATGCTAGGGTATGATCAGATTGATCCAGCTGAGAATTTGAGATTTTCCACCTCTGCCTACATATGGAATATGCCTAAACAGATACTGTCATGATCAGGCCACCTGTTCACACGTGACTCAAGCTGGCCACTGTTGCGTTTAATGCCAAGTAATACCTAGAGGGTGGTACTAAGAGGGTTCTTAGCAAAAGTCTAGCACTGAAATGATTTTATTTTCTTTTCCTTCTCTGCCACAGGAACCATGGATGATTTTATGGTATTCCATGTTCTATAGATTTACAAAATGTAGCACAGGAAAGGTCCTGATCCATGACTAAACCCTAAACATTTTAATAATATATAAATATAATTTGATTTCTGCTTTTCTTTCTTTGAGAAACCTTATTTTTAAACTAGGGATAGCCACACTGTGTGACCTCAAAAGAGTCGTAATGTTACACTAGTATCTTTAAAAACTTTCACAGTATACATCAAACAGAAAATCTTAGCAAACAGGTCATATATATATTTGTCTACAATAAGCTTCTTGTCACACTGTACTCCTAATGAAAAAATGTCAATGTCAGAACACCCACTAGGACAATTTTCACCCTTACTGGTAGTCCAGGAAGAATTTACAATGACTAAATGTACATGAAGACTGGCTTCTCAGTTTGTAAAAATTCTACCAGTTATGACCATGATGACTCCTTCTTTGGTAAATGGTCTTAGCCCCACGTGTTTTCATTGTAGCCCCTTTGCCTACTAAAAATGCACTTAAATTTAATGTGTATAAAATTCAGACTTTTTTTAAGCTATGAGCTCTGGAAAGCATTGAAATATTTGACCAGATTTCATAAATATATATATATATATATGATGTAGGTATCTATTTATTGAACTAATGTGTGTGTTTACACAAATTAAAAATATTATACAAAAAGTATATAGTAACAGATGCTTTATACAGATTAAATGTTATTTTTAAATGTCTCTGAAGTCTGTGCCTCACATTAATACAATGGATTGTCAGATTTTTCCATTGTTCCACTTCAAAGCATGCAATTATATTACCTTAATTGGAAGCACTGATGTGTTTTCACCAAGGATGTTTATTTGTATTCTGACTACTGAGATATAAATATGGGACCATTTGCTATATTTAGTTTTCTACTTACATTAATTTTTGTTCTCTGCATTTTGTCTTTACAAACTATCCTATTGAGTTTATTTTCAATGCAGGAACTACAAAATTAAATGAATATAATCTAAAAACTTTTTTCTCATTGGGATCTCTAATCAATTCTGTATAGTCAGAGAACTTGTTGAGTCTGCAGAGCGCAGCAGTGACGAAAAACCATTACTTTTGGACTTGTGAATTGCAGCAAAATCCAACTAGTTAGAAATTCACGCACTGCATCCATTAATCCAAAGGATGCTTGAAAATTTTGTGTGTCATTTGTTATCAGTACGGTTAACATGGATACCCAGAACTTTTTACAGTTTGAGTGTTAGTGAAAATACAGTGAATGTGAGATGTTCTGAACTGTTGGAATAAGGATGTAATCCTTTTTTCAGGATTTTTCACTTAGACAACATTCTTACCTCATCATACAATATCTGTATCAAATTATACTAATACTTTTTCTAATCCCACAATGAAAATACATTACCTTAAATTTTGTTTACTGCAATACACTTCTGTTTATCCCCATACACACAGAGGTCTGCACACTCTACAGTGACACCCGTGGTTAATGGCTATGAGAACAGTGGGTATTCATTAGAGAAAGTCTTACATTTCACTCAGTAGAACATGACATCTAAGAGTATTTTTCTTTAGATAATTTCCTATTAACTAAAAAAAAAAAAATCATTCAAAAAAAAAATCTGAAGATAACTTATCAGGTCATAGCACTGTACATTTCTCATCTAATTAAGGTTTTACTCCGCAAAAGGGTATGTCTTGGGCTTTGCTTTGACTCATCTAATGTGCAATAAATGTATTACTGAAGGTTTAGACTTGCTTGGTTTTTGGTCTCCTGGTGATTTACACTTGAATTTGCATAATAGCACCTATGAGACTGTTTCAGAAATGCAATTCCCAACACAAGTCTAAAAAGTGCACATGAAGTACCTAGCTGTAACCTTATACAGTCACATCTGTTCACCTCAGAATTGTCTAATTTGACCTTTTGAAGTTAGCTGGTTTTCTTGATATTCACCCAGTGTTCAATCCAATGAGGAAAACATTTCAAATTCCTCAAAATGTACATCTAGAGATGAAATGTCATTTCTCTGGGGGATGATCAGAACACGTTTAGTGTTACACTTGCATTAGTTGACATGAGCGCTGATTAGATGAAAAGGTCTGCAGCCTTCCTAAGCCGACAGTATACAACATAGTGCAGGTACTAATCATGCTTCCCCTTTAGCTTGGAGCATGAAAATAAGTGAGGAAGAATAAAATGAGGAACAAACTATCCCAAATCTGTAGGAGAAATAAAAAAAAAATAATAATAATAAAAAAAAAAGATGTCTGACAGCTCCATCGATCATGGAATCAGTATCCGTATTCTCAGCACTCACCTGACATTTTGGGGCTATGGTAATAATTTTCAATGGTAAACAGGAACTGAATCAAAATATTGTGAGCCAGTATTCTGGACTTCCCTGTGAAGCTTCCCTATAGGATCCCAAAGTCAACTTTCTAGGCACGTTCAGATTTTGGCAAATGCCCATATGCTGAGATTTTTTTGAATGCTCTTCCCACTGTCTTACAGCTTTTTCTTCCATATGAGATAAAAACATTTACAGACAATGGCAGAACAGTTTTCACATGTCACAAGATGTGCAAGGTAAGAACCTCTTTCAATTTGCTTGGAAGTGGACTGCTGTTAAAGCTGCAACATTAAAGTACCATTATTGAAAAGCCAGTTTTGCTGATATGCAGATAAATCAGAGGTGTCTCCCTTAAAAGGGGTCTCTTTCTTTGGACTGAGCAGGAAGAAATGTACAGGAAGAAATTGGATAGTTTTGTCCAGGCAAGTGATACTGGCCCCATATGTGGGACTCATCTAACAAAATAGTAGCGTGTTCCCTTAATTTCCTTTTCTCTGTGTTTGTTGGTGTGTCCCACTGGTACTACATGAACAAGGCAGATGACATCTCTGTCACAGATCAACCTAGTATGTGAGTGTATGGCTATACTGAGATGCCACTGAACTGTTGCAGCCCAAATTATTGGTAACAGCGGGTGTGGGAAAAGGGCTGTTATTGTGGAGAAGGAAATGCTTTTATTAATCATACTTAGACACAGCAAAACTGCCATAGTAATAACTTCAGCCTTTGCTAAAACATTTACAAAGGGCCAAGCGCCTCAACTGTACTGGGACCAAGTGGCTCAAAGATCCACCTGCCAAGGTACAAAAATATGTAAAGGTAGGTAGAAAAGTGGTAGTCAGATAATCAGGAGACGTTATTCCTCTTCTGGCAGGATCCAGGACAACCATGGTATATCACTCTTCTCACTGCATGGGGCAGAAGGTAAGACGCCTCTCTTGTCTTCAGAAGTCTATGTCTTCAATAAATAAAAAGAATTCCTTGTCAAAGGATTTTTATAATTTTATACCTAATACGTGCTAATGAATTGGGTGAAATAATAGAGCTGCCTTGTCTTTGCTGGCCTGAACGTAACTGTTCTTAGAGCAGCAAAGTTCTGCCTTTGGAAGAGCTCCTTCTCATTCTTTGTGCATCACAAATGGCTTCAGTTCACTAGAGAAGGGCTCCAACCTGCTGGAATCAGTTGTCAATGATACAAAATTAAATGAAGTCAACATACTGCCCTAGGATATCACTGACAGAGCAGATTACATTAAAATAAAATAAAATAATAATTTCAATGAAGTTTTTGTAAGACTTTCACCAGGTACCCCTGCAGAATAAGATGTAATATGATTCCTACCAATCCCGATAACTTCCTGATAATTTCCTACAAAAAAAAAGAAACCCTCACAATCAGACAAACCACAATGTCCTTTCACCACCTGCAAAAGCTGAAAACACTTCATAGACATGTCTCTGCTATTCGTTGAATGACGAAGGAAGCTAGGTTATAACACTCATATCTACATTTAAAAGGAAATATGTTGGAGGATTTGCTACTAAACATATAAAATATACTGGTTTAGGTAAGTATGAAATAATTATTTTTGTTTGGAAAAAAGAGTCTTTAATGTAAATGAAGTAAGACGGTAAGCGTGGCTGTGTGAGAATGGAGGACGTCCCATTTTGTGAATTCTAAACAGGAATGGTTCACTAAAGATTGCTTCTCTTTAAATGAAACAAAAAAGTCAACATTCCCCATGGAACAAGTAATATGAGCAAAGGTCTCCATATGTCCCTTAATGATGGAACAAATCTTTATACTGCAAGCCATAAGGATGATTGAATGGTTCCTCTGTAAAATGTGAAAAGATATACAGGGGAAAATATTTTAGAAGATGCCATACTAAATTAGGAGTTTCACGCCTGTGAAGAAAATCTATCTACAGGATAGATTTAAAAAAAAAAAAAAAAAATCTATCTACAGGATAGATTTTCACTTTATTACAGTAGAACTAATTATACGTTCATTAAAACAATGACTGTTTTGTAAAACATGATTCTTTCTGCTGCATATTTCTCTTAATGAACCCAAACCGATCTAATGCTAATCTTAATGTTTTATGCATAACAATTAGGAATAAAATATATATGGGTCACAAGCCTGCTTTTCCTTAAATTATTTGCCAATGACTACAGAATTAGGACCAATATATGTTTTGGTCATACAAATTAACTTAACTTAAAATACTAATTCTCGAACACTACCAGAAAGCTATACCTCATAGTACCAGCATAACAGTAAACTTAACATTTCATTAAAACATTATTCATCTACTGATTTTAGTAACAGTTTTTATTATTTAAGAATTCATCATAAAGAGGCCTTTTCAGGAATATCTTTTTTAGATATTTTGCAGCCTAAAATATTCTCAAGAGGAGTTTTTTTTTTTTTTTTTTTCCAATATTACACAATTAAATACAATTTTATACCCTATGCATCTCACTTTCATATGGGAAATTTGTAAATCATGCATTTATTAGCCAATATTGTTCTATATTTTAAATTACCGTCAAATTACATATGTCTTGTAACTCCCTTTGAAGTAAATGAGTAACATTTATTCTCTATAAAGCTCTCATTTTAACTAGGCACGTTAGATATCATTAGTACAAATTCATTATAAATTATACTCCAGATTTCATACAGAGTTATTTATGCAGCCCTTTTTATATTTGAAAGTTAACTAAAATAATATTAATATCAGTGTTAGTAAATGCCCTGCAGTTACCTAGATTTTAATATGAAATTATTTTCCCTTGTTTTCTGTTATATTCACAAGGCACAAATATATAACTCAGGTTTCTTTCACAACTATCAAATTATCAGTCTAATATTTATTTTCATTCCAATGATATATAAAAATTTGTAAGAGTAATTTAAAATGATGCATTATAAACTACTATTTTGAGTGTAATTAATTATGCTAAAAGGTACATGAATTCTAAACAGTTGCCTAATTAGCAGTGAACTTAATGCTGTTTTATACGATCCTTCTTTAAGAAGTGATGTCTGCTTAACATACTACTTTCAACTTCATATGTTAGTGTTACGATACCTACATCCATTACTTTTAGTAAATTAATGGGACAACTCATAATTTTTGCTCTGCCTCCAGTGTGGATACGAGCCCCGACAGGAGCTATTGTCGCTCTGGGGAGCTGGAGGCTCTGTGCAGGCATACGGTGTGTCACTTGTACTCACATCATACCTGTTGTGCTGTTCATTGAAAGCTGCTAATATGCCTGATTTGTACACCAGAGCTGCCAAGCACCACACACAATAGTACAAAATCAAAGTAAAGAGCAGGACATAGAGAGAAAGAAAGCTCAGTCTTTCACCAACAGCGTGTCACTAAGTCACCCTGGCGAGGCAGCAGGGGAAGGGCAAACACACTTCCCTGCCATAGTTGCATGCTCTCGACCTTGCCTGCCCCGGTGGTTTCCTCCAAGGCTCCCCTGATCCAGCTGAGACCCACTTCTACCAGGGCGTTAATTGGCTTTGCTCCTGCCTCGCCTCAGCCACCTTCTCCTTGGAGGAGAGGCACAACCTCAAACCAACACACAGGGACAGTGAGCAAAAGGAGCCAGCGATCAGTTGATCCCAGCCCTCCACGTCTTGCTGCTGTACCAAGGAGAGCTGGGCTCCCGGCTGTGACTTAAATACACTTCTCTTTGCCCTCCTCACACCTGTACCCACACTATGGCCCTGAATGAGAAAATACAAACAAGAGAGTATGGAAAGTAAAGGAATTCCTTTGCAAGGGCCAGAGTTTGGCCTTAAGTAGCACAGTGCCTGAGTATAAAAGAAGGAAGTGTAACTGAGAACAAATTACCAGATTTTTTCTGTCAGAAAGATTTATGACTTTTTCTTTTGCCATAGAAGTGCCAGGAATGAATAATATCACTGAAGCACGAACAACAGAATAAATGTGCAACATGACCCTTATAATTAAGTAAAGGATGCAAATGGCAAATCTAATGAGGGAGAAAGTACATCCGTGATCACTTTACACATTATCTTTAAATATTTGTTTTCTCTGTTTACATATAGATGTTTTTCCTTTTCCCCCCCTCACAAATTAGATACGAAAAAAGATCCAGTGTTCAGGTAGGAAAAGAAGCTGGATCTCCAGCTGTGCCTGCAGCTAGAAAAGCAGTATGAAAGAGGCAAAAGAATTCTTGTGCTCTTAAAAACAGTAAAACAGCAACAAAGGACAAAATAACCTTTTCCCTTTGCCTTCCTTTTTCAATCTTTGTTTCAAACGGGCAAATCACTTCAAAATGACTGTTCTCAAACAATCACCAAACTCACAAGATTTATTCTGTCCACTGAAAACAGAAGAAAATGTATGGAAAAGCTCAATATGAAATGTAGCATGGTCTGATTTTCAAAAGCTGTGAGCTGCCACAACTTCTGAGACCTGTAGCTGTTTAGCAATTAAGTATAAAACCTCACTCAGCCTTGTTAACCTAGTTGTTACATTTAAAAAAAGTAAATATATTATAAATTAATAAACTCAAAGAGCTGGAATGTACACAAGTAAGATGGAAAAACATAGTTAAAGCTTTTGTCAATCACATCACATTTTCTTCTGGTCCTATCAGTTTCTTACCTTTGATATGGACTTGGCCAATATTTGAGTATCTTATAAATCAAGACTGATTTGAATAAATCTTCCCACCAAAATTTAAGAACAACTGGTATGTGACTGCATAGGAAAACAAAACAAAATAAAACAAAGCAAAAAACAATGAATCATGTGAAAGAGTGAAAGAGAAGGTAGGACTTCATAACATTATTTCATTGAAATACAATTACAGGCAGATATACTCTAGGCTTGTAAACCTTGAGCTGTCCTCACTGTTTTCCAAACTATCTGGTGCCAGGCTAGGTATCACTGCACTAACTTCCCGCTCTCAGGGCTGAGGAGTACTCGTTGAACAGAGGCAAACTTACAGCTGCAGGTGAGTTCTCTTACAGGGTTAGTTTTTGTCAGCTGTGTCTCCACTGTGGAGCGTGGCAGATCCAAATTGGCCTTCTATACCCATATGTCCTTCAGAAGCATCTCTGGCATCACAACCAAATCACTTTGTATTTCTGAGTAAAATAATCTGAACTATTGCAGTACTCTCACTAGCACATTCTGTAGCTCACGTTTCTAACACAGCCTGGGAATTGTTTGCTATAAGAATCTCCTGGTATGAAAAATTCTGTCTGCAAAGTGGTACTACATTTCCGGACTTCTGGCTTCCGCTGGGACCTGCCAGCTTAAGTATAATACAGACAGCATCACTGAAATTACTTCCATGGCAATAGAGTCATTACTTGGTGATACCTGCAGATTGATATTCACAATTACAATTCTGAAGTCTGGGGTGATGTTACTCAAAGAAGCCCTATCAGACCCTACAAACACCACAACATTTTTTTTTTTCCCATAGGATAGTTTAAAGAAAATATTGGGTGTATGCTCATCTCCTCAATGATTTTATTATTTTCACAAGTCACAATGTATGCCAACAATTCATGATGATAATGTTTCACTTTTATCTGCATTACTATTATTTGGCACAGGTAACCCTTCTACTAGTACTCTTGAAACAACAGCATATTCTGTGCTATAGACTCATATCCAAAGGCAACAGTATTCTCCTCTCAGTGCCCTGAATAACCTCTGACAAAAAAAAAAAAATCTCACATGTAATTGGCTTATCCACTGCATGATGTAGTTCTTGTCAAGTCAGAGGCTTACTGCATGTCATCACGTGTGGGGAACCAGAACTATCTGTAGCAAGAAAAGCCTCCAGGCTATGGTGGCTGTAGAAGCCACAGGCATCAGATGCAAAGCAATTTGACAGCCACTTCCAAGAGTTCAGAGGCCCAGTCCCAGGCCCCAGCACTCCTACAGCCACCCAAACTACTCAAAAGATTGAGCAAAGGAACATTTAAGTAGTAAATAATATAACGGTAAAAGTCCATATAAAGGGAAATACAGGTAAATCTAGGGTAATGGCAGTTTCCAAAAAGACTTTATATCTTTATGAGTGTAAGTGTATATGCTATTTTCATTAAGATTACTTTTCTTAGCTACTGTTTCACCATATCTCTGAGGTTGACTGTGGCCTGCTTTCAACATGGCTGTTTCATATGACCTGGAATGGTAACGGTGGAAACACAGCCTCCTAAAAAAAAACCTTGCATTTTTATAAAAAGTCCCCTTGCTTATGAATTATTTAGTGTCTCAGACTTTTTAATGTTGATTTTTTTTTTTTAAGAGGGAATTTAAGAGGTACCCAAACAAAAGCAATCAAAAAATAACAACTTGGCAAATGCAAAGTGCCAGGATAACATTAGCCGTATTGTTACAAATTAACTTTATAAACATTATAAAACACAACTAAGAAAATGAGGTTAAAAAATACTGTAAGATAAAGTAAAAACAATACATAATTAATGCCATAATAAAAGAGCAATATGATGGAAAACTGTAATGGAACTAAATACAGCACTGTGAAATGCAGCCCATAAATGTGCATAAAATATGCATAAAGGTGCAACTGCTCTCAGCCTGGTCGCACAAAGGAGGATTTCATGAAGTGACTAGTGGTTTACTTTTTCCAACCTGTAGTCTGGAAAAGTACTGAGAGACAGAAATTTTATTTGTCGCTTGTACCATTGGAATTGACTGAAGGAAGAGAAAAGCACCAGGGAAGTGTTAAGGGGAGGGTGGAATGAGAGGGGATGCCAAGAAAGCTGAAAGAGCCTGAGAATTACTACAGTCAGCAGTGGGAAATTTCTTTCTATCATTATTTATTCATACTATGGTCATACCTAAGTACCATAATCAGGGATCAATGCCCTGTTGCTCTTTGGCAACATTTTTGTTAAGGGTGGTATCACCATCTAATTTTATTTGGTGTATTTTAAATGCCATGCCAATTACTCTTCAGCATACAAACCACCTACCAGAAAATACAAGAGAAGGGTTATACTGTATCTTTGTTCTTTGATATTTTATAATACTATGTAATAGTAGTTAGGCTTTTGTTTAATTAATTACTTTTGTAATTATTGCCCAAGGCCATCAAAACATTACGAGAAGAGGTACAAATTATATTTTTAATTACAGCAACTGTTCAGAATCAGGGCTGCACTGTATCCCAAATACACACTGAGCTCTGTTTTCTACAGACAAGGATCAGTTAACTCAAGGACTGGTGTACACGTTAGACTTGGATATGCTAGTCACTTGCTGATCATGAGGGTAACAAGAGTTGACTTTCACTCAATGAGCAGAATGAAGATTTCTGAGACTGACTGATAAAATTTCCTGGGTTATGCTGGGCTTTTCAGCAATGAAAAGATAATTCATGTCCCCTCTTTTTAAGTGGCATCCATCTTCCTCCCCATTGGATATTTGTGCATTGGCATGGACAGATACCTGATTTCACACACATATAGTTGAGACACACAGCTATCTGCATAAATTACTTGAAATCCTAATCTTAATTCATCTTCAGAATTAATGGCTGAGATGAAGGACATTTTCTATGTTACTTATTTACTATTTTTACTTAGCTTGTGCTCCAAGCTAAGACCATGCTATACTGAATCACATATGACTGTGTTCTATGCTATATTAATCTTTAGAAAAGTATTTTTATTTTCCAGAATCCTGATATGACATATTCCCAACCAAACCAGCATACAAGCTATGTGTTAGATCCTTTTACTGAAACCAGTGTACAAACAAAATAGAAACAGATTTTGTTTTAGGATGAATTATGGGAGAGCGGGCACTTGAAAAGTAATGTAGGAAGAAAAGATTTCTTGAGTATGAGAATCATAACATCATATAACTAAAGATGGTATGGTTTATTTCTTATTACTTTACAAATATGCTTTCACACCATAATAAAAGTAGAGCAATAACTTAAAAGAAAGAAGGCTGTATTATATAGCATAATATGATAAAGAAAGAGAACCTTGCTTTGACTAGGATGAATTATACTCCTCAAACACACTAAGATTATATGAACTGGTGAACAAAACAGTGGATAAAGAACAAGCAATGAATATGATATACTTATGATTTTTAAAAGGCTTTTGATAAAGTTCCTCACAAGAGACTATTAAGGAAATTTAGTAACTGCAGTGTAAGAGGTAAATTCTTGTTAGTGATTAAAAGCTGGTTAATAGGTGGGAAGCAAGGTGTAGGAATAAATAGCCCACTCTCAGTTTAGAAAAGATTAACAGTGGGATATCCTAGGGACTAGAAGCAAGGCCAATATTGTTTAATATATATACTTATGATGAGAAATGAGCCAAAACAAAACCCCCAGTTCTGAATATTTCTGATGCAGGAAGGTTTGAAATACGGATCTGGCACTTGAAACTTATAGCTCAGATTTCTTCCTTTCAACAAAGAAAAGCTCAGAAGAAAATTGAGGAACATCACAGAAACACCATACATGTGGTCTAGAAAAAGCAACATTATGTGAAACACGCCATCCAAAATATCTGAATTTCAGCAGTTGTTATTGAAGTATATGAGGTAAACTTCTTTAATCATTCAGGATGATACTGACTAAGGATAAGCTCTTTGAATTACTGCCCCTTCTTGACCTAAGCATTTAGTTGAATTTCAGGTCTCTTCCAGGAGATGGAATTTCTTCTCTGAAGAAATTGATGCAATTCATTCTTCAAAAGACATGCACAAAATTCTGCTCCTGTTTTGTTCATGTATTTGTTTATTTAGGGCCAAACTAAAAGTACACTGAAGGTTTTGGTGCTTTTTTGTTGTTTGTGTGTGTGTGTGTGTGTGTCTGTTGCTTTTCTGCTAGCTTTTCACCAGTTTCTTTCATCTTCTTGTCATTTCCTTGCAGACAAACTTCCATTAAAAAAAAAAAAAAAGTCAAATCACAGCTATGGATTCTTTGCATCTGATTGGTTTGGGACAAATGTAACTTAGAAACCAGTAATGTCTAATACCACATAGTGTAACAGAATATAAGGGTAACATAGAATAAGTTAACAATAACTTTGAGTCACTCCTTTGACTATATCATATAAATTAAATCTGTGGTGAGAAATGCAAGGGACTGAATTCAGTGGTCTTGATAGACTCTTCAGTTCTATGTTCTTGTTGAACTCACACTCTTAACAGCAAATTTATTAGCAGTTGTCTTTCTGTTCATGAATCTGTAACTTTTTTTTTTTTTTTTTTCTGGAACTTCTATGACTGTTTAAATTGCAGAGTGTATATAAGCAGTCTATATTTTACACACCTTCTGGACCAGCATGGAGAAATAAATTCTATAATAAATTATTAAAAATGGATCTTCTTTCTATTGATAGATCTCAGATGAGAAGCAAGATGTAGCACAAGAGAATATATGAGATTAGTGAGTGGTATAACAGGTCTCACTTAGCATGGATTTATTGCTGAATCCCACCACCATATGTTCCATACTGGAACTTATTGTATCCTGGTACATAATATTTCAGAGATAAATGAAAAGACCAGAGGAAATTTAATTCTTCACAGCTCAAGAGGGCTCACTGGCATTAGGAATTTAATTTGACTGGATCACTGGGAGGAAGAGGGGAAAGCTGCAGGGCAGTATTGGGAAGTGGAAGGAAAAAGAAATACTGTCCACTACCCTGGGCTGTATGTAGCTCAGAAGATGGAGGGACTGGGTGCCAGTATCTAAAAGCAGCAGAGACTAGGAGCAGATTATAGACAAAGTAGATAAAACAGCTATTAATTTGTTTGCTTCTCTCTCTCTCTTTCCCCCCTCCCCCTTTTTTTTTTCCCCAACTATAGTTGAGAGAAGGATTATTAGGAAAAGTCAGGACTTGCTCCCATAGCTATTGAGATCTTTCCAGAAAAGCTAAGAATTATTTGCTGCCTAAGAGTTTTAGATTTAAACAAAGCATTGTATGTAATAGAAGACCCCTGCTCAGTTTATCAATGCAAGTAAAAATAGCAGAGAATGCTATTCTGATGTTCTAGAGAGGGCAGTGAGAGGATATGCTATCATTGCACATAGTGGAAACTACATTTACATGTGCTTATGCTTAATTGTACTGGTAAATAAAAGATTTTTCTAAAACAGATTAAAATGTTGCAACAAAGAGCACAAAGAGCAACAAAGTCTGCAAAGTTGCCTCTTTAGAGTCTGGATGGCTGTCCTACAAAAACAGTTAACAAAAGCATGGTAATCAACACACAACAGTAGAAATTAAAATTGACAAGCAAAGGAATGAACTATCTCTGAAAGGTATCCTGTTCAACGCAGGTTTGGGGCATTTACAGAAAATTAAATATAAGAACTCACCTGCAGCCATGTAATTATTATAATAGTCTTTAGGACCAAACTGCTGATTTAATGATTACAAAATGCCTGTGCATAATGGAACCTTCTTGTTCAGAAAATCAGTTACCTGTGTGTTTCAGAGAAATATTTCCTTACTTGGAGTGGAAAAATAAGTTTTTACTGTTTTTGTTTGTTTGTTTTTTAACTCCTGTTATTCTTTGTATTTGCCCCCTTCCTTCATGGGCCATTAGTAAGAACAGGATTGTTTTGTAATTCCTGTAACACTTGCCTTACTGTATCAAGCCCACCAATTACATTCAGGGTGTCTACCTGCAAAAAACAGGAAGGATCTGATGCACAGACCATTACTGAATGATGGTCCCAAAGACGTTTGTCTCATTGACAGTGTGCGATTCTATAAGAGAGATCACAGAATCACCTAGGTTGGAAGAGACCTCCAAGATCACCTAGTCCAACCTCTGACCTAACACTAGCAAGTCCTCCACTAAACCATATGTCTAAGCTCTACATCTAAATGTCTTTTAAAGACCTCCAGGGATGGTGACTCAACCACTTCCCTGGGCAGCCCATTCCAATGCCTAACAACCCTTTCAGTAAAGAAGTTCTTCCTAATATCCAACCTAAACCTCCCCTGGCGCAACTTTAGCCCATTCCCCCTCGCAACTTTAGCCCATTCCCACCAGGCATGTGGGAGAACAGACCAACCCCCACCTTGCTACAGCCTCCTTTAAGGCACCTGTAGAGAGCGATAAGGTCACCCCTGAGCCTCCTCTTCTCCAGGCTGAACAATTCCAGCGCCCTCAGCTGCTCCTCGTAAGACTTGTTCTCCAGACCCCACACCAGCCTTGTCGCCCTTCTCTGGACTCTCTCGAGCACCTCGATGTCCTTCTTGTTGTGAGGGGCCCAAAACTGAACACAGCACTCGAGGTGCGGCCTCACCAGAGCTGAGTACAGGGGGACAATCACTTCCCTGGCCCTGCTGGCCACACTGCTTCTTATGCAAGCCAGGATGCTGTTGGCCTTCTTGGCCATCTGAGCACACTGCTGGCACATATTCAGCCGGCTATCAACCAATACTCCCAGGTCCTTCTCTGCCAGGCAGCTTTCTAACTACTCATCTCCCAGCCTGTAGCTCTGCTTGGGCTTGTTTCGCCCCAGGTGCAGGACCCGGCACTTGGCCTTGTTGAACTTCATACAGTTTGTCTCAGCCCATCGGTCCAGCCTATCCAGATCCTCCTGCAGAGCCTTCCTACCCTCGAGCAGATCGACACACGCACCTAACTTGGTGTCATCTGCAAACTCACTAAGGGTGCACTCGATCCCCTCATCCAGATCATCGATAAAGATATTAAAGAGGACTGGCCCCAGTACTGAGCCCTGGGGGACTCCACTAGTGACCGGCCTCCAACTGGATTTGACTCCATTCACCATGACTCTTTGGGCCCGGCTACCCAGCCAGTGTTTAACCCAAAGAAGCGTACGCCAGTCCAAGCCATGAGCAGTCAGTTTCTCGAGGAGAATGCTGTGGTGTCAAAAGCCTTACTGAAGTCAAGGTAGATCACATCCACAGCCTTTCCCTCATCCACCGAGTGCGTCACTTTGTCATAGAAGGAGATCAGGTTCGTCAAGCAGGACCTGCCTTTCATAAACCCATGCCGACTGGGCCTGATCGCCTGGTTGCCCTGTAAGTGCCGCGTGATGACACTCAAGATAATCTGCTCCATGAGCTTCCCTGGCACTGAGGTCAAACTGACAGGCCTATAGTTCCCCGGGTCTACCTTCCGGCCCTTCTTGTAGATGGGCATCACATTTGCTAGCCGCCAGTCGACTGGGACCTCTCCTGATAGCCAGGACTGCTGATAAATGATGGAAAGCGGCTTGGCCAGGTCTTCCACCAGTTCTCTCAGCACCCTCGGGTGGATCCCATCCGGCTCCATCGACTTGCGTACATCCAAGTGCTGTAGCAGGTTGCCAACCATTTCCTTGTGGATTGTGAGGGCCACATCCTGTTCCCCATCCCCTTCCACCAGCTCAGGGTACTGGGTATCTAGAGAACAACTGGTCTTGCCGTTAAAGACTGAGTCAAAGAAGGCATTAAGCACCTCAGCCTTTTCCTCATCTCTCGTCACTAAGTTTCCCCCCGCATCCAGTAAAGGATGGAGATTCTCCTTTGTCCTTGAATTCTGGAGGGAAAAGAGAGATGCACAGTGTATACTTTTTCTTGTCATTTGTTTGACACCATACTAAGAAAAAAGTCAGCTGTCAATTTTGGTATGTGATAGTAGGTAGTTCAGTGCAAACTAAAATATCAATTTAAATCATTTTAGTAATTTTTGCATTTGAGTAGAGAATGTATTACATCATGAACATAAGAGCTATTTTACTTTGAAAGTGCATTACAATTAACAACAATAGCCCTATATTAAATGAACCTTGAGAAAAAACACTATGCTTTGTGTGTCATCATAGTTATGTCTGCAGGGAAATGACATACAAGCTTTCAACACCTTAAGAAAAATTAATTACACACAATATAACAGACCAAATGGTCAAGCATAAGGAACAGCATCAGTAGTATTGATGAGCTGCTGTGTAGCAAAATTTTCCTATTACATCTTTCTTCCACTAACTGTATTATGTAATTATAACATGCTTTCTTGAATGTCATCACTGCATATTGAGCTGCTTAAGGTCTCTTACTAATTGCAAGGCAATTCTATGTATCTCATGTAGGGATGACATCACTTCTAAGGGATAAGGATTTGGGTAAAGACATGGAGTCATGCACTTTCTCTACATTTCTAATTTTTCTGTGCATTTTAAATTACGAAGATCAATTGATGCTTTCATCTATTATTAAGGATTTAATGGATCCCCTTCTTTCTGTTGATTATGCTTGAGGTAAGATGCAGAAGATTCTCAGCAGAAGGTGTGTTCAACAGCTTTCTGTCATTAATGATTTCCTAATGAACAAAATTAAGTTTCACATTATCTTGTGTGTATTTGTGGTCTCTGTTCAGGTTTGAAACTCAGACATCACTTAGAAAAATATCTGTTCATTTTACATCTCAGATTGAAGTTATCTTTTCAAACAGTGATTGTTTTTCTGCTTTCTCTGGAAATTGTGCATCTGCTGAGATTTCTACTATGTGGGCAATAATTTGTATAGGTTATCCTTTTGATGGGTCAGGATCCACAGTACTCAGTTATTTAGAAATTTTTAGAATCTCACAATTCACACTTATAGACAGAATTTTAGCAAGTGAATGTTATGCCTTTACATTTATAGAAATATCTACTCCTATTTCTGATATATGGGACAAGTTTAAAAGGAAGCTTTCATACTATTTTTTTTTTTTTCTTTTCAATTTTGTGTTTGGTCCTTCTTGAGTCAAAAGGGATGATGCTTTGGTTCTAATCAGTACTTTCTAGACATTTTGAATGCAGCTCTCATGGTCACAATGTGCTTTATTAGAATAAAGTCAGGCCTACCATCAAAAGAACTGTCTTGGACCAAACCAGACTCCCTTTTGACACAACAAGAATCAGACTGCAAATCATAATATAAAAAGAGAACCAGCAGTACTAGCCTGGGTCAGAAGCCAGAAGATGAATGAAATTAATCCAGCTGCTATTGTGCTTAAAAGCCAATCTCTCATTTTTCAGTACTAACTCTTGAGTTTCGAGTGCCTACATTACCCATGACAACAGAGTCACTGGGGAATCTGACTTCTCAAAGAATTCAACTTTGGATCTTTTTCCCCTAGAAATTAATCTATTTCTGCAGGTAAATGACATGTAGCAGCACATGTCACAAAATCAGCCTCCCATATTCACTATCCTCACTTTCTTATGGCAACTTTTGTGCTGCAAAGTGTCAGTTTGGTTCTTCCTGGCTTTTTCATATTCAGTACAACAGCCATCCATCTTTAGCTACTGTCTCCTGCTGGACAGAACCAGTCCAGTCCTGTCTGACTGGAACTACCGTCTTCCCTAATATTTATTATCGGGTATCTTCTGGGACAATAATCGGATGGGGGTAGGTGCTGCAGAAACACTCAAAACTTGATTTCAGTTTCTTTTCATTCACATTTACAAAACATTTAAAAAATAAATTATCAATGAATTACACACTATAGAAAATCTCCCTGTGTCTATATCCTCCCCTGCTCAGAGACTAGGTCCAGACAATACGCCTTAGTATGCCACAAAATAACTCAAGCCAGAAGTACTTTTGGGGTCCTACACTTATCCACATCACTTAAAAGCTGACAGGTGATGAGAATACCTCTTACACTGGCCAAGAGACAAAAACAGCTAAGAGTCCTGCAGACACCATTCTCCATGTACAACTCTATAAACATTTGTAATTCAGGCAGAAACTCCTACAGCTTTGCCTTGAATAGGAAGCTAATCAAATGTTACAAGAAAAATAAAGGACTTTAAAAATGAAACTTCCATTTATTTTTTTTCAGTAGAAATGCAAATATAATGTTGATGTTTCTGATATGATTTATTACTATTTTGTATCTTCAAGATAACACTGGCCCATTTTGTTGTTCTACTTGATGACCCTTTTTTTTTTTTCCTTCCCCACGTACGGTTGAGCATAGAATAAACAGGTTCATAAAGCTTGCTTAAACTGTCAGCTGATAAGTTACTGCCAATGTTGCCTTGAGGCCACATTAACTTCTACACCTAATTTTTCTTCTGCCCCCCCCTCCATTTTTTTTTTTTAATTAATAGATTTTCTTACACATATACATTTAGCATTTTCTTGTTTAGCTGATGTGTTTCTTTTGGGGTTTCCTCTGTGAGTGTGGGAGAAAGAGATTGATGAATTATAATTTGATGAAGGTAGTTATGGTAGCAGGAACTGAGAAATGGAATATTTGCAAAATGCCAGAGGTGAAGGAACAGGATACACGTGATTAAAGTTGCTATAAAATCTAAGCTGTCAAAGCAACAATAGCACTAAGAGAGAAATGTTCAAGCAATGTTGGTTTCCTCACAACATTCAGTGGTGTCATGAAGTGTATTATTTAGGCAAGTCTGTTAGGAGTACAGGAGGTTTGGCCTGGTTATTTTTCCCATTGACTACAAAAAGCATATGTTGATTTATAAAGATGTTTTGCTGTAGGAATTTTGGCCAGGATAACTGGGGATTACAATTTCCTAATACTGTTCAGGATGTAAACTTTGACAGCAGCCTATGCAAGGACTGACTGAATGAAAGAAAGGTGAAGAACCTTGACACCAAATCTTGAGAAATAAAGTGCAACAGAAGAACCAGAGAGAAAATGGCTTAGCAAAAGACTGAAGTCAGTAGCAAAAGACTGGAGTAAGCAGGGCTTTAATATGAATTGCATTTCATTTTGGTCAAACATACGGAATCAGAGTTTTGGAGCATTGGTGGCTGAGTTACCAGCACATCAGATTAGGAGTGGCAAAGAAGAATCTAGAATCCCATCTTGCTCTTAAGTACAATCTAGAATTCTATTATTTGACTCAATTTTCTCCTTTGTTCCTTGGTTTCCAAATTTGTTTTTCAAGAGATTAATGCTTTGCTAGAAAAAGTTTGTTTTCAACTCTAAGATTAGGAATGATAGGGGAATATGCCCAAACCACACTATTTCTTTCGAGGCAAAAAAAAAACCAAACAAAGAGAAAAAAAATAAATGAAGCTCTGTGCGTGCAGACAAAACCCTAGGGCTACTCTAAGACTGGAGAATCTCAGGAGACACACATAGTGCTATGTATCAGCTAGTGTCCCTCTGGCAGAAGGTGGTTAAGCAATGGAGAGGCAGTTCCCATACACAATAAACTCATGTTGTTCCATTTTTATGTGTGCTATGAATAGCTATTGAGAAAGAACTGAACTATATTTTATATATTCTCTTCACAGAACAACTAAAGGGAACAGCAAAAGAGGATGAAGACTGCAAGAAGAAGCAAAGAAAAATATCAGAAATGAAGTGATTAAATACAAGTGGTAGAAGGAAAAGTGCAGTGAAAACTGTTGCTTTTAGAGTTATTTAAACAAGTCAATGTGAGGCAGAGGCTACAGAAAAAAATAAAACAGACTTGTTTTCAAAGAGAGTACAGAATCTGTTGAATGCCTCTTCCCTGTTCATAGCTCAGATTGAGAAACTTTATCTGCTAGCCCAGGGAAACAGCATACGTTCCTCACATGGAAAACCTCAAAAGGTTCAGGACAAGGTTCTGGAGCAATGATGAACAGATTTGGTGTCTGGTGTCACATTTACTTTGGAAAGATCCATGCCTCAATGCTGTTGTGTGCCAGTTCAGATCTCTGACAGTGCTAAAATTGACACTACTGCCAATGGTTTGCAAGAAGACTAGGAAAATGAACAAAAAATTTCAGCAGAACCAGATGAGATTTTACATTATTTCACTTTTTGTCATAAACCTGGAACTCAGACCCGGTTTGTCCAAAAAATGTTTTCTGTGACTCATGTCAAATGTTCACCTTGTCCTTTACTTCTGTGTAACAGGTAACATATGGATTTGTTTATGCACACTCTGAGGAGCGGGTTGAGTTTGACTTAGAGATTCAAAATCAAAAATAAAATAAAATAAAATAAAACAAATCCACAGCTGGTACAAACTTAGAACGCCACAAACCAAACATTTCCCTTTCTTGCACAGTTTTCCAAAAGATGTTTACTAAGTACTGGAGACATTTGTGTTTAAACACAGCTTTTACTGTTTTACACTGCAACTTTTCTGTCCATCCAGCAGTGAAATAAACAATTTCAGGTTTAGCCCTGGAATCAGCGGAATTATTCCAGTAATATTGCAATGTTAGCGGCTTACCTGTTTCCCCCCAATGCAGAAATTGTAGCAGTGCACTTGTTTCCATAGAGACAGGATGATGTTAGACAGGGTGGAGGTTTCCCTGCTTCAAGGAGAGAATCTGGCTGCAATGGAGAAAGACTAGCTAACAACAGCAAGAGGGCTTCAGGGAATGACCAGGTACTAGAACTTCACCAGGAATTAATGCTTTGTTTTTGTTGTACAGCTATACAGCTGAGATTTCAAAGCTGTCTAGAATAATGATAGTTGGGGCACCAAAATCACTAGGGCTATTTTTTTCAGTTTATCTAAACAGAAAAATTAAAGATCTCTAATATTAAGTTTTCATGAAAACTTTATATATATATATATGCACACAGATGAACATATATATACGCACATATATGCTTTGTTGTTGTTGTTTGTTTGATTTGTATTACATTAAGTAAGTTTTTAGGAACACAGTAAAGTGACATTCCTAAACACAATGTACTAGTACTGGTACATGTTAGACTATTTATGTCCCCATCTGTTCAAAAGACAGTCTGATACATTATTCCTTCAAGTTTTTCTTTATTGTTTCCTCCTTATGTATCCTTGACACTACTAGCTCAATTTGGATACTGAAACATTTCTCACACTTTAATGCAGTCCTCATGTTATCTGGTTTTTACTTTTATTTTCCTTAAAGGCTTTTGCAGACACAGTGGCTACCTCACTGAAAGCAAGGACTGGTACTAGCAAACAAGCTTCAAAAGCTGTATGAAAACAAAGAAATTCTTATTGTTTATCTTTTGTGTTCAAGCTCATTGAAACCTTATTCAGTAGAATGCAGTGATATGAATCAGGAAATTAAAATAAAACTGCTCCTATAAACTAATTTTGAAAAGGCAATACTAGAGAAAATGAAAGAGAACTGGTCATGGTTCCAACCAGGTACCAAATCTGATTTCCTAGTTTTGTTATATGGAGTCTAAGTTCAGGCAGGTAGTTAAAGGATAAACTTTTAGATGAAGTAGCAAACTTGCTATGATCTAGAGGGAACAGACAGGATTACACAGAAACAAAATCTTTAAGGCATATGAAATTCACCTGGTTTTATATTTACAAACCTAAAACTCTTTCCAATTTACTGAAGTCTAAAGACTGTGAATGAAACCCTGCATACTACAAGTCCTCCAAACACATTTCTGTTGACTAAAAGCAAAGCTCTAGACTGCTGTTCCAGAGCACACTCTTGATTTTTTGACTCATTCAAATTCAGCAAATTTTATGTGAGTTCAAGACAGAGATCTCAAGCGAGACAAAGATAGTGCTCAGCAATCCAATTCTGCAAGCATATTAATTACATGTGGGCATAGATGGAAATTCAAAATGAAAAATAGTATTCTAGAATCCACAACACAGAGACGCTATCCTCCTGTGCTTACTATTCACAAATTCTCTCCTGGGTTTTGCATATAGCATTATCTGTTACAGCCAAGGATATTTCTTACAAGAAAAAAAAAAAAAAGGTATATAGACTTAGGTATTTGCAGGCACTTGTAACTCCAATAATACCATAAAGGAAAGAGAGGTCAGTTGTGGAGGAATTATGCCATAAAATACTAGTTCCTGGTACCATAAAACTTGCATCATCCATTCTCTACCAAAGCAAAAAGAATACTCCAAAACTGAGCATTTAAATTAAGCTCTGTATTATGTAAGACATGTAAAACTGGAAAGCTACCCACAATTCTAGCATAACACAAATTTTAAGAATGACAAAAAAGTAACTTTGAAGACCCCAACTGTAATTGAAATACTTATTCCACAAAAGCAAAAGAAGGTTTTAAATTGGGATTTAACATTTCTCTTGAAAAATATAATTTTCTTGATTGCTGAATGTTCTTATGTGCAAAGAAATGTATTTTTGTAGTCTTTCCTGAACTCTATATCCTATTAAATTCTAATCTCTATTTTTACCCTTCCAAGTATAATATATCTCTTGTTCAAATGGAGAAATCTCAGGACGAAAACTCTCCAGGAGGAAAGAGACTCAAAATATGCCTGACACTGTTTTCTCCAAAACTCACCAGTTTTAGAAGATCTTTAGGTAAATCTGGTATGATATGGTATGAAAACCCATCTGAAATAATGGGCTCTGGAATACATTTGTAATGTTATTTCTGTAGTTCTTAGTAGTTTTGCAGTACTCAGCCAGTTCTTAGACGAAAAAGATATCACAGCACAAAAGCAATCTCCTTTCTTCTACCGACTTCACCAGGAGCTCTTTAGCAAAGAAAGACAGTACAAGTATTGAGCTAATGCAAATTCTCTCTGTCCCAATGTTCCTGCCTACAAGCTGGAATGCAGTAACAAGATGAAAAAAAAATTAGGTTTCAACTTGAGTGTTCTACCTTTGCATCTAAAAAAATAGGCATTTGAAGGTAGCTCCCTTCTGCTTGACTTTGTATAGAACATTTAGTAATGAATAGACCAAAAAAATGACAACAATCTTTTGATCATTATAGCACTCAGATGGGGCCAAAGGTTCTTTTTCCTGTCCCTGATTTTTTGAAAGTTGAAGTACTTCAGGTAAGAAAAAAATAGCTTCAATATTAGAGGGTGAGTTGTGTACACCTTAGACATCGGAGAACTTGGCATATAAATTCTAACCCCCTCAGACAGGTGTGCATGTGGTAAACATGTATAAGAACTGAACTTTGATTTTTCCACACCTTGAACAAACAGGCAACTTCCAAACCATTCAGTGAAAAGGCAACAGCAAACTGATAACCAATTAAGATACAATCTTCATGGATGGCTTTTTATTCAGATAATGCCAAGCAGGTGTTGTTACAACAGGGAATACTTGAAATTCTGCACAACTTTGAATCGGAAAACTAAGGTGGAGTCAGATTAAGTTGATCCAACCCTTCACTGACTGTTATGATTGGCTTTCTGGCCCTTCGAACCTTGGAGCAGCAAAACCAGGCTGTAACACAGACCAGAATCTGGCTCTAATCCTTTATGTTTTCAGCAGCAGAAAATAAGATTAATACAGTTTTGAATAAGCATAATGAACTTTAGAGGCCTGATAGATTTTTCAAAGTTAGGGCCAAGTAGTTGAACGTAACGCTACGTGTTTCTGTACAGTGTCTGGATTTATATAACAGACATCTTTACAGAAATTTAAGTGTTGACAGATAAGATGGAATGCTTTCATGTATTTAATGTCCCTCCAGCCCTGCTAAATGGGAATTGTATTCCACAGTTTAATGTGCTTGTAAAGAAAACTACCTTATCAAAAATTTAAAATTGGCTTTATTTTTAAAAATGCAAGAGAAAAGAAATGTTACATAAACATAAACTGGTGTTATCTAAAGTGTTTCAAAGTTTTAACAGTCTCAGTGTTTTTTCCTGTCTATTTTCAGAATTTGTCATAGAAGTTGTTTGAAATACAATTAGTGAGAAAAGTCTGAAAGGAAAGCTTGACAATGCTGTTCAATAAAAATATTTATTGTTATTTTACTGGTCTGAGAATGTCATGATTTTTCCTTCGGGGCTCAGAATTGCACTTTAATACCTTGATAGATCAAAACCGTTAGGTTATTATAAAATGTTGACAGATAAGACTGTGATTTGTGAAAGCTCCATATGAATTTTACCTTTAATTTCTGTTAACACTTGACAGAGCTTCATGGCATTAGAACCACAAAGTTCATTGAAATTCAGCAGTAGTTGAGTACCTTGCATACATTTCTCATTTACAGATAACACTTGTACATCTCCTGACACAAAGACTCAAAATGAATCTCGTCAAAAGCTGTAAGAAATACACAGTGTTTTATTTCACAATAAAACTGGATGCATCAAAGGGCCTCTGTGTTAGTAAATTACTCCAGTTGGGCAAAGGGAGGATTTTTAATTGGTTTGCATCTTTTCTGTTCTGACAATGTTATATCAAACACATCACAAAGTAAATAAATGACTGAGGTTGCCCCCAAGGTGGCATGTCAGCAGCAGTGTTCCTGAAAATTATTATCAAAATCATGAATGGTACATACAGACTAACAGCTTCTGGAATTTTTCATTTATTTGTGTAATAAAGTATGGACAAGCTTTGTGAGTTCTGAATCAATATTTAATGAAGTCTAGCTTTCATAACTGATATCTTTACTATTAACATAATCAGCTATTTGAAGAAAAATATACCGGTTCTAGTACTAGCATAATAATAATAAATAACAAGTAATAAATAATAAGTATCCAATAAATACATTAACACTAATAATTTTGGCTTTCCCAAAATTTTGTGCCTTAGTCCTACATTACTGACTAGGGTGAAATATTGTTCAAAACTGCCTCTAAATCAGTGATTCATGGAAGATGGAGAGGTAGCCTGGGAAGAAATTATGAGCAGTTCTTAAAAACTGCATCATCTCGGGACACTGCTTCTGAGGTGCCTCAGAAGCGACACATCGGGGAGAACACCACTCCCCAACAACAAATCAGCCATAGAAGCTAGAAGTCAAGCGGCTGAAGCTTGGAAATTTACAGACCCCTTGACAATCTACAAGGAAAGAATGGATAATCCAGATGTCTTTCTAAATATTCTTTCTGCCCTAGAAAGAATGTTTCCACATCCTTGTTCAAAAGCTATTGCAGGGGTTATGATTGCTCTGTTTTTCTCCAGTAAATAACTCAGGGTTTAACTTAACAGATATATTCTTGGGAAAATTCTTGAGGATTATGAGCATAAGAAAGTGTCTAATGAGAATCAAATTCTCCTCATTTTATAGATCTCATTGACTTTAAACTATTATTGATTTCAATACAGCCTGCAGACTAAGGGCAGGTTCATAATTTGATATAACAGCTGCATCATCTTTATTATTTTATTCCTAGTTAATTATCACCTAAACAGAACTGGAAGCGAGAACACCATTTTCACCTTTCTAGGTGGGATGAAGTCAGTCCAACTCCATAACCTGCTTCATATTTGAAAGTATCAGACAGCTGGTATTCAGATCACAGCAGAAGGTATTTAGTAGAAATGACTGTCAGATTTGATTTATTTAGCATTATTCAGATTTACAACCAAAGGCTTTTAACTGATGTGAGAATTCTAGAGAGACATTTAAATGCCTTTCTGCTATTTTGATTGTTTGTTATAAAATTTTGTCTTCGACAAATATACAAAAGTGCATTATCTTTTATCACTGTGACCAGGGTCCTTTTGGTTTGGTTGAGATGTCTGCAACATAAGTTGTCTGTTTATTTAAGCTGGAGTTATATGAGACATTCCTTCTGCAGCCTGCACTTTTCTAAGGAGTTCCAATACACCCCTAAGATTTTTTGTTCCATCTTCACAAATGTTCACATAAGAGAGCAGCAGGTAGCTAAGTATATTCTGGTGATAAATATACAGGGGCATTTAGCCAAATACTGAATGTGGATTTTCAAATGCCAAAAGTGTGGATCTCTTCCATTTCCCTAAAGTAATCATTTTATTGGCTAATTTTATATAGGCAGATCTCATTCCTGGGACAGGAACTAACTAATGAAATGTAGCTAACAGATTACAAATGAAATGCAATAGCTTGACAGATGGACCAGAATTTTATTTTTTTGGACGCTGATCTGACTTGATCTTCAAACCTAAAGTTCCATTATCAGTACTTTAAAAAAAAATGTGTAAAAATAGACTTGTTTGTTAAAAGGAAACCAAACTGAATGGGTAACTTTATTCAAGTGCCAATCTTTGATAACTAATACTTTGGCATAAGGAAAGCATTGTGAATGAATGTAAACGGAAGAGCTCTTTGCAGCAATATGAATGAAGGTTATGAAATCAGAAGTTATCTTTTCTTCGGCTTTATCCTGAACTATTTCAGAAACAAGTATCATAGTCCTTGATGTTTTCCACTGGAATAAGAGCATGCAAAAGGGTTAAGAAAAACAGTAAGAAAATGCCCCCCCCCCCCCCAAATACTTGAGAACATGATCAACTGGAGGATCCTTCAAATGAGCATCATAGGGATAAGAAAAAAAGAGAAATACTATTCATTTTTGACAGAGTTGTATGTAAAACTCTAAATGATTTATCTTTACATAATCTATTTCAGATATAAAACTAGGAAGACCTTTCTTTGAAGCATAATCAAGTCAGATAGAGATGAAAACATAAAGGTCAGGATACAGTCTGGAATTCAGATGCATACCAAGGTGCAAAACACATACAACTGGAGGAATTTATCCTTAATGTGATTCCTATTCCTGTTCCCTATACCTGTGTGAGGAGGTGTGAAGTGATTCCTTTATGTTAACAGACAGGAAAACAAGAAAAATCTGAAAAGGTCTCTGAGTCTAAGAATGGTATAAAAGTGGGATTTAAATCACAATTAAAGGAGAAAGAAATTAGGAATAAATATGTAGCTGAATGAAGATTATCAAGCTACCTGTACTCCGGAATCAGATACATCATAAGCAAATTATCAGAGCCAAAGCCAAGTAAGAATGCATAATGTTTTATAACACGTCCAATACATTTTAAACCAGGCACATTCTACACAGAATAAATATTTTTGTTTTTTCTTCTATAAAAGATTAATTAAGTCTAAATAAAGGAATAAAGATTATGATTCTACCATTCTGTGTTTGAAGGACTTTCAGAACACGTGAAGTCACTGTAGTAGCATGGATTCCAGTAACTAGAAGTATTCTAAAGGTAAATATTCAGGTATTCTGTCACTACATCTTTCCACAAATAATGTCTTTTCAGGCATTACGAAAAAGGATAAAAAAAAAAAAAAAAAAAGTGATGCATGTGAAGTAGCAGCTGGTATCTAGCTGTGGCCAGTTACCAATAAAACCACTAAGTACACAATAGTGTAAAATAAAACTGTACAAACAAACAACTTCTGACAGTGATCTATAGCCCCACTTCAAAAAGGAAATCTTAGTTGAGTGACACATCAGGAAGTGTAATAAAAAATAAGAAGCTCAATACCATAGTCCCAGGCTACATCAATCTTTGTTTCCAATGACAGTTTCTGATTTTGAGTCAAACTCTCAGTAGAAAATTGAGGTAAGTTCTTTTGCCCACCAATGTCAGAGAATCAGTATTCATACCATTCCTAATTTTCCAAATAGAAGAGGAAAAACCTCCAGGATTCTTCCCAACAATGATCAAAGGGTTAATCTCACACAGCCTTTGAAAAGACCAGGATGTGACTCTTTCTAGATATTAAAAATGCTGATCTAAGTTTAATCAAACAGGATTAAGCCAATGTCACATGTTTTCCATACCATCTCCAGCTGTTATACTCCCTCTCAGAACCTATGAATATAGCACCAAACTAAAGGACTTCATGATAATGTCATTTTCTCTTCTACTTCCCCTGGGGGCTCAAAAGCCAGGTAGATACTTTTATTTTTTTCTATAGTTAATCAAGAAGATGGTATTGTTTAGCTGCTGGATTTCTATTTTCTTACAAGTTGATTATCACCACAATAACCAGACTCCACCCAAGAATTTAAAAGATAAACGTCTCTTTCTTCTCCAGAGATCAGAAAAAGAAGATAGAAAAATGTGTGTCTGCACATAAGAAATTTAATGAGGGAAAGTCAACCGAATGAGCTGAGTTTTGCTGAATAGTGGGATGTTGTGAGTCACTTTTATTTATTCCTGTGATAAGTTTCATAAGCTTAGTTTTCCTATCTGTGCTAGTGAGATTTCTTCTTCTGGTCACAGCTTCGTGATTCCAGTGGAATGCAGCTGTCAGAGCTTATAGCAAGGAGTATATTTAAATATATGGGGCTCTGAATATCAGGGAATAATACAATCTACAACACATATTCACTAGAGAGCCTGAGTGGAATGCAGTACAGAAGAGTGATGTTTTCAGTTGCTTGCAACTTTTACCATTTTGAATTTTTATCATTATTTGATGTTTCTTTACAATGAATGGATTATAATAAACACATCTGGAGGTCAGAAACCACCATTGCAACATCTGTGCTCAGGAGACTGAATTATACATTTGCACAGTAATATGTTACAAATAGAAATAGAGATTTTGAAGCCATGGTTAATCAGAAATCTGCAGTAATATTATGGGAAACATGATAGCTATATAATATACCTATCACTTCTTTACAACACAATGTATTTTTAAGGATTCACAAAAGAAGAGCAAGACTCGTTAGGTCACAGACTGAGACGTGAGAGAGTCTCAAAGATTTGGGTTCATCAACACTACTCTGGTCTCTCCATCTCCACTTGGCAGGAAACAATTCTGTTCTCAGAATTGTCTTTCCTCCACTCTTTCATCTATTTACAGTTTTTTTTTATTATTATTATTATTTTTCTTGCTTTAGTTATAAACCACAGGGCAAGAAGATGAGAAATTTTTACTTATCAGAGCCCAAATTCACTGCTACAAAAGACAGAGAGAGAGAACATATTTACAAGGCACAGCCCCATAGCCACCAAATGCCTGAAATGGGAACAAAAAAAAAAAAAAAAAAAAAAAAATCGGTGCATGCTCAAGAGGCAAGATCCCTCTCCTGAAAACCAGTGGCTCTTGTCTCTCAGTTTCTATCAAGGTCTCAGGCTAAGCAGAGAGTGCACAACTACTATGAAGCACACAGTCCTTGCTTTGGTGAAAACTAGCTACATCTGGCTTTTAATTTTGAATTCAGTGGAAGATAAAAGACCCCAGTGTTCCACACAGTTACCTTAAGGTAAAAGTCTAGATGTGCCAGGACCTTGACATTATTTGAAAGATCCTCCAGGTAAGTGCTAAGTTGGACAAGTATGAGGCATAATATGTCTGATCCCCTTGGTGAATGTAAAAGTCCCATAAACCAAAGGAATATCACAGAGGACAGTTTTTCCTTTATTTTGGGGCAACAGTAGGTAAGTCTGACATGGATGTAATGTCATGTCATAATTTTATATGACATGTTTTACAGGATCGGTAACCAACTCATCTATCCAGGAAAAGAGTCAGTAGTGTGTCAAAAACCCTCAGCATCTCCAAAAGAGGCTTTACTCCAAGATCTGAATACAAAGGAGAGAGTTGGAAGGCATCAAGGGGACATGTTCTATTACAATATATTTGTGACTTGCTTATCTTTAAAAACAAATCCAAAAACCTAAGCATGGCTCACATGCGTATTGATCACTACATCACTTATAATGCCATCTTTGGCCAAAATGGTTACTGGTTCCCTACATCCCTAAATCTCTATGGACTTGGAAATAACCACAGAATAAAAAAAAAAGTTAGTGCTCAGGTCTTTACAGTAAGAAATCAGACAAGATTCAAACAGTAAAAAACAAACAAACCACAACAACAAAAAAAATGAAATGCTTGATAATCTTGTCCTCAAATCTTTTTATCTATAATATTTATATTAATTCTTTTCAGTTCCATACTCTGTATGAATTAACTGTACTTCAACTGAAATCCTGAGAATTCTTTCATGTCCTCACTGTTGTTTTCTCTTCAGTCCTCCCTGCAGTTTTACATTTTCCTTTTTTTTAATCTTTTCATACTACTTTACTTTTTTTTTTCTCCTCCAGCTTTTGCTTAAGATTTCCATATCTTTCTTAACCATGTCTTTTCATTTCATTTCATGCCTGAAATGAATTGGTTGAAGTAGAGTTTATGGAAGAGTTGCAGAGAAAATATCAGGATCAAGGAGCTTTCAGAGGAACACTAAAAGTAGATATGAAAAGCAGAAATGGTCATTGGATAGCAGAGTTTTTAAGCACACAGCTGTGGATAAGGCATTTATACACGTAATATGACCATTCAGCTTCTGTTTAATCCTGGAGGTGTTTAAGCTGCATTGGCTCCACTTCAATTTTCCCAAGACATTTAGAATTGAAAACTTAAATCAACAGAGCATTTTAGTCTTGACAAGGCTCAACAGCTTGACAATTAGCAGAACATCATGATGGGGATCTAGAAACTAAGCTGCTTAATATAAAATACAGAAGCAGATATATAACTGAATAGAGAGGGAACACAACCCAAGACTGCACTCCTCCTGAAAAGTGTCCTGATCACTAAACTATAAATTTATGTTTCTCTGCTCACCAGCTTTCTGTATAATGGTACAGCTGCACCAGAATGAGAGGATGCCACTACTGACTACCTGGTTTGGTAGGCACATTCCCAAGAGGTTGAAATTCCTACTTAAATTTGTTCCACTGAAATAAAAGGGACTGAAGTACTGGAAAATCTGTAAAGAAGCTAAGAATCAAGTATACGCCCGCATACCAAGTGTTAGACTGTAAAGAGTTCTTCCCCTTTTATGTGTGTTTTGAAAGACAGCAATGCCTGAAACAAAAGGGGAAGAGGTATGGTAGTATATGCACCTATCTGAGGAGACAGAAATGACACCTCAAAGCCCTTATTGAGCATTCTTTAGTTTCCTATGAGTGAACCCAGGATGGCAGCTTTGAATCCCATGCTGAGGTTTTTAACTCCCCCTTGTACTCATGCTGGCAGCCTTGCCAGCCAGCTTCAACTTCTGGATTCACACCGGATGTCTAACGGCTTAAAGTCAGTCAGCACAACGATTGCCTCTCAGGGAATTTAGCCTTTGACAGCGCATGCCTCAGCACTCATAAATTGAATAATGTTATTTGCTGCTAAAATCTGGATAAGTCTAAATATGAGCACGCTTACACACTAGTAAGCTAAAAAGATGGTAGTGATGTTTACTAGTGCTTCAAATTTACTTGCATAAGATTAAGACTTGAATTTGAAGTAGCAAAATCAACCCAAAGGACTGACTCAAGATCTCAATATACCTGAGAAACAACAGGCTTCAAAATTCAACCTTCAGTCTCCAAGCTGCCCCTACTGTTGCTCCTAATTTCTGATCAGACAAATGAATGCAAGTTTATGGCCATGTCTGGAACTTGATAGGTTTTGAAATTCCAGTCAGCATTTTCCACTTTTTCTTCCATGTCTGCTCTCTATATTACAAAATGTTTTGTGAATTTCCATTGGGTTAATAACGTTACTCTTCTTGGCGAATGTCATCTATTTGGTAAATATCATCAAGTGTCACGTATTTGGTAAATAACGTTAATTGTGTACCCCAGCTAAATAAAGAGGTCAGACAATTGACATGAGTCTTAAACTGGTTATCACATGTGGTAAAGAGACTGCTTGTACTAAAACAATGGAGAAAACAGTTCTATGAATGACAGTTATTGTCATAACCTAAACCATAAACGTTATCCAGGATACTGACATAAGTATATGTAGCTATCGACACATTAAAGGTAAGATTTGCTCAGCAGTCCCAGATCCAAGACATCTGAAGAACTTTTAAAATAAGTCACTACTTTTGTCACATCTTTTGGTAAGAGGCAGATAACAGCTGTAGTGGAGGATTACACTTTTGTTTAATCTGCTTATTACTGGTTAAGCCAAGTTCTCTGTAGGTACTTGGACAAGAAGATATAGAAAGATATTCAGGTGTCATTGGATGCAGTTTTGAAGTTTACACACTTTTTTAGCCTGGCAAGCAAAAATATTTCACCCAGGATATTATGCATGCACAGGGCTGCCAAAAATATGTTTAAATGTTACAGATCTACAGTGCCATCTGGCAAAGCAGCTTTTCAGATACAGTCTAGAGACACAAGAGAGAGACACTGCTGGATATTTCATAAGGTACATAAGGGAGCTCTATTTCCAAGGTATTGAAGATCTCACTAAAATACAGCAAACCACTGTCAAAAGTATCCACTTATCTTTTCCAAGAGAATAAGGAAAAAGAAGTAGGAAGGAAAAACATCACAAACTCCCTCTCTATATTTTTGTATTCACCTATGCATATGCACTATGAATATACACATATACGTCTACAGACTCACACATTTGTTGATGTTTGTATGAAGTTCTCCTCACAAAGGTGACGGGGCTTGTCACCATTCCCACCGATTTTAGTGGGACGATTATTAGAATTAACTATACTGTGCAAAAGAGGATAGATACCAGCTGTTCCTTAAAGGGATGGGGGGGAGGAAAAAAAAAACAACAACAACAAACAAAAAAAATACCATACAACTCTGTCTGCTTGATCTACTTCTCATTCATCCTAATGCTTGTAATTAGCTATTTTACAACAGCAACCATTTTACCAGCTTTAAAGCTTTGCATCTAAGGTCATTCAGTTGTGTGGCCTCATTCCCCTTTTCTTCTTCTGTCAGCATTCATAACCTCTGCAGAACTATTTTTCCAATAAAGAAGAGATAATAGTATTTCAAACCTAGAAAGTTTTGGTATTATGCAAAGGAAAACTAGCAACTTGCTGATAATATCAAAGATTGCAAAACAGCAGAAATTAAGAATACAATTGCTAATTTCTCATTAAGCTTTAATACAATCATTTAACATTACAAGAGAAAACAACAACAAGAAAAAAAATTGAAAACAAATACAAAACAACCATAGTCAGCAATATGCTCAGCCAATGTAACTTCCCCTGCTTCCGTACACTGTCAGCAGACTGTTTTTACAAATGCAGTCATATTGACAGTGAATTTATTTTCATTATTTTTATTAAAAGAAGTATTTTTATTAAAAACTGTTAATACTCAGCATGAAAAATTCCAAATGACTAAAAATTATGTAGTGCCATGCCACTTCATAGACAGTATTAGTCTACTTTTTATAATTTCAAACCTATTTTAAAGCACTACAGCTTTAACTGTCTGAGAGAGACAAACCTGAGGGAGATTTAGCTGGTAAACAGGATTAGGGATTTTTTCTTTTAATATTATAAACCTTGCCATAGAGAAGTAAACAAACAAATTTTGTCTGCATTATTTTACAAAAACAGATATAGACTAGAATTTACCGGCTAAGACAGCATAATTTTTAAAAGTCTTAGAATAAACTGATGAAAAGCAGTGCACAGGGTGTAATTTTGGACAACACAAACAGGTCACTTCCAAGATCACAGTCCCCACCCAGAAAGCATGATTTTTCAGGGAGAAATGTTAAGAACCTTGTATTGCTGCTGCATTAGGAATAATGTGATTTCTTGAAATAAATAGATAAGCATCCACTCTGCATGTATTCTAATTTTCTGTCACCAACACAACCTAATTGAGTAGGTGGGCTTGTTATAAACTCAGAGGAAGGCAGTTCCTCTGTCTGGCTTGTTTAACTGGGTCTGCGCCAGGGCTCTGAAGAATCTGTCATTGAACAGTAAAAGTGAAGTCTATCCTGTGTCACACATCTATAAATAGGCACGTATGTATATGTATGGGCATGTCTCCATGTATTTCATTTTCTAGTGCAAATAAACAAGCACATTTAAAAATTCACTCCTGAGCCTTTCCAACAATTAATTGTTGGCAATTCTCAAACAACACAAGGACAGTTGAACATACAGCCCACATTCTGTTCACAAGAATAAAAAATACATGCATTACATTCTTTTGTTTCCCATTTTCATGGTTCATGTACACCTGGCAGCTAGTCACTCCCTGTCCATATTACCCCCAACACCAGGAACGGGTTTCTTATGTTCTGAGCCTCCACCTTGACTGACAGAAAGAAAGAATATACATGCTTATCACATATATATGAAGATACTCACCACATATATATGAAAACATATCCTTATGTATAGGCATCAGTACAAGAATGATGCTCCTCTGCATAAAGCACTAATCAAAAAAAAAAAAAAAAACACCTATAAAACAAGCAAAAATATTCAGCACCTCTTAGCTGTCCTTTCCACAGAGGTAGTAAAAGAACCAATTCAATATTGATCTGCAAGCCCTCTCTCCTAGTTGATAAGCTGAAATTCAGATGCAACAGACACTTGGGACTCTAGACTTGATGACTCTTTCTCCTTCCTATAACTACCCCATTAGAAGAACCTTGCCTGCAGCTTTTCCTAAGGGGTCACAAAGAAATTTAGTGTGATTAGACTGGGGCAAACACAGCATCTGAATCTCTTTCACAACAGCAGCACTTACAGCACTTACAGCAGCATCCCTCTCACTCTGCCAGCAAGCACCAGCCTCTGTCAGGCGCCATAAAGAAACAGTAATCTAAGATAAAAACCTCTTCTTTCCTCTCAGGATTAATAGGAAGCAAAGCTGAAGCATTGTGCTGACAAGGATGAAAAGGCAATATTTAAATTAGAGCAAAACCTAGTCTACACTGTATGTAATTTGATTAAACAGAAATCTAAGCGATCAGTGTTAACAAGGGTCCACTTTGATAAACAGAGCACCGTTAAGCAAACTCTTCCCAATTAAAAACGCGGCCAGACTGCCTGCTGCTGCGCTTGGTGGAACCAGGGTGGCCTTGGTGGGAACGGCTGCGGCAGCAGCTGGCAGCTGCCCAGCGCAGGGCAAGGCGCCTCTCCTCGCCCAGGTACTTATCAGGGCCACCAGCAGCGAGGCCTGCACCGCTGAGCCCTGGGCGAGCAGATCCCCGCCACAGCCCCTGACGAAATAGCTGGTGGCTACTCACCGCGCTAAATTACAAATCCACTTGCGTGAAACGGAGCCTGCCCAGTGCCAGAAAGCAGACAAAGCCTATGCAAAGAGTCAGCCCTCAGAAGGGATAAAGCAGCTCCTAGAGGAGAAACAGTGATTAAATAAAGTCCAACAAATGATGCCAATAAACAAGTTTTCAATTACCAAAGGACACCCAGACAGCCAAAAAGCGGCTGCTAAAAGCTGTAATCACACCACTGTACACTACCCACTTCAAAAAGTACAGAAACATATATTTTGGCTAGAAAAGAACACATAGAACAGACTATTTAAGAAAATTGCAACCTGCTACAAAAACAAGCTCGAGTGCCTTCTATTTAAGAGAGTGGGGCTGGATTTTGGATCCCATTTCTTACTTCAGGTGAATTATATCTCTGAATCACACAAGAGTTATCTGCCTGCATCTGTTTTTCTTTGACACCATTATATCCCCCTGTCCTTGACCCCATCTGAGACTGACAAGCTCTGGGGACTGCTAATGGGGCTACATTTTCCATGAATATTTGCTTGTATTTATAAATGAATTTACTTAAGCCACATTAATGTCATTTGCGTATTTGCTTTCTGGAAAAAAAAAATAAAAAATGCTCATTTGGGTTTTGCTAGCTTGAATGTTTACTGAAGTAAATTCCAAAGATGTAGCCAGAGGTATTAGGATCAAAAAAGGCTTTTAAAATGAACTGAAGTGTGTCAGTGCATTTAGATTTGCACAAGACAAATGATTCTCACTCAAGGAAGAGAAAAAATTTGAGGTTTCCTGACCAGTCACAATTAACCAATATAGCATGAGGAATAAGCACAGAAAGCAGCAAACTGCTGGTAACCAATCAAAACAGATTTATGTGCTAACAAATAGCATTCAAATACTTTTGCAGACTGGCTAGGTTCAAGCATGTAATATGATCATGCTGACTATGTGCAGAGAAAAAGTCTATACTTTATTAGAAACAGAGTTTGTGGCAAATCATTCATTGAGCTGAAACAACTGAACAAAGACTGTCTCACCATTAGGTCATTTGTGCGTGCTCCAATCTCTAGTGAGAGAAAGAACAAGAAATTCATGTCACAAAATAGTTGATCGATGGCTTATCAGATACAGCCAAGATCTTGATAGAGCTTTTTGCATCATAATGACATCTTTTCTCATTTATGCTCCCAGTAAAGATTATAGACCCGGTTGGCACTGATGCTGCCCATTTTTTTCATGTTCAATATCACCTCTTTTCTTTCCATTTTATCTTCAGGCCCTGCTTTAAGTCAGTTATAATCAGGAAGATGTTCCTAAGCACATGATTTGGTAAGAGTAACTGCACTGCTGCCTATTAAATGTTTTGATTTCTGAGTATAAACCACAGTCATGTGAGAACCACAGTCTTAAGGGGAATCATAGCCCTGCACAACCTCTTCAGATTTTGCTACCCTCTTTAATAATGTTTCAGAAAATTAAGCATGAGATGTTCTAGAGATGTTCTGATGCTGGTACCAGACTAATGCTGACACTCACACAACGAGTATGCTCCTTCCCCCACCACAACTCTCCAAAGAGGAATTTAGACACAACTATGCAGCCAGATGAATATCAGCCTGCACTAAGGACACGAGGTCTAATGCCTGAAGAGAGCTTCTAGCAGACAAAATTGTATTTTTACTGTTTTTGTAAGAGATTTGGGTAATTCAGGTATAACAGAAAAAGTCCTGTCAGACTCTAGATTGAGTTGTTTTCCTTGCTGTGGGTTGCCTTTAAAATCTTTTTATTTATTTATTTTTGTTATTTATTTTTTTTAGGGTTTCCTAACAACTGCTTTGTGCAAAGGCTGCATCATTGGCAGGTTTTCATCACACACCTGTAGTCACAGACAAATCAAGTCACAGCAAAACAATCAGCAAGAATGAGTGACATCCAAACATATCTGAACATACCAAACATACCTTGTCTTTGGTCTCCTGTTTCCTTTTCCTACCAATGCCAAACTAGGATGTTTCATTCACTGGCTGCCCCTGTCCTTCTCTTTACTGTAATATTAATAAGCTTTACTGCACTCCAGGAAACTTAGATGACTTGAGAAACATAGATGACTTGAGAAAAATGCTGTCTTTCAATATTATGTTTTTACAAACCTACAGCTGATTATATTTAGATCCTGTTTAAGCTCCTTTACTCAACATTCATGAAATATTCCTTTTCTTTCTCTGTATGACCCTCTCACTCTCTTTCAAGTCTTCTTAATTGGCCCTAACAGAGAAAATCCCAGCACTGTTACTCCAGCTACCACCAAATACAACCAAATAGATGTGCCAGTCTACTTCTCCAACAGTACTTTTAAAACAAAGTCTCCTGGAATAGGAGCTCAAAATCCCCATGGGATTTACTTGCTTTGCTAGGCAAATCTATATTTGCATGTATACAGTGCTATGCCGAACTTCCACAAATGACCATCATTTTTTTTCACCTGACCTATGTCTCCCTGATAAGTTGTCTCACAGTATGGGGTCCAACTCTGAGAAACTCTGGGAAGACCAAATTTGAATGTAGGTTGGAAAACAGAACATAGGGGACTTGGAACAAGTAATTTTTCTAATTAAAATACTGTGCAATTCTTAAATTATTTTGCTTTTAATTCCATGTTCACGCAACAGCAGACTAACTGTAAATTACACTTTATTTGGTTTGCTCTTTTAGTAATTTGTCACACTGGGAGAAAAAAAAAAAGTGCATGTCAGCTCAACAAATTAAAGTCAAATGTGGTTTAATCATTTTCACTTTAGCCAAGACCATTAGCATGGCACAATTAAGTAAATCCTAGGAGCTAGAAGAGGAGTCGGTGAGGCAGAGCTGCCATTCCTGCTGCTGAGCAGCTGCTGGAGAAAAGCTGGGGAACAAAGGCACTGGTAGCCTCAGCCCCACACTGGGCCCTGCCCACGGCAGCAGCAGCAGCAACTTTCCTCGACCTGACAGAACAGGTGCTTTTTTTGATGTCCCCACCCTGCCTGACCATGTTCTGCCCTTGGCAACTAATGGTCTGGAGTATTTTCTGCCCGTAATAGTCACAGTGAATGAACCGCCCCCTTGCTGTACAGTAGCAGCCTCTCCCAGACTCCCGTTAAAAGAGGCTGGGGCAACAAATGGAAAACGCAAAGCCGTGTCGAAATCAGAGGCCAGGTCTTCAGCCTGATATTTTTGCCAGCAGCATAGTTGCTTAAAGCACTGAAATCTGGGTTGAGTGCATTTTGTTTTACATAATGCTGATTTAAACCTCAGCAGTCTGAAAATTAGTCTGAATTCTTCCAGATCAAGCTTCTAAAACACTTATTAAATGAAGACAAGATACGTAACATTCAGAATGATCTTACACACCCTCAGTAAATTTTTCAGGTAATTTGTAAGTCTAACTTTGAGGAAAGACTTTAGTTATTTCTTATATTCTTGCAATCGATTTGGACTTCACTGCTCTTTTAGACCTTTAGGGGCATTAGCACAAGACTTTACCATCATTGAATGTATATGACCTCAATGTAATATGCTGTGATTCACATAGCCAGTGCATTGTATTTTGGAGGACTAACTGTTGCCAACAGACACAAATAATGACAGTCTTTTTTTTTTTTTTTTTTTTTTTTCCCCCCTTTTCTGTGTGTGTGTGTACCTGTTTGGAAAATAGTATTTCCCTACAGCATCTTGCAGAGCAGACCATCCAGAAGGCTATACACTCATGATAACAAACATTAACATACTGAGCAAAACAATTTCTTCGAACAGCCTAATACACTGTTGTGACATGCTAGCACTGAACAACTCCAAACTCAGCCTCACCAACCCTGCAAAGATTTCTTGAGCTGTCAAACTCTGGAATCTGATTCTTCTCAGTGTATTCTGACGTAAGTTGAAAACCAGACTGGGTACAGCATTAGCCCAACTACTGTCAGGTTAAAAGAGCTATATTTTCAAAATATGGTGTTTCAAAAGGTAGAAGGCCAAGTCTCTGCACCTCACAGTTCCATGAGCATGCTGGGGCAGAGTGCAAACAGGATTCTGGGGAATCTCCCTCTGGGCAACTTCAGAAGGGAATATGCCATCAGACATTCAAAAGACTTGGGTCCACGTTGCTTGCATCACAGAAGGTTAACGATGGGGAAATCAACTCCAGGTAAGTCCCCTGCATACCTGATTTTCCAGGTTTATTAAATGGAAACCAAACACAAAGTAACATCACAGTCTGGGAGAACTGCCTACTCAAAAAGCTAAGGGTAAGAACTCTGGCAAAGTTATACTGAAAACCTGTGTTGTTTGTTCTACGCTGCAAAGGCAGTATCGACCTTTCCACATCTTCACTCACAAGTTTCCTGGTGGCTAAAAGCAATAGGCTGCTTTCTCCCTTATTACCAAATGTACTGAGTTCCTTGTACTCAGGCAACTTTGCTGTTTACATAGGGGAGGGCAGGGCATGGTCACCTTTCTTTGTGGACAAGTGGGAAGTTTATAAGTTCAAGATTTATTCATACATTCTCATATGGGTGCTTTTTGAACAAATTTGCAACAGCCATTAGTTACCTGGGAAGTTAAAAGTGAAAATTGGATGACAAATGCAGGGGCCAAATACTTAGCTTTGCAATAGTTTGTGTTTAACGTATTATAGGAAATTTGAATGCCATATTTTGCACCAACCAAATCAGTCTACCGAGAGAATTTCAGATTTAAACACATTTTTGTTTATGGAGGAAAAAAAAAAAGATTTAAACTGTGATCTTGGAATTTTGTGAGCCCATTGAAGGATGAGCTATCTTCAAAATGTGGCCATACATGCAATAATTCCTGAGGGAAATCTGTTGGAACTGGACCACTTTGAAAATCTGTCCCCTTTGTGAGTCATAAAATAGGATCTGTATCCACCTGAAAATCTGTTCCAGTTGTGTGGTGGTTACTTGAAAAACTAGAATGTTATTGAAATTTTCTTCTTGTATGCTTCACTGCATGATCCATGCATAGAATTAGTGTTCATCAGCATGGGCTATATGTCGTGCAGTGGGATTTCTGCTTGTTATCCAGCTGTGAGAAATGCACAAGCTGTAAAATAAGTTAGGAAAGGAGTGAAAGAGAGTGAAACCAATGCAAATGAGCATAGTGACAAGGGAAAGAAAGCATAGTACTATTTCTAAAAAGAAATGGAAGAAGACATGGGTAATTCAGAGTTGATATTTAATAAAGACTTTCATCCCAAATCACTTGGCCTCTTGATATAGATGGTACCTTCTCACTTTTGCAAATTTGGTATTTCTCAGGGATATTTCTCCGTGAGAACTGTTTTGTTTGTATATTAATACACGTTCTTCTGTTCAATTTGACAATTTTGTCCCTTCTTTCCTAACCAGGAATTAGCCTCAATACTGATGCAAATGATGTTCCTATTCTAATCTTAGGTTATTACAGTTTTACCTATCCTTAATTTAAGGTGCTACCTACAATTACTTTATGCTTGAATTCCTTGAAGATAACAGATTTTACATGTTGACACTAACTGCTTACTTATTTAACAAAATGAAAGTTAGGAAATTTCCCAGAGAGTTCCAGTGCTTGATAAGAAATTAGTAACACCAAAAGTATTAAATAATCATAGCCATAAAAACCAAGCTTATTACTGCCAAATGCATTTACACAGAATCTAGAAAACAGCTTTCTAACTTACTCTATACTTTAATTTCTTTTGGGAGAATGTGTGTATGTATTATACACAGACTTGTGCACTCTGCAGACTACTTGACAGTAGTCTTTCACTCTAAACTATAAACATATTATGAATTGTGAAACAGGGAAAGATTGGCTGCACGCAAACTATCAATAAAAATAACTTCTAGAGACCAAGACATTATGTCTTTTTACAAGGTAGCAGCTGTTGTGATCATGACCTTTATTTACAGAAAACAAATTCTTTAAAACATTTATGCTTTAGAAGAAAACATGGATATGTAAAACAGTGCAAAGACTTAAAGTAAGGATAACTGTCCATCGATTTGTTACCGGTGTTTTAAATCAGTAGTGATACTCTTCTTGCAAACTTTTAGTTTTAAACTTATAAGAAATAATTCTTGAAACATCTTAAAAATGTTCTATATTCTCAAATACTGTGGAGAATGTCTAGAGCTGAAAAAATGTTCCCAGAATATTTTATTCCTCAATGATAAAAACCTTTGCTGCCTTATATGTTTAAAAAATGCAAACTTTCTTTATGACGTTGGTTGAATATGTGGCTGCACAATAACACTGTTGCATGACCTCAGAGATGTCTGTATTCAATGAATCAAATAGAAACAAATGAACTTTCATCAGCTCACCTTGGTGCACAGATAGAAGTATTGGGATTTAACTGAAATACAGAATGTGTTAATGTTTATTAAGTTATCTATCTCAAAATTGTTCCTTAAATACTTTCTTTGAACTGAGTTAGATATTTTTCAGCCTTAAAGGCTTAATTATCACGTTCCTGCCTTATCTTACACAATAACATATAAATTAGTAACCTACCACTCATCAACCCAAATAAGATTTCTTTGCCCAAACAAACTATAGAAAACACATATATTAGTTTTAGAAATCTCTGCATTTTGTTTACAGTTTCATCTAGAAGCAGTGTCCCCACCAGGAATAATCCCTTTGGAAAGTTAGAAAAAAATAAATAAATCCCCAAACCGGAACCATGTATAAGACTTTGTATCTGAAGATATCATTGTTGATCTCTTAACTACAGGTTTTATCTATCTTGTCTTGTATTATTTCTTCCAGTAACAATAAAATATTCATAGCTAACAATTGTAATTATTTTCCTTTTCTTTAATTATGAGGCTCCCTTAAGGTGCAGTCACAAACCCATGTGGCTAAACTACTGAGAGCTGTTTCCCTAAATAAGCACTGATGAATGATCTGCCAGTTCTTCTGTACGTTTAAAATATTTTTGTTAATTACTTGGAAAGCAACACCTTAAGCACTCTTCCTTATTCTCTCTCCAGATAATTGTAGTGAATAATAATAAACATGGCCACTATAAATAAAAATCCACTTTCCCTTGACGCCCTTAAATGTCTACATTTCTTTTGTGCAGAAAACTAGGGCGGTGGTAGGCTATGATATTTTTCTTGTTCCAGATCCAAGTTGTATTTTTAGATACGTTATTACTGCTGAGGAAATGGAGAAACTCTGCAAAGAGTGTTTGTGTACCACAGTTACATATTTTTTCCATCTGGGAAAAAAAAAAAAAAAGAAAAAAAGATTTTCCTCAGTCTCCTTTTAACATATGGAGTTTGTCACATCAATCATTGGTGGAGAACATGTAGTGGCATCCATGTCATATGGGTGACAGGGCTGTTTTACATAGTATCAGTATTTTAGATTCATGCCTTCCCAAGCTACAAAGCACAGACATTCCACTTAGCAATAGCATAGTTCTTCCAAATAAGAAGAGCTGTCTTTTGTCAAGTATTCTCATCAGAGAGATGTAAAAATGTTACAAGCCTTCCAAAAGTAATAATCTAGGTACTTCAACATGCAGTCATTGTCTAGCTTGTACAATAAATTAGAGCTGGGTGCTTATTACAGAGGAGGACCATCACTAGGGAAAGCATTCCCTTGGTACCTATACTTACATAGAAACTTGTCTTGTTTTTGTGTCTGGCTCTATGAGACAGTATTTCAGAGATCACCAAAAATTTATGATGAAATATTGCCCCATTTATTTGTCTTTTAACTTAAAAAAAGTAAGTGGAATCTGTGCTCTGTCTCAAGCCCCCAATGTATCATAATGGGTCTGTTATGCTTTGCCAATTTCCTGTTATAGATCAAGAACTACCACCATTCTTATGGCTCCTTCCCTACACAGAAATGATGCCAGCTGTGTAGTATTCCCGTCCTCGTGTCTGCAGGCTCCACAACATTGCAAGCAATTATCATTTACCCGCGTTAAGGCATTCACTGCCAGTTACTATATAGTCCATTGGCTTGTTGACCTCTCTGCGAACAGCTAGATAACTAATTTAGGGAATAAATGGCTGTGATAATTATAATTCAATTTAATTTCCTTTCAGTGATATGCACGCAAATGTTTCAAAATCACAGAGACTATTAGCCAAAAGGACCACACACCGCATAGTGCCTAAGGCCTAAAAGCTTAGCACTGTGTCCCAGGGGCCTTCAGCAGGGTATGAATGTGAAACTGCCAGTTTCTGTAGAATGAGACTATAATCTTCAAACCTCACCCCACCACGAGACTCAGCCTGAAAACCCTGAATTTTGGTGGTTCATTCTTCAAAATCAAAGTTCCACTACCATGTAACAGGCACACCAGTGCTAACAGATCTGGGAGCCAGGCCTGTCTGGTTGCTTCTCTCACGTGTAAACCTGCCAAGACAATTTTCTATCTATGTCAACTGTCTGCCCTGTTCCAGTAAATGTTTTCTAGATCAGCCTGCCTTCAAAATATAACCTCACAGGTGGAATAAGCAATGCTCATCTTTCTCCTCATGTTTTTAAGCAATTCAGTGATGAGAGCATTATCATAGGACCATATGATTCAATGTCCTCTTGTACATGGGAATTTGCATCATTTGTCCTAAGAAATGCCCCATTCTTAGTGGACATCCTCTAGCATTCAAACATCTGTGGCATGTTGACTTACGTATTCATTCACCAAGAAAAAACTCTACTAGTTTAATATTAAAATACTGACAGTGAGGTGCTCCAGGTGCTGCTGATGAGATGGTCTTTCTGAAACAGGCCTTTCATCTGCAAGGCTTTCCTGCCTGAATGCAATGTGTTTCAATAAACGAGCCCTTCATTTTTGCACAGACACTCAAGATCTACCATCTTTGTAAATAAAATCCATCAACAACAATTCTTATAACAGCAAATTCCCAGCCAGTCAGTATAAGGAATGAATCCTTTAAGCTTGCCTCACAGAACTCCAGGTGGCAAAGGAAAGCAGAAATCCACATTGTCACTCCCAGAGACACAAGCAAAAATTAAGAAGTCATTGTCATATGGGTCCCTGGTGAGCCTGATGACAACACTTGACAAAGCACATATGTCATTAACGTCCAGGATAAGGAATGTATTCCTGTCGCAGAACTTACTGGCATTAATACTCCTGTAGGAGTTTGTCTAGAAAAGCGAGTTGTCACTGCTGCCTCTGAGTGTCCCTCTCAAAGAAAATGTATAACTTTGCTTTTGGAACAAGACAAATAAAATAAAGCACTGAGCATGACACAGAAAGAAAACAAGGAACCTCTAAAGCATGCATAGAGTTTCATGTCCCTTCCATGGGACTTGTACAGAAGGGGATCAAATGACACAGATGTTTGATAAAAGGCAAGGCAAAGCGACTGTGAAGAATATGCCTCTGACCGTCCTGCAAGGGAAGCACCATTAGCCTGGGAATTTTGTAAGCACGCAAGCATGTGTGTGTAGAGAACTGCAAATATTCCTACATAATGCATTTTAGATGGTTTTCCTGCTTGAAGAAAATCTATGCAAACTGTCTGCAAAGGTGATTTGTATCCCTGGGTATAACCATTTCATTGGGCTTCTGGCAGCAAGCAATTGTTTGTCAGATGTGATGTTCATAAGACCCTTAACTGTAGTGATACTAGCAACTGCCTCTATAATACTTAACACATAAAACAAATTATAACAATATCCTTAAGATTAGCATATAAGTAATAGTGCTATATAAAAACTCATAAAAACAAAATGTATGGCTACAATAACCATATTAAAACAGCCATAGTTCTGCTTTAAATAACCATATGAGCCACATTTGGAAGATATTATTGTATTTACTGATTAAGCATAAGGAAGAGTCTACTGCAGTCATTCGGAACTCAGAAAAAAAGGAATCAATTCCAGTTTCTACATTTTCTGTAGGTACGGGAAGGCCGGTTCATGATTAAAGCCCAATAGAACCAGCTAAGAGAATTCAGTATTCCTTTGACAGTTTAAAAATAATTTAAGCACATCCTTTTTATGCATCCTTTTTTGGCTTTTCTAAGGGGGTGTAATGATGTGTTGCAGATAACAAAAGAACATGACACATGTCATTAACTGAACAGTAAATCATCTTCCTTTCAGCGACCTGGATCTCTTGACTGCACTGGTGACTTAAAAAGTCAAGCTTACACTGATGCTAACCTGGTATAGGAAAATGAATCAGGACAATATATTTCTTTTAAACAGTGACGTCACTTAGGGCCTGGGAAACTTAAAATGTAGAATGGATTTGTCTGAATGAGCACCAGACAATACTGTAACTAAAGCTGAGAATATTTTTTTTTCTGGGTAGAAATTTGAATGGAAAACCCTTGCTTTGTCACAGGACTGGTACTTCCAGTTAGCTTAGCACTTTAATTTTTCACTTGGCAGCTGAAGTGCTGAAATCCAGTGAAACTGAAAACAAACAGAAATATGTTTCTGAGACTGGTAAAAGCTAAAGGCAAGAAGATTACCCCAGTAGGTGGGAACCAGTAAAAAGGCCTTTTGTAAGGCTCTGCTGAGATGCTTGGGGATGGGTATATGCATGTGGAGGAGAAGAGGTGTACAGAAGATCTGATAGGAAAAGGTGTATCCAGCTGGCTCCTGGGCTCCACAGCCCCTGTGATTCCCACATGGAAGCTGTCCTGAGTCAGTGCACCCCAAGCAGGGATGTCTCAGGGACGAGATGCTCCTTACCTTTCTACCTTTCTTCCAGTACTAAGCTAAGTACAGCAACCCACTAACAGACAATCAGGCAGAGCAGAGGCAATAAAAGAAACACCAGCCATTTTTCATTTGCTTATGGACAGGCAACTTATGATGATACTGTGCTGATTACTTTCTATTGAATGAATCACCTTCTGATCCATTCCCCTCAGTCATTTTCATTGTACACTAAATTCCGTTTGCCATGTCAGACCCTCAATTTTATCAGAGCCACTAACACAATTTTCCAGAGCAGCAGCATTAGCTCAGCTTCCTCATTTTGTCTCTGGTGCCTTGTAGTTCAATTTATAGGCGGAAATAAAGACTTGTTGGAACTTGCCTCCTTCCCCCATGGGTAATCTTAATCCAAACCCAAGGGCAGAATCTGGGCCTAACCTCCAGTTTTTTTCTCCCAAGAGTTGATATATCAGCAGATGATCCATATAAGTCATATCACTGTCATTGAATGAAAAGCAATTTGCACTATAAAAAGCAGATTTCCAGCATGGAGAGATTCGCAAAGATATCTGAAAAAGGGCACACACTGTTTTCCTTCCTTACAAAAGTGGGGGGGAAGAAGAGAAAAAAAAAAATATTAAAAAAATTAAAAAATACCAAAGCACCAAATGAACAGAAAATTACACATCAGCACAATGCAAATAGAAATGTTTGCATTAATTCGCTTCTGAATCTTTTTTCACATCCATATTTAGCAGTTGTATCTGCCTCACACAATCAATAAGATATACCAGATATTATTAAAAAAATGAAAATCTATTTTTGTAGTAAGGAGTATTATGCAAAAAAATGTCAGTTTTTGATAGACTAGGGGATTAGTACATTATTACTTTTTTTTTTTTTCTCTCTGCGTGAAGGTTTAGATCTGTTTACCTACCAGTATCTGCCTACCAGTAGGCCTGACCCAACATGGCATTACTTACTTTAATCATAACATCTGCTGTAGCATTGCTTAAAACAACTTCATTGAGAATTAACCATTGCTGAGCTGTCAAAAATACGCATAGAGAAATTTCAAGTTCAGTTAACAACTAGGAACTCAGGACATGACTGTGTCATCAGAATAAAAATGAACATTGTACTCAGTGCACTGACTTGTCAGTTCATTTATAGAGATCATAAATAACAATGGTCCAAGGACAGATCCCTTAGGTACTTCTGTAATGACATCCATTAAATCTGACATGATGCTGTTTAATAACACAAGTTGTATGTGCCCTCCTAAGTAGCTAGCATCCAGTTAATTACAGATGATTCCATACCTAATCCACTCAATTTATCCCGTAAAGGAATATAATTTATGAAATAGACAATAAAAAACAAATTTAAATGCACTCCATACACATCCCCTGGAAACACCTCGCATCTAATCTGCACTGTCTAAAAGCATCTGATTTTCTCATTCTGAATCAACCATAAACATTCTAATATTATTCTGCCTGAGTCCCTCATTACTGCTGTGGCAAACAGAATGCAGCATCCACACTTCATGCTGCTGAACGGCCAGCACGGGGTACTCCGTGGGTGCACACCCAGACCAGATTGCTGCTGGTCAAACTGCCTCTGCAGGGCGTGCTCCAAGCTGCTGAGGGATCTGCAAGTCTGAGCAGGGCGAGCCTGGCTCCGGCCGATCTCATGAGCTCTGGATGCAGCCTGTGTTGCCACACTTCTCCCCAGGGAGCAGCGAAAAATGCTGAACGAACATGCTGGTGCTAAGAGGCCATCAATGCTTCTTTTGGAGATGAAGAAAAGGAGCTGACATGATTCCCAGTGACAGCCAGAAAGTGTGAGAGAGGGAGAAAGGTGAGAAAGAGAGGGAGATTGGAGATGCTGCCTTGGCTCGCTCTCCCACTTAAGAAGGAAGGGAGAGTACGATGTCTCCATAGCAACCATCGGAAAGCATGGAAAAGCAGAGAGCAACAATGATTATAATAAGATTAGAAGAGGTCACATAGATCATCAGATAGTCCCCCCAAATCTCAGGCAATCATGTAATAACAGCTGCTTAGTCTGGAAGAGATCTGTGGAAAAATTACTCCGCATTTGCGCATCGCAAACTTCTTCCCAACTTGCGAGAAATACAAGATTTGCAATTTAAAAGGCAAAAAAGATTAATCTATTATGCTGTGATGGAAAGGTGATTCAGAGTACAGGCATCCTAAATTGCCATGATAGGAAGGAATCTACTTGCTGGATCTGCTGGGTGATTTCAGGATGTGTACCTGTTGCTGGTGAGCAAGGCAAGCGCAATAAACCCCCACACCTTTCCAGAGCAGTCTGATCTCTGGGAAAATTACTTGATGCCAAATTTAGGAACCATTTTAACCCTCAGGATATGAGTAAGACACACCAGTGAGACTTTTAACACTAAAATGAACACCAGTTCACCTCCTTCAGCACAGATCTTGTCTCTGAAAACCTATCAGAATGGGGGATACAGCCTTGGTACTTGTTTCTTAAAGAGGTATTGGTGAAAAAGCAAAAAGGCCAGGGGAAGCATACATGCCAGATTTTAGTTGCAACACTTAATTCACTTCCAGAAAGTGTCCAGATACCACAATGGTGAATACAACATTAGAAGACAGAAGGCTTCCAAGAGAAGGAACAATTTACTTCTCACACCAGTGGGTGGGTGAGATTTCTTCAGAGGAGAGAAGGAGCACATTCACACGCTCTTCCTAACGGCCAGAGCACAGGAGATAAATCTAGCTGCAACTTGCTAGACAGAATAAAATAAAGATACTCTGTCTGAAACCGAATGATGCTCCACACCTTTAGAAATATGCTGCATGTTGTCATTTCCCTCTGATATTCAAAGCAAACCTGGGGGAGAGAAGAGTGCTTACAATCTAATGCACTTACACTTGTTATTTAGAGACCAGTGACTTTTAATTTTCAAATACATTCCCATAGTTATATATTGCTTTCAGAACCATGCTGATGAAAAAGCAGACAATGCATGGTATAAGTCTCCACTGAACTGACACTGACCTGAGCTGCAGTTCAGGGTGAAAATCTATAACTAATCCCTGTATGGTTTGTGTGACTGGGGCTGAGAAATAAAGACACTTTTCTTACTTACATCCCTATCCATCACACCTTATTAGAGAGGGTACTTTATGTTTCAGAACTGCTTGTTTCACAAGATTCAGAAGAATTTCAGTGCACCGATAAATAAACAGAAAAGTCAAGTACATTATACATGTATTCATAGGACAGATTTTGAATTGGCATTCCTATATTGCGCAATGGTTTGTGCTGCATTTTGTTGCTGTTGCAACTGTTTCTTCAATAGCAGGTTATATCTAATTGGGCAATTTGCATACACTTTATGCCTGTCACATTGCTACCTGCGACACTTCCTCCAGGAGTGACTTGAAAGTGCAAGTTATACTCACATTGTAATTTCTGACTACAGGACACTCAGGAAAGGCAGCTCAGCTGAAAGTCTGAAGTCAATATGCATAAGATACAGTTTTCCCACCCTTGTGTGAAATGCAGCTAAGCTTTATGGCTGCTTTGCTCCAGAATGAGATAATCCACACGGCTGAATCAATTTCAGTTGATTTGCCTTAACCTTCCTAAGTCCTTCTACAGACATGGACTTAATTTGTGTTTTACCAACTCTTCCCTTCCTTCCTCTGCAGCTATCTGTCTCAGGCTTTTGTATGTCAGCTATTTGAAGCACCATTCCTATACCTGTTTTCCTTCTACTGATACTTTCTACAGCTGTGGCAGATTGCATTGTTTTTTCTTTTCTGTTGAAGGGCGGGGGGGTAAAACCCAACGTATTAGCTTCTTTTCAGTATGCTTGGCAGCAAGGCATATGTGCTTCTGCCTCCCACACTATTTTCTCCATCCCCGTATCACTGTTGGTAACAGATGTTTTCTCTGGCCTTTGCTTCTTCCTGTCGCAAAGCCCCTTGCTTCCACTGGGACATTTTTACCCTGTCATTTTTAAGTCTCTGACAGCTTCTTCTACCAATATTAATCCCATCTCATGTGCTAACAAGAATGTACCACATGTGTACAGGCATGTATGATACGTGCCCTGGCAGCTATCCCTACACCAAGTATTTGTGACCGCCACTGGTGTACAGCCAAGGAAGCCCAACAAGCACACCTGTGTCCCATCCCTGTTTTATATCTACACTGGTTTGCACTCGGACGATCACACAAAAACTCATCTTGGTCTGCTTCTTAATCAATCCTGCAATATTTCCTCATCAGAATTTTTTTTTCCTCTTTTTTCATTTTGTTCAGTAAGAAGGAAATATTTCCAATCCCACAGAGGCTAAACAAGTGACAAGTCCGCTAACGAGTGGCAGAAGCGGGATGCATAGGATAATGGGAGAAGTGGTGTTGCCTTATCTTTCTCTCATTTTAATACTCTCTCTTTAACTGGAAAGCACACAGTAGAAGTTCAATACAGAGCACTGAGCTTTAAACTTCTGCTTGTCCTACAGGGGATTTCCTGCCCTGTCGGGTGAATTCCACTTAATAATACTGGATTCCTGTAACAGAACAATTCCTTCCTGCGGGAATTTAAAGACTTCAAGACTGTTTATTATATTTTAACTGGTGATTTTCCCTGCAGCTTCAGTTGTATCGGGTTTAATTTCATAGAAAATGTTTATTCCCTTCTTACAGTTTTCTTCCACAGTCTCCCCACCTCACTTTTACCTTGCTCACAAAGATCAGAAAAGTTACTTTTAGTTTGTATTATCTAACCAATATGTAGGATGCACTTAAACCCCCCCACAGAGAGGTGTTATTTGCAAAATGTATTACCTTTTCTTTTCTTCAAACACTGTGGGTAATCTCTCCCTTGCTCAAGTCCCTCCAGTGTGACATAGGTAAATTTCACAATAACAAAGCGAGCTCAAACACCACCTTACTGTACATTATATGCCTTCCACGAGACTTTGCTGCACATACAATTATTTTGGATCCCTAACAAAACAAGCAGCACAGCTCTACACAAACATATTTGTGTACTCTTGCTTCACTTAAATAATAATTTGCTTATATCTAAAATAAGATATCTGGAAGTATTTTAATATTAAATGATTATTTCCATGTGGCCTAAGCAACAGAAAAGGGTTGGTAAACCCATGGATCTAGAACCATGCACAATTTATGAACATTTCATGTGGTCCCAGCCCAGATCCCACGTAACCAGCGGCAGAATGGGAACTGCTGGGAAATGCAAACCCCCAGGCCAGGGCAGAAGCGAGCCAACAGACCGGGAGCATTGAGGTCAGTGCTGCCAATTCATCTTGGGACCTCGGTGGTCACCCAGTGCAGAGCTGCCACCATCACCTACCCGTGGACCCCTGCAGGTGACCATTTACGTTTTATGGCTCTTAGCTATGAGCTCTTTCCAGTTTGCGGCTCATGTGAGCAGCAAGTGCAGTCACCTTCAACCCAAAGGTGCCCTTTGTACAGTGCAAATGGTAGCAAAGCAGTGCAAGGGCAGGTCTAAATCACCACAAATCACCTCAGTAATACTTTAGTTAGAGGACAAGACCACAGTAGAACAGACTAACTCTGGGCTTGCACAAGACAAGAAAAGGAAGGCAACTGTATGTTTGAAGGAGATATACTCATATATCCCTTGTATTAGACCAGTCCCTAGGACTGAGCCTGCTTGTGGTAGGGTAAAGCTGGCCCCCATAAGCAGATTCTCACTGCAAGGCTTTCTAGATCACATTCATCTGTTTTAATTTAATGTAGGAATTATTTTGTCTGTTTTTTTTTTGTTTTGTTTTGTTTTTCCCCAGAAAATATGTATGTAATTCAAAATAGCATATTACAAATGTAATTGAAAGATACAATGCAAAGTGCAAAAGTTCCCTGTTCTTTTTTCAGCTCCACATGTACAGATGTGGAGAAACTGAATGAAGTAGGGAAGCTTCTCCAGTCATCAAAATAGTAAGGAAAATGATTTGCCCATATTTTATTCACTTGCCACTAAATATATCTATGATAAAGCATATAATGACATTAATGTTTTATTTATGCTTCATTTAAAGTTATAGAAATTTCTATTTAAAATAGATTGTCTTTTAGAAAATATCAGGTAATAAACATGTAGGTCATTTGGTGAAACATATTTAAAATTATACTTAAACATTTTTAATTTTAGCTTAGACATTATCCAAAGCCAAAGATCTAAAAATCCACGTACTTCAAAAGAAACCATTTTTTTGATACTGATTCTGTAGCCTGGGACCATCTTTGAGGTATGTAACTGTTCTCTGATGATATTTGTTAAAATGCCATTTGGAGCCAACCATTTGCACAGCAGACATCATGAAACAATGAAATGTATTTTTTGAGGATGAACTACATTCTTATACCCTAGCAGTTTGGTAAAACAAAACAAAACAAAACAACAACAAACACAAACCATTCACAACCCTCAATAAAGTTAGTAATCAAAGCACAGCAATCTTATAACACAGGTTAACATATAAACTATTACTGTAATATTCTCTCCTTTAATCTCAGAAATAGAACAGAATAATATGGACTGCCTTCGTCTTACATAACGTTAATGTTTTAACAGGAAGATGTGCTCAGTGATATAATAGATTTTCCATCTGTAACCTCTTTGATTCTAATGAATGCAATCATTTTAATTAAATGCTACAAGCAATAGAATAGTATTACGCTTCAAATTGAAGAAAACATTTTCAACATATGGCATAAGGTTTTGTATTTGGTCCAGACCAACAGAAAAAAAAAAAGTGTTTTATTTAATATTTGAGGTTGTAAGACATTTTTATTACCATGTAAAGTTTCAGAAACATTTCTGAACTACAGAAACCAGTTTCAAGTTAACAACTGAGGTTCTGGATCCACTTCAAGGCTAGCAAAAATAAAATAATACTTGAAGTTTAGATCTCTCTGAAGCTTGTGAAAAACCCTTTGATATTTTCACTTTGAAAATAGTTCACTTACAAATTTTAACTACAGCACAGATAACCATCTGATGGCTGCTCAGTAGATTGTGTGAAATGAAATCAGCTCCAGCTTATAACATTTAGGTAGTACTCAGGAGTCACATTAGTTAGTAGAAAATCCACAACACTTTTTATTAACTATAGAAGTATGCATCTTGGTCTGAATGGCTCATGTTTCTGGAAACATTTATTTTCCATATTAGGCATGCATATCTGCTTTCCATATTATTAGCAGTTTAGATTATGCAAACACAACTCCACCTTATTTGCATATCCATCCCCATATATTTTAAGGTTGTTCCCGTAGTAACTGTATCCTGATGGAAAATGCAGACTTCCTACTTGCAGACCAAATAAGAAACCACACACCAGTTGATATCTGCCTGCATGATGTCGCACAGAGTGCAGAAAAATAAATTTACTTGGTAAACAAAACAACATGATATACAAAGCTATTGGCACGTGTTTTACCACTGGCATTCATTGCATTACATGGTGAAAAATCTCCCCCTTTATCAATAACTATAAATATAACATTTAGAAAAGATATACTACAATCATGGAGGAAAGCCAAAAAAAGATATTGTTCTCATTCTAAGGCATCATATTTAAGATTAATTTTATTTGTATTTTACTATTAGTGGATGCACTGTCTTTTACATTTCTTTTACCTAAGTTATGCCAATACGGTTTAAAGAGAAGAAATAATTTGCACCCAATTTCAAGTCCCTTTACTGCCAAGTAATATAAAGCAGCCCAAATTTAAATGAGAATTGGGCCACTGCCCTCTACTATTGTATAACCTTCCAAATCATGGTGTCATCTTACATCTGTACAGAGAGAGTTGGAATACAGTCAGATTGGAAAAGTAATCCTTCATACTCATTTTCTTCCTGTTTTTCACATGTGCAAAAGCCTACACAAGGGACAAGAGTGGTGAGGTAGACCTTTGAAATCTAAATAAAATAAAATAAAATAAACAAACAAATAAAAAAATATTTATTTAAGAATAAGAAGTTTTTGAGGCCAGAATACAGGAATCAAATGTTCCTGGACAAGGCAGGTTAAGATCACTATGCCATTTTGCTATTTTGCATCCAGTCTCAAATTAAATCCCAAGAGATGCAATGGATGCTGTATTTTTAAAGAATGTAATTGCGGAAAAAGTTTGGAAGCTTCAAAAGAAGCTTTATGTCCCCTAACTGGCCTTGCCAGAGGGTACACCCTACCTACCCGCAAGTAGCTGGTCTGGCAATGTCCTTTTTTATCAGTTTTCTTGGATTTTAATTTTCTTTGTCAGCACTGGTGCTAATTGTACTTCACTTAGAATTTTGTAACAGCTGAAGCACTCTGCTAAAAGGAGTGGCATCTAAATAGTTAACATTCAAACTGCTGTTGCAATGCCTTTAGTTGGCAAAAAACAGAAACACTTTTTATCTCTGAGCTACAGTTTGACTGACAATCTGCAGTGTCAGTAACAAAGTGCTGAACCGTTCACATTCATAATCATGTCCTTCACAAGCAGAAGGCCAGAAACAATTTCAGAACAGAAAAATCTAGTAAAGTGAAATAACTACACCATTTTCCATCTTAATAGTTGTTAACTTGATTACTTTAATTCTAGGGCTAAGGCTTGATTTACTGCTCCCAAGTTTCAGCTAATTTCTCCACGATCAGATCTGATGTGACACTGAACAAGTAAGTGAAGGATCTGTGCCTGAAAGGTACCTTAGGCCCAGACAAGCTTGCTGCCCGTAACAGAACGAGCCCAGCTATTTCAGAGAGGTAACCACTGAAGCCAAAAAAGCAGTACTGAAAACTCACACCAAATCACAAATGGTTTAGGATGCAGGTCCAATATAGTTGGAGAAGGCAGAGTACCACCAGGCTTGTACTGCTTCTGAGACCCAGACAAGTACCCGTGCAGAATTGTGCCATGTGTGGGTCGTGACACTCTGTGTCTCGCTCCCTGCCCCCAGGTGGGTAAAAGCAGGCTCCACCTGACGAGGCCGGCGTGAGCATACATGGCTGTTCGCTGCCTGTACATCCCACTCTATCACAGCTGTGGAGGAGAGGGAGACAGGAGCGGTAACAGTGTCTGACAGGTGACATGGATAATAAGTCGGCATTCCCATCACAATCCAGCATCAGTTCTTTGGAAACTGCATTCACTCTAAGTGAGCCTGAGTTTAACAGTCACAAACATTAAATTACCAAAAAAGTCAAACAAGAAAATGGGGCAGAGTAAACTTACAGGAGTTTCTTTTAATACAGAAGACACACTGAAGTAACAGCATGACAGGAAAAGACAGAGAAGGGTAGCTGGCAGTAACATCAAATTGTTTTCCAGAATATATATTTCATATTTGCCTCTGCAGGAGAAACCTTTTCAGCATTCATGTGTTAAGCTTCATTTAGAGTCTGGCTAGTCGTGTCCATGTTCACTTGCAAATAAAATATTATTTATGGGCTGATCTTGCAAATATTTACTACTGAACATATGGGTGAATGTTCAGCTGGTGTAAATCAGCAGAACCACCAAACTCATTTACATTAGCTGAGGCTCCAGCGTGTCATGTTTATTACATTAGGGACCCATTCATATGGATAGGATTCACCCTGGTGATAACCACCCATAGGCTGGTTAATCCACTCTACAGGTTGAAGGTGTTTACAGAATCATTCCCCTACTTATGCTCTGCACAGTGCTGTCATTTAATGGTAGTATTTTTTTTATATCTCATATACGGATTTAAGACCAATGTTGTACCCCTGATATTTTCATAGAAACCAAGAGGAAAGCTAATATTTTACCTTGTAAACCCTTATTTATACGAACAGTCACACAAATTACTCTCAGTAATGAACACCTATACCTGTAAATGTACAGTATAGCGTGTATATATAGCATATATAGCATATATAGCACAGACCCATAGTATAACTCTGAGCACTTCCTGGGAAGCACTTCAGGTGCTGGTCAGAGTCCTCAAAACCTCACAGGATTCACTCAGCAGCCTGATGGGGAACCCACAGTTTGTCAGAACATTGTAGCAGCATCACATGGCAGAACGTTATACCAGCATCAAGTGGGTTTCTCAAACAGGAGAGACTGGAAGCACTTTTTCCCAACAGAGCTTCTTGGTCAAAAGAGGGAAGTGTTTACCTTTGTGTGAAGAGCTTTGGTAAAGTTATCTAGTGTAAAAATCACATCAGTCTATTCCTACACGTAAATTAGTTTTACATGGTTATTTTAAAAATATTTTAAACAAACAAACACACAGGAATGCATCAGTACCTGGGTTTGCTTTTCAGTTCTGGATGAGGTGCAAAGGTAAAGCTAAAAATTACTAAGGCAGCCTGAAATAGAAGTTGTGTAACAACAGAAACTCCATATCTTTTGTCACTGGTAGTGTGTATAACCACAAGCATCAACATTTTATTGCTAGATTTGCCTATCCACTATACAAACAAGTTATTACATAGCATGCAGGACAACTGGAGGTAAAACTGAATTTTATTCCCCCCTCCACCCCAGCCTGTCTTTTCTCATTTTCTCTCAATTACCATATTTTCCATATTGTTTCCTGCAGCATTTATGGCTTACATTTTGAATCATGGATCAAATACTTAAAAAGCATATTTCCCTCCAGGTTTTAAAGTTCTTTACTTTTTTTTTTCCCCACTTTTTTTTTTCCCACTTTTTTTTTTTTTCTTTCTTTCTTTTTCCAGAGAACTATTCAAAGCTGTTGCTGGAGTAAGTAGTAATAAAAGGTAGCAGACACTACCTCCTATATATTTCTGGAAAAGTAATTAGTGAAATTCTCAGGAGACCTGGAGACATGGGTGATATATTACCACCTGTAGGTGGTTTAGAAAGGCATATTTTACAACACCCACACAGTCATAATCGACTTATATATTTTAATGTAGAAGCGATAACAACATTAGATGGAAATGTGTTTTTTAAGCAACATATTTTAGTTTTCTTGGACTGATACTGTCTCCTTTAAAACATTTATTATTATAGACCCGATGTCACAAAGACAACTGATGGTGGAGGCAGACATAATCAACTAAAGTTTTCAACACTCCTTATCTCATCCAACAACCAATAACGGTCTCTCTGCAAGGATTTTGCAATAGAAGAAACAATGTAAACTAGGCACACTCATTTTTCATCTTCTCCTTTGGGGATTTTTGCTTGTCATCATCACTGCATGCATTTACCCTTCATAAGTGAGACCTGGAAACTGTCTTCAAAACAATATTTCAGGTAAAATGTTGAAAAGCATGATTGCCAGCCTGTGATTTCAACCAAGACATCATATTTCCTCCTTTAAGACTAAAACTAAATCTTAAGTTGCCTTGAAATCACATTCCTTTCAGTACATATACATTTCTAATAATGGCAAAGATTTCAAATTTCCCTATTTTTCCCCCTTAAATGTAAAAAATGCATTTTCATCTCAATGATCTCATTTTTACATACTTAAAGTACTACATATAATAGTATTACATATAGTACTTTAAGTGAAAATGTCCCAAGAAGCTACAAAAAACAAAACATTAGATGGAAATAAACATACCACACAATACTTTTCCCCAGACAAATGAATGGATCAACTTATTACATGGAAAAATGTAACTGAGCTAATAGAGAAGAATATATTAAAGGAGAGAACTGACATCTTCATGACACTGAAGAAAGCAAAGAAGTGTTTAGAATGTTCTTTATAAGTATATCTTGAGTATTGCTCATGTGAGACTCTCCACGGGGAAAAAGAGGGGTCAGGATGGTAAAAGATGAGTGGCTGCTGCCTCGTTCCCTCAGTGCATTCCCAGAATGACTGAAAATGAGAAGCTGAGATTGCCAAATCTTTCCACTTTCCTGTATCTGTTGCTAGACATACTGGCTGCATTAATAGGAACATGATGATACACACTTTATACTATTGCTCATCTAATTTGGGGGCTAGACAGTGCAAGAGAGGAGATAGGAAGGTCTGGCGTATGTCAGGTCCAAGATTTAGTTCTGCATGCTGTTCTGCTCTCAAAGATCCCTGGATTTATGCTTAGTCTCCTTTTTCTGGTGATTTATTGCAACAGAAAAGCTTAGATGAGCTTCTGTCTTCAATTTAATCAGAAATGGTGCAAGGAATGCAAAAGAATAAGTACCAGGAGTAAGTGAATTCAAAGTTCAGTTCCAGACAAGTATGAATGAATTTCTGATTGCATGAACACAGGGCAGAGCCTGGAAATAGTTCTTGATTAATAATGATCATGTTATGAATAGATTTAGCTTGAGGAATGCAAATCGAAGACGATGATTTCTATGAGAAGCCCTCAGTACTAGAATCTGGACTGAGATGACTTAGAATCCATTCAGAGGTATTGATCTATTGTCTGGAATCTGTGGAAACAAATCAGTTTCCTGGCATTAAATGTATGAAGATTTCTCTTCATCAATCTGTTTCTGTTTCTAACTGATCTTTTTTAAGAACTAAAATTGATGTCCCCAGAAGCAAGAGAAATTTCTTCATAATGGTGAGATCAACACATATTCTCCATGAACTCAAAGTGACGTAAGCCAACTTTGGTTTCAAAAGCTGTAAAACAGAGTACAGTCAACCTGTCCCATTATATTTGTCATAATGCCACGCTAAAGCAGCTATGCAGGTTTGGGATTGGGGCTGACGTGCATGACCAAGTGAGACTAAGTAACCTCTCAAGTGAAGGAGCCTCATTTACTTTTGTCCACCTAGATGTATCTAGAGAGAAGGTAGAGTTGAACTGTAAAAACAAAACATCTTAAAAACAGATCAGGTGTCAGTGAACTCAAGAACATTATTAGCTATTTTAACAGTACAGTTAAGCTGGTTATTAAGTTCCTGTTTTTTTTTTTTTGTTCGTTTGATTGTTTTTGTATAGTGTGCTTGTATTTAAGAGTGACCACAGTGTTTGTAGTCACATAACCCACTGTGGAGTAAAACCTTTTAATAGGCCTCTGCGCTTTATGTGTTCGATTTTCTGATTTAGTTGCTTTAGTTAAAATACAACAGCAAAAATGCTTAGCACTGACCATTTTTATCCACAGATCTTAATATATCTTCAAAAATACAAAACTAATTTGATATTGAGAAAAATAATTCATAAAAAGGTACAGTCATACAGTGGATCTGTAAGCAATCTGAGAAAAAAATCCAAGTCTTCTGCTTGTCAGAGCATGTGTATCCTGTATACACTTTCAGTAGCAGCATAGCCCAGAACTCTAGTGCAGACAGAACTCAGCAGAGGAGAAAAGATCCAAGTTAGTTAAACTTACACAGAGTAAATTTGATGATCCTGCAAGCAGGCTATTACAAAGACACACACTTTCAGTCCTGTCTCAGTGCATCAATGTCTCTTTTTGTTTGCTCTGTATGCTTTCTAACCTTTTAGATCTATAGCCCCAGTACTCAAATGTAAGTGTACAATGACACAGCTGAAAGTTCCAAAAATATCTTACATAAGCATGCTAATTCTACATCCTGGGCTCTGCTGATGCACTTGCAAAACTTTCATACAAGCCTAGGTTGGACAATTTGTTATGTAAGTTGGTATCACCTCAAGTGACCATGAATCTTGCATGCAACTGTAGGATGCAAAGTACAACATGAATCCATGTAGGAAACTATTTTTCACTTCACAAATATTTCCATGTAAAAATAATTCTTTTCCACCTCTGAAAACTGCTTTGCATTTTCTTTCTAAACCCAAGGTGAAAAGATTTCTTTTCTTTTTTTTTCCCCACAAAACTAAGAAAATAGGATTTCCCTATGTAGCTGAGAAAACATTTCTGTTAGCTGTCAACACTGCTCATTTGATTAAGTATAAGCCAAATTCTGCATGTGGATTGTGTATAATTCTTGCTCATTTTAAATAGGTGCCATTTAGGAGTAGAGGTTGACCTAGTTTTTCTCAAGAGTATGCATAGGAGCAAGATACAGGAAGAAGTGATGAGATCAATTCACAGCTGATTCAAATTATTATGAAGCCACTAAATCTGGAACACAGTCTCAGATACAGTTTCTTGTAGCTCTCTAGTGAAAGGAGCTATCAGAAATGCCAAGAATTGCTAGTTAATTCTGGAACTGGGACAGAGTTTTTTGAGATCTACATCTCACCAATTTGTCATAACTTTGTATATTATTTGCATAAATAGACTTCCTCCTATAATTTTACCAAACACAGATATAAGCAACTGTAAATTACAGTTATTCAAATCAATGGACAGACTCAAAAAACATGACATAGAATCATAGATTCTATGATTAGAATCATAGATTCTATCACAGAATCATGGATTCTACTCCAAAAGCAAGACATAAAGGTGAATAAACTGAGCGTGAGTTTTGACTTTTGCTGAAAATAACAGAAGTTTGAGGTCTTGTTTTAATTTTTAGCAGAGATAGAGCACAACAAATGCATCTCTTCACTCAGGTTTTCTTAAACAGCTGCATTGAGCCATGTGGCAGAAGACACCTGCATTTCATGAATAATCTTTCCTATTCACGCATACAGTTCTAGCACAAAGTCTGAATGGAGTTTATATTTCTTCCTCCCTCCTTCGTCTTCTAACCACTTTTTGCTTATCTATCGCAGTAGTAGTTTGGTTGAAGCTTTTCACATCATCCATACACTTGATCAGGTGTGCCCTGCAGGAAAAGTAGAAATGAACCCAGAACACGTCCATGCAGCAATCAGCTGCTAAGGAGAGACGTCATGATTTCCAAGACTTTTTCGTCTTATTTGACAGTATTAAATAGCTCCTGAAATCTTACATTAACACGAGAAAATCAGATTAAGTTAACAAACTGACAATGGTTTTAAGAACCCAACTTGATTCTACACTGCTAAAATTATGCACTGCTAAGTAGATTTTGAGGCAATTCTCACCAATATTTCTAATAATATCTACATTCTTGCTGAAGACAAATTTACTACCCTGTCTTTTCCGGAATCATTCTTTGTTTCTTACACATACATAGGAATTATTTTCACACCTTCTAGCTCTTCAGTACTAACCCGTCTTAAGTGAGCTCTCAGAAAGACCCTACTATTTCCCTAGCTATCTACATCAAAACTCTGGAATCTAATGCATTTAAGCCTGGTGCTCTGTCAAAGTTAATAGTCATAATTGCCTAATTATCTGCTTTAGTATGATGGTAAAACCTTTTAACATTTCACTTTTCCCCAAGGAGAGTGTATTGCAGTTTCTGGAATGCTGCCTTACCCTTCTTTTGGGAATACTTAGGCAAAGAATTCATTTTGCTTTCAGCTAAATGAACCTTATGCTCTCCCTCTGTAGCCATACTGTCTCTTTGCCTGGCTGTTTTATAGGAAATATATACATCTATATGGAGATACATAGGAAATTCACTAGCATGCTCTGTTTGACAGATTTCCCTATCACTTACAGTAATATAATCGAAATGCAAGTCGCTTTGTTGAGCTAATCAGAATTACTGTAGCTGTACCATGTTACAATGCTTTAAAGTTCCTTGGATTCAGCACCTATACGTGCTGAGGTTGTATTGTCAAGGCTACTTAAATGAGAGGAGGCCTTTGATGGCCCTTAACTGTACCGGTAGATAACTTCTCTTCTAAGCTACCAAGGAGTGGTCACTGTAGGTGAACTGAACACAGTCCTAACACATCTAGGCTAGAAGCTTCACCACCTTGTTTTTATGAAGTCACCTACTTCAAACCTTGAACACCTCCAGGGATGGGGCATTTCCTCCAAACATTTAATCTAAATCTCATCTCTTTTAGTTTAAAATCTTTTCCCTTTGTCCTATCACTGTCTACTCATGTATAAAGTCTTTTTGTAAGTCCCCTTTAAGTACTGAAAAGCTGCAATGAGGTCTCCCTGGAGCCTTCTATTCTCCAGGCTGAACAGCCCCAGCTCTCTCAGCCTTTCTTCATAGGAGAGGTGCTCCAGCCCTCTCATGATCTTTGTGGCCCTCCTCTGGACCTGCTCTAACGGGTCCACATCCTTCTAGTGCTGGGGTCCCCAGACCTGTATACAGCACTCCAAATGGGGCCTCACGAGGGCAAAGTTAGAGGGGGACAATCACCTCCCTCAACCTGCTGGCCAAGATGCAACCCATGATGCAGTCAGCCTTCCAGGCTGCAAGCGCACAGTGCTGGTTCATGTGAAGCTTTACGACCACCAGAATCCCCAAGCCCCTCTGCAGAGGTGCTCTCAATGAGTTCTTCTCCCAGTCTATGCTCATGTGTGGGATTGCCCTGACCCAGGTGCAGCACCTTGCACTTGGCCTTGTTGAACCTCATTAGGTTCATGTGGTCCCACTTCTCAAGCTTGTCCAGGTCACGTTGGATGCCATCCCTTCCTTCTGTTGTACCAACCGCACCACTCAGCTTGGTGTCATCTGCAAACTTGCTGAAGGTGCACTCCATCCCACTGTCTATGTCATTGATAAAGACATTAACAGGACCAGTCTCAAGATAGACCGCTGAAGGACACCACTTGTGTGTCCTAGTGACTTGTGACCACAAGCCTATACCTGGACATAGAGCCATTTAATGCAACTATCTGGCTGTGGCCATCCAGCCAATAATGAAAGCAGTACTTGGTCCTTATTGGACAAGTTACAAGTTATGTCCCAATAACTGCAGAATTATGTGTCTGTCCCTCCATCCTACTGCAAGTCTCCACTGCCACTTGACCATGGAGACATATAAGGTAAAATCCCAGGACCAGGATATTGACATTACACATATTTTAAAGAGTAACCTTAATACCCACCCCTCTGACAATGGGCTGTCCAAGGAAAGGACTCCGCAAAATAAGAAAATTGCAACAGGATCACTTTTATTGGGCTAATAGAGAAATGACCTTGTGGGAGGACATCCTTTCAAAAGTAGCTAAATCTGCTGATGACACAGAGCTGAGAAGTAGTAAATACAGAGGAACAGAGCAAACAAAGTCATAATGATTTGGATAGAATTAGGCTTATGGGATGCTAAGTAGTTATGCAGTTCCATGTAAAGAAGTAAAAGGTAATGAGACTAGGGACCAAAAATAATCACTGAGACTGAAGTCTAAATTAAAGCACAACACAGAATACAGACCAGGAAAAGGAAGTGGGAATAAGATAGTTTAAAGTGTTTTGCACAATATTTGGCAGCAATAAAAAGGCAAACAAAAGTTTGGAGCAGGAAATTGGATAAGGTAGATGGGAAAGAACAAAGAGAGAATTACATTTTATCAATGGAAGGCATTCTGGCACTACATGAAAGAATTCTGAAGCTATATGTGGAATATTGTGTGCCATTCTGACCACTGCATTACACTGCAGAAAGGACATCACTAGGATGAAAAAAAGCACTGGATGGACATCAAAATGTCTTGCAATGTGGGAGGAAGGGTTGTTCATTCTGAAGAATAATTAGCCAGCTTCAGCATTTGTAGGTTTTAGAGAGATGATTTACAAATCATGATAGTGTTATACCTCATCCTAAGAGGAAGGGCATGGATTGATGACAGGCTGATAATGAATTAAAGTAAAATGTTAAATTAGATATTAGAACACGAAGAATCATTCAGCTAGACAATAAGATACACTGCAACAGCAGACTGCAGCATTTCTGTTTATTTTAGATACTCAAAAGCATTTAGTCTGATTCTGCAACTTTTTAAAAGGCAAACATTCTACTAACTTAGCAAGAGTTCTTCATGACAAATATTTAAAATAACTCATTAGATTTTTAAGGGGTTGAACTGAGTTAAGAGATATAGTTCATACTGACATCAAGGGCAACTTTGTAGCTAAAATTCCTGCACAAATTATTAGAAATGTCGTTCTAAGAGGCTGTGACTTTAATTGAGTATAAGCTTAATTTGATACAGTCAGTAGACATAGAGATATGGTCAGTGAAAGCACTCATTTAATTAAAGGTAAACATGTGTTTAGTTAATATGGTGGACTGCAGGTAAAAAAAAAAATATTATAACCCTTTGGCAGTTTTTGCTGTTGTTTGTTTGTTTGCATTCTACAAACTTCTCATGTATTCTATAACATGTATAGGCCCAGATACACAAAGGCAGAATACACACATTTATTTTCCTATATGCAAATAAATCCAATGTTAAAGTTGAAAATGTTCCAAAATATGTATGATAACTCAACTAAGTCTTCAAAGACATATTTTTAAGCATTCAAAGTATACCACCTAGTATGGATTGACCATGGTTAGCAATGGGTACTTAAATACCTAAGTCTTCAAGAAAAAAATCACCAACTGTTATAAAAAATATTAGCTACCTAAACAACTTTTGAAATTTCATTTAGTTTATCCGTAGGTATCTTTCAACCTCTGGACACTACAGACAAAATCTCTCAAAAAATGTGAAAGCACAGCTTGGTGGTGAGATGCTGTACCAAAGTGTTTTTACAAGAAATGATATAAAACATTCTTGTCTTCTAATACAAGTAACTACATACAAAAGTTGCTAAAAATAACTTTGATCACACCTTCATCTTTAAGTTCAGTCTTTACGAATTTAGAAATTTTAAGTTTTTTTTTTGTTTGTTTAGAAATAAAAAAAAACAAGTTAAAGATACTATCACATGCACTTTTCTATTAAATTACTGCACAGTTCTATTAGTGAAGGGATGTTCTATTTATAAACACCCATAAAATAAATAACTTGTAAAAAATACACAGATAAATGCAAAGCTGTTTTTATGACATTCGCTGCATGGGAAAATGCTAGTAAATGGGAAAATGCTAGTAAATCAAATAGTGTACAAAGAGCAGATTTTATTTCTTTTTACAAACTAATATTGAGATGCTGTATACAATCAATATATATAAATAAATGTATTTTGAGGGTTTGTAAGTAGTTTCTGCTTAGTCAGGGCACACCAAAATCTTCTGTCAATAAAACCTGGATTAAAAAATGCCACTGTCTGGTATTTTTGAAACTTCATCCAGCAGAAATTCTGTGAGAACAGCAAAACATCATAGAGATACAGGGAAAAAATGAAACCCCAAAAGCTCCTGGAATAAAAACAAACAAACAAACAAACCAAATCCAAGAAGCTGAACTAGAAGTGAAAAAGATGCAGGATATATAAAGGATATAAAGGAACAGAGAATCAAATAAATGGGAGGATGCAAATGAAAGGGAACAGAATTTTCTGGAGATCCAGGGTAGCCAGAGGGAAGCCTCCAGAAAAAGAATTACACAGGAGTGTAATAAAGGAGAAAAATAAAGGGGAAAGGCAGAAGAAGAAGGTAGTGAGTAACGAGAAAGCAGAGCACAAAAGCTACACAGTGCAAAGATGAAAAATGTAAAGAAAGCATTTTCTTCCTACCTTTCCCCCTATATATTTGTCCTCTAAAAACATTCTTTCACTTATAGCTCTCCCTCAAAAACAAAAACAAAGGAAGATTGGACTATGATGGAAATAAGTGTTAAATCTGTTTCTATCTTCCACTTCTATCTTCATATACAAAAATTAGAAGTCTGAATTCTCAAGCAGGTTGCTGACAAGCTATGAGGCTGCTTTGCTTGAATGCTTGAAGGCTTAGCATTCAGAACTTCTAGTGGGGAAATTTACAGGTGGGCAAAGTCCACAAGAATCAGCTCCTACGTGACAAGATACGTATTTAAAGCTTTTATCTCAAATACACTTACAGCCCTTTGCCTTCCATTCAGCTTCTCCTGAACATCACAGACAGACAGTGCTATGTCTAACATAATCTACAGAATGACTTATCAGTACAGTTGTAAAACATGCTGGAAACAAACAAACAAACAAACAAAAAAAAACCGATAACAGTGGGACAGTTTTGCAAGCGAGGAAAACATTATCTCGCTTTTCTGAAGAACCTGTTTTCATAAATGAAATTGTTTCTCCTCTTTTTTGCTCAGAAAGGCACGATGTACTGACTTCTCTTACAATTGCTAAAAATATTGTGGATAGTAGAATAGTTTTTCCCAATTCTTGCTTTCTTATCAGTTTGGACTTGCAAGCTCTGTAAGCCCTATACATATACGTAGTAACGGATAGTGCATGAACACTCAAGAAAGAAAACCAACCTAGAGAAAACAATTTGTCTGTTTGAATGACTTTTCAGAAAGACAATCCTACATGCTTAAAGATTAGTCTTAAGTACTTGTCATCAGAGTTCAACAGGAATTTGTTTTTCTCTACCACAAAGACTTCCCAAACCTTTCCAAGGAAAATCAAGGGAGAGCTGTAACACAGACTAACACACTCATTTGGATACTTCTCTCTTTGCTTTCTGACTAAGAACTCATACCCAATTACCTACATCCCAGAACACATTTTAACTACCAAACTATCATGTAGTCTGGAATGCTCTTTTGTTTTTGGCTATTAGCTAAAAGACTACAACAAAAGTTCAGCAAATAAATGAATATATGAAACCTCCACATGTGATAAGCCAGCATTTCCTCATGAAAATATATTATAGCTGTAACTACCAAATCATTTCTTCTCAAGTACTTCTTGGATATTTATGATCTTTGAGGAATGTAACATCAGCTAAGCTAAATATTTTAGCAACTGTATGCACATGAAGGATAGAAATCACTAAACCCAGACATGTATATTAGAAGAAGGAACGCATTAGAAATAAAGAAATGACAGTTCGGGTCAATGTACATCAGCTCTTGGACAGAAGAAGCGGAAGTGGTTACAGTATACCGAGTAGATAAATTGTTAACATGCCCACAAATGTCCCATAGATTTCCTAGGTATTCTCTCAAGGCATTACACGGTGCTACTCAGTTCCTAGTAAACTAGGCAATTAATACAGTTATGTTATTGTTATAGATATGTATGATGCCGTTTTACTGACTTCACAAAGATTGATTTCTCCCCTACAAGAAGAGCTATTTCCTGTAACAGTATCACAACAGAGCTGTCTGATACTAGCTAAATGGAGTCATGGTTGTTACAGAAGGAAGCAAAACTCTTTATAAGTGGGATCAGAGTCCCTCATCAGATTGATCCATTGAGGTTTTTGGTTTGTTCAGAGTTACTTAAGAGGCTGAAAGGAAGAAAATGTTTGGCAGGCTGTAAAACTGAAAAATATAAACAGTTATGAAAACCTGGAGCTCATGAATCTAGCAGAGCTAATAAGAATTTGAACCTTTCCTCTCATAATCTTAAATGACAGTAGCAATGTATACAACACATATATTAAAATAGGATGAAATAATACTCAGACCATATAATTTGCTTTAGTTTGCTTTACTTTTAGTTCTGAAACAAACAAAAAAAGCTTTTGTTAAGGGGTCCACTCCTGGGAAAAAATGTACCCAATCTAGAAGCTTAAAGGAGGACCCTATTTCAGCTGCAAATTTGTCAACTGTATTTGATGTGTTCATTAAAGCATTACATTACATAATTCTAAGTCTCCAGGGTTCCAGCCATTTTGAGTAATTCCTAAGCAGCAGAATGAATTTTCACTATGTGTCATTCTCCATACACTGCCTTCTAAAACTCTAGATTTCAGAGTTTAATTTTATAAGATCTGCAAGACAGACACTGTGACAGGAAAAGGGTATTTTAAGAAAGAACATGCTAATAGGATCCCATAGCCTCTTAAAAAGTGAATGGTCAGTGTCCCTGAAGGATGAAACAGTATGTTTGCTGGAGGATGTTCTGTTTATTATATGAAAAAACCTCCTCCTCCTCTGAGACTTCACAAGCTGGAAACACAGTTTCTCTTCTGTCTGTTACACTTGGGTACTTCTGCTTAAATTATCCATTCCATAGATTCCTTCTTGTCTTAACTTGAAGCTTGTCACATTAAGACATGATGGAACACTAATGCAAGCAATTTTTATCTAACAGGTACAAATGGTATTGACTGCTATCTTCCTAAACTTCCCTTTCTATTGGCTTAATGTAAACATTTCCAGTTAAAACATCTATGAAATCATAGATATAAAATACATTTCTGAAGTGAATACACAAACCATTTACATTCCCAGATATTAAAAGCAAAAAGAATATTGCAATATCCTAATATTAGTATCTACATAAAATAGGTCACTGAATTTAATGCAGAGGATTTTGCACTGAAGACTGTGCATCTCAATCAGCTCCTGTTCCTGAATGGGAAACAGGCATCATCAGGACAACAGTGATTCTTGGTAAAGAGATATAGATCAGATAGTAAAAATTCCTTTACGTTAGCCAGAATGGCTAAAAGCAAATCCACGTTATAATAAATTTTGTCTCAGCATAGGACAGTAGTTATGCCTTTGAAACCTGTGGATTAAAAGAAAGGAATTTCCTCTTACGGCTAGTGTATAAAGGTGCTTCTCTAGCACCAAGTGAGGATTATGAAGTGTTAAGGCATCTCACAGTCTCAGTCTAATAGGCATCAGTCTCAGGCATCTCAGTCTCAAAGATCTCACCAGCTCAGCCCCACAGTTTGTCTGCTAAATGAGCCTCAATGAACTGACATCTACATCAAGAGAATTGTGGTGTTCCCAGCTAGAGACTGCTAAAAAGGAGGAGACTTTAAATTTCTACTTCTACTTAAATTTCCATATTTAAGAAGAATGGAACAAAAACTGTACAGTGTATACTAGAAATAAACACACTCAAATGCCAATTGTAGGAGCAGGGTTATATAGCAATATAAAAAAGAAATACTTTTGTTTCCAAAATTGCTGTAAAGTACCACACTATGGTTTTCATTAGGAGAGATACTAGGCTAAAAGTACTTCTATGTAGACAATACTTTCCCATTTGTAGAGATGAAAAAATTTAGAAATGTTTAGTCAGACAAAAGTCTAATTCAGATTTTATTGCTAAAACTTCCAGCCAGCAGAATGTAATTTAAGTTACTATTTATATTTTTAACAACAATTCTTTTATGAGTAAATGGGTAAAATACAGGCATGAAGTTATATAAAATAGAATACTTAAATGTGACTAGTATGACTGGTTTTTTACCATAGGAAGAGCTGGCATTTTAGTTTTGAACTGGCTCAGAAAACACCATTCTTTCTTCCGATGTTGGTCCCTTTCTGGCCCTAATTAAATAAGACAGCACTGTAAAATGTCTTTCTACATTGTGCACATACATCCACTGATGTTTGCATGTGTAACAGCAGCTTATGGTGCAACAGCAAGATACTCTGGATGGGAACATGCATATGATTCCAGATATCACAGTTAGCTTTAGTTTGACTCTGTGAGATTCTAAAAGCAGCTGTGCTTTGTTGCACTTCCTTAGATCCCAATACTGATTTAGTTCTGAGGATTATATATTTGTCTCTTATGTGTCAAAAGTCTTATCCCTAGTGACATTACAACTCTGTTTTTGTATTTAATGTAAAAGCATGATAGCTTCACATTGATGATTGTCAGCAGTTGCTATTTATCATCTGTCAAAAGTTTTCCTCTTGGGAAGACAGAAAATCAAACGGATTATGGCTGTTTTTTTAGTTGCTCAAAGGAATCTTACATGACACAAGCTAAAAAGAATGGCGAAACTGCTCCTGACAACCAAGTTAGCATTCACAGCAATATGCGATTTTATGTACATAACAGGAGAACTGTCAGCCGTCTTGACAAAGCAGCATATTTAAAAATGCTATGTCAGTTCACTCGTCTGACCTCTTGGTTGCAAGACCACCTGATACTGCAGTTGCATATCTCTAAAACTGCTTACGATATTCTCTAGGAAAAAAATGTGCAAAACCAAGACTTCAAATAAATGTGAAAGATGAAATATATAATAGTAGACAGTAAATATTTCTAATAATTATATCTCTGCAATGTATTTCAGTTAAGATTTTTAGAACTAAGAGGGATATCCATTCCAAAGAGGAAAAGAAGAATGAGAGAACTAGAACCTGCAATGTGACTTGGTGGTGACCCAGAGTCATTTCGCTGTAGTTATACAATAACTAGAGGAAGATATCTTTTCCTGAAAAAATGAGGAATTTTATCCCATTAGAGTTCTTCTCCTGAAAATGTCTGGAGAATATAAAAATCACTGGGAAGACAATAGAATTAGACTTAGTCTTAGACTATAAATGTTACATAAAACTTGCACAAATCTTTCTGGTTGTCTACAAAAAATGAGTGACAAAAAATAAGTGAGGCAAAAAAATCTCATTTTCTTGCCTGTTTAATGCTTTATATATGTGTCAATTTGTATACAGAAATATAAGATAATTAATTGAAATGTACCCTCTATTTGTTACTTATCAAGATTGTCTGAAGATCTGAGGAATTCAAGAACTGGAGTTAAAGCTCCTAGAGGCATACTGGGGGAAATCTTAAAACTTGTGTACCCATGAAATATATGAGTTAATTTCATTATGAGTAGAGAGACTCTTCACTCGGCCTGCATTTTGGGAACAACCAAGGTCCCTCTTCATGTTATAATGCTGTGAAAAAGGCTATTTTAATGACATTTCATTTGGAATCCAGACTACAAAAGTGGTTTGCTGGTCCAGCATTCTCCATGATCTCCTTAACCTGTTTCAGGTTTGATATCCTTTTATCTTTAATAAACCTAGTGAAAGAGATTCAGTGTTTCACAGATAATTATGCCCCACCTCTAATTTCAGTACATTATAACAGATAGATTAAGGGAAATTCAGGGGAGCAATAGGGATTTAAATGGCATAAAATAGAATAAAAGATTTAAAATTCAGTCTTTTTAGTTTCATCTTATATTGTCAGATAGAGAAACCAGCTTTATTTCAACCTTAATGGTCGTGTGGAGATTACTGGTCAAAGTGCAGAGAATATAAAGCTCCTGTTATAGAAGTACTTCTGAAAAACCTGAAGCTTAGATCTGGGCTTCCACCTTCTTTGAAGCTTATTATGAAAACCTGTTCTATGACAAATGTCCAGATAATGATATACTGTAACAATACCTTGGTTTTCAAGAGCCATCTTACAGACTTGTGCTGCACTGTACCACCATTGGAATTACACCTTTTAAAATATTTTATGTCCTTCTAGAGTTGTTAAAAGTGACAAAAGTCAGAACAGCTCTACAAATCTGAGTTTGAAAAAAGTGATGTATCCTGTACATGGCCATGGAGGGACAATGCTAATATTAGGTTAGTGACCATCAAAGACCCTAATGATTAAGCTCATTAGAAACAAAAGGATGTATAACAGCAGAGAATGTAAGTAATGATTTAAGTAATGATAACTAAAAAAATCAACAAAAACAAAAATACCACTTCAACAACACCCACACAAAAGAAAAAAATGGATGGTATGGGTCAAAATTGTACTTGTGCTTTGAAAATATGCCTGAGCCAGTTTCAGTGTCAGGCTTTCTTTTCACTCACACTGTGAAAATGAAAAATGGATTTTTATACATGACAAAAAGATAGTTCTTAGATGAGGCAGCTTTTTTTTTTTTTTTTCCTGTGTTTAGCATAGATGTTCTACATTATTTAGGAATACATTCATTTTACTTCCCTGTGAATCCTTGATAAAAGTATTCTCTTTCTGTACAGACAAATTTTGAGGATTCAATGGAATACACGAGGCATACACATACTGTGGTAATGAGTATCATTGAGAAAAGTAAAACAAAAACAAAAAAACAGTACTGAGTTTATGCTTTGATGCTTTGTCTGCATTTTCTAAATGAGGTGGAGGATTTTAGTTTCCCTGGTAGGTATCCCAATATTTGTAAACAGGAAGAATGAGAAAAGGTGTATTTAAGCACCTTGGAAAATCCCTGGTTACCAGCGACAGATGAGAGCATTTTAGGGATGAAAACATGGCAAGCCCAGGAATTTCTATGTTTTATTAATTCTTTTCTTTAGATGGATCAAATTTAATGATGTATTTAAAATTCTAGAATTGAATAGGGACCTCTTCTTGACTATGAGAGCAGATATTAAATCAATTTTGCTAGCTGCCTAGACTTTATTTTCACTTTTTCTTCATCATATTCACAGAGGTAATTGCACATATGTACATGGATGTGTACACAATGCACAGCCTTGCATACACGAGGATTTTCAAGCATACACAAATTGCAAATTACACGGGGGCTACACCCTGGCACATAAAATACCATTATATGTAAGGTCACATTCAATGCACGCATGGATTGAATCCAGCAATCACCATTTTTACATTAAACAGTCATTGCTGGAAGCCCATGATTGCCTACCAATGCTCAATACTCATTTGTAGAGCTTACTCATCCCATACAGCTCTCTCAAATGGCGTCCTTCTTTCTGTAAAGCTACAGGTGAGAGAGGACTTGTCCCATCCTTGCTGTGGGCTTTCTGCACAGCAACGAAGCTGGGATGAGCAGTATGAAAAAGGCAGTGCATGTGGGTGTGAGTCTGTGGGAATTAATCCATTAAGAGAACTACCCCTAGGCAATTTTTTTTTCCAAACTCTGTTCTTTATACTGAACAGTTCCTTTTAATGAGCTCTAATGTCCATTCTGATCCAATATCTGCAGCAGAAAGCATTACTGTCACTTTCTCTGGTCATACTGAAACTAAAAGAGAGAATTTCCTTTTTAGTATGTTAGCATTGTTTTTTTAGGAATGCACGATCACATCTCTTGCCAAGAAAATGCTGATAAAGCTTTTCTAGTTCTTGTACAAAGATTTTACCTTTTTTTCCTGAGGTGTTGAGAACAGTGGGATGTGAATGCCTGCCATGAGAGTCCAGTTTCTGTGCAGACTGGGGAAGAAGGACCCTGTAACTCAGGAACTTGGGCTGGGAAGTCATTAATCCCCCCTCTTTCATCATCACCCTGCTAATTGTGACAAGTTTGATTAACCACGACATCACACACTCACTCTTGATCCTTATACCAGTCCTTCAGTGTTGCACCCACTGGAAAGGAATGGGCCTTTAAAGAGCTTCTGAAGGCCAGCACTGCGGGACTGAGGAAAGACAAATACTTTGTATGCCAACTGAGAGCCTGATGTTTTCACTGAATACAATCTGTTGCAAGTCTTAGTCCCTGATCCCACTGTTTCCCATATAGTTCACTGGTTTCCACGCCAGCAACTCCTTCCTCAGGAAGTCTCTGACATTCACCACATAATGTTGACCATAATCAGCACGACCAGAGAGTAAGAGGCTTAATCTCTCATGCTGAAAAATCTGCCTTAGAGTTATCTAGGCCCTTGTTCACCTAATTTCTCTTCACCTAATACAGACCCATTCCATTTAAAGTCCTCAAATCCATTAAAATTAAAGAATTAAAGATAAGACAGAGGTGGAGGGTCCTTGATTCCTCCAATTACTTCTACTAGTGAGGACCTTACTTAACAACAAAAGAAGGAAGTGCGGAAGCAAAGGATCTTCCTCTTGCAGGCTTTCTGACATTTTGGGTGAACAAAAAGAAAATAATATCCAAGCTGCATTTGGAGGAAGGGAAAAAAATCCATGCTCAAAGCCTGAATTAACATTGTCTGAATTCAGATGCACTCGTCATAGGTCTACATGCTTCTATCTGCTGAATTTAAATTTAAAACATGTCAAAGGTTGCATATATTATACTTTTGGTTATAAGAAGAAAAGGAAAATTTAACAGATACCATAGCAGTTCTAGAGATCAACAGCCCATTCCTATGTAAAATAAAGCATGTAACTATCTTTAATTACTGAACAACTTTAACACATATCAGTTCTCTGTGCTTAAAGTCTTTTCCCAATAACAATGACGTTCCCACTCTCCTAGCCACCAGTGAAGGCCAGTAAATTTATATGTTAATATTGAACAGTAAATTCATTCACTTGCAAAAGTAAACCTAATTCCAAAAATTTTCATGTGCCCTGTCTGCAAAGAATTTAAATTAATGTAGTTTGCATAAATAAATATGAATGTCAAGAATTCCAGGCAAGGTCCAGAATAGTTTTATGTTTTTGCAATATGTTCATACTCTTTGCTGCTACATTGAGAATAGACTGTTTTTCATTGCTTCATTCAATATCGTTTTTTTTCTTATTATCATCCTCACCAACTCCACTTTTTAAAGCATCTCTCTTGCAGTGACTAGTGGTCTAACAGAAAAAGCTTGCAGCCTTCTTCAAAGGATATTTTCCAGTATTGTTTTGAATAGACAAGAACCAGTAGATGTTACAACTGATCCTCCTCTAGAATCCCTTAAATACCCTTCAGGTATGCTTTGTCCCCCAGCCACATTAGCTATTCTGTTAGTGCTTGCAGAGCAGTGACAGACTGCCTGTGTAGCTTAACCTTGTCAGCTGTTTCTAATTACTGCAGCAGTGCCGCAAACTATGATCTCTCTATAGGTCTTCTAGACTTGTCTCACGGGATTTACCAGTCCCACTGATAATTGACAACATTCAACCATAAAATTTTAGAGAAGCATCTATCCCTTTAAGAGTCATGTGCACATATCTTGTCACAATATGAAATTGTGGGAATAACTAGAGTTTTTGTGGGAATAACTACTGTTCTGTTATCCAATAATGACTCAACATGCAGGATGCATCTATGCATTCCACACTCAAATATATTTTTGTACTAAATTAATTAAGACAGGGACTTAACAAAGTCCCTAATGTCTAATTTTTTTGGCTCAGGTTTCAAGTTCTTCATTCTCTGCCTTCCCATCTCCCGTACTTTTATTCTTAGATGGCTAAAAAGATAGACCATCCTGCTTTCCAGTTTAAATGGCACCAAAACCTGAAAAACTGAATGCTATTCCTACATAACTTCTACCACATGAGGAGCAATGTCTTGTACCACAGATTTCAGTATTTTGTTGTTACTGGATCTTAACCTTGGACCCCTTACCAGACAACAATTTAGTCACAGTCTTTTTGGTAGTGACTCATGGGTTTAACCAGGAGGCTGTGAATCCAAGACTGTTGGGACTATTTAACCTTTGCATTATTAAGAGTACGCATTAACATTTGCAACACTCCTTGCTTGGGTTTGCTCATTTGGCTCTTCTCTACTAAAAGCTTCAAATACGACATTTGTATGAGAGGCAATTCTGACTATAGAATATCTATAAGTAGATTTAATTCCTCAGCTATATTACTTAGAAGAACTCAAAATAGTTTTTCTTAAAAAGTTTTAAATGTATGTCCAGCCAAAAATACATAAATTGTGCAGAGCATCCCTCAAAACTGGTCATGCACTGTATAGATAGTAGGAAAACTACTATTTAGGGTCCTGAGAAATGAATAGGGTCTCATATGCATTTTGAATACTGTGCCTCCAAAAGCAGTTTTCATTGATTATGGCTGATCATCTAAATCATCTTACTGATCCTGTGACTTATCAAATACTTTTAGTTCTAACACTCCCCAAGTGAACTTCATATTTTTTTTTTGTGATACTCTTCTGCATAACTTTGATTTTTTTCTTTTTTGTTGAAACGCTAGTGCCACAAGAACTGAGCAGTTAAATTGTCTTCATTGTGAACACAATGGGAGGTCCAAATAGAAAATGAATCACTTCATAAACAGCCAGTATGCACAGGTTTGATTTTCTGGCCTTATTTTAAAACTACCTACACAAGTACGTAGACACATATCCGCTTCCAAAATGAGAGACCAACAGACTACACAAAAGGGTAATGACTACTCTGAATAACTGAAGAAAATCACAAAGGGTTTACAATACTTTAGTCAGGTTTTCCTAAGCTTTATTACTTTTCAGTCAAATTACTGAAGACAGTGTGATTCAGGAAGGAGAGTCTTCTATAGCCATGCAGATTCTTTGAAAGCTGTTAAGTTAGTGACTGTTCCAGGTAGTTAAGATATGCAGTAAGTCTACTTTTATTTTTAATCTTGTTGAATTATGAAAGTCCAGATAGAAATTCTTAAGTTAATTGTATGCAATCTTATTGACTTCAGTAAAGTTATGCAGATTACTGTTACCAGAAGGAAGGGATGAAGGACTTTGGTTGTTACATAATTAATATATACAGAAACTTATTATAATATTAGGTATAGCTATAATGGGTATTTAAACTCCTCTTTTGAGTTCCGATGACTAGCTGGTATTACAAATTATATCAATATTTGTTAATATTAGGTATAATTTCTTCCTATTTAAATTGTAAAAGAAAAGGTTATTTTTATGATTCAATGTGAATATAGACAATTTTGATACAAAGTAGGTTACTATTTTCTGAAGTGTATTTTTATGGTTATGATTTATTAGAAACAGCAGGGAATTTAAATTTATGGATCAGTAATATCAAGTATTTAACTAAACCCAGGAGAGTCCCAAACACTATACTGCTAATCCCAAGATAAATATTTTAATCCACTTTTCAGCAGAGTCTTAAAATAATACTTCTTTCAATATGTATAATTTTATCATTTATTTTTCTGTGAATAGAGTTCCATGGATGAATTAGTTCAAAAGCACAATTTATAAAGAAATTCGATAGTTCTCAGTTGACGACCACTCACAAAATACAGTCAGGTAGTAATTGATTTGTAGCAAAATTTGCTATTTAATTCTAGTCACATGTAACTGGCATAAAATGATGCACAAGGGATTATAATTTGTGTACTAATGCTCCCAAGTGTATCACCTATGCAATGATCATACTATAGCTTCAATAAATTAAATAAAATTTGAAATGAGCTCTGACCTTGCCAAATGCATCTTTTAGTTAATGACAAGAAGTTGCCATTTGGCTTGAATTTACCACTGCCTTTAATCGGAGAGCCCTTTCATAGCAGGAGAACAAAAAGGGAGAATAATGATACAAATTCAGTTCAGCATGTGCGTAGAAAAAGATAATGATTTAATGTTACCTCAGAAACAAATGGGCCTATCAACTATATTGCATAAGTTGATGATAGCAATTTATCTAGAGGAAAATTTCTCTGTGGTATTTCTAGAGGGAACTGGACCATGTTAAATGAATATTTGATTTTTTTTTTTTAAACCATCAGATATGGTTTTCTTTTCAATTGGTTCTTGTAACATTTGCAACAAAAGCACAAAATTCTGACAAATTACTTGTGATTGGAATAAGTTAGATACAAACTTAAGGTCACTGTTTCTAAAAAATGTTTCTTCTACCTAAGCTGCTGTACTATAAAACACACTCCAAGCACCATCCACAAAGTTAAGTATTACTTTATATTGTATTGTGATCTTTTGGCCTAACACCTGCACATCGTGAATTTATATATCGCGGCTCAGAAGGTGCTGAGTATCTTCAACCCTGCCAGTTGCCTTCCCTTCAGTAAGAAACTGGAGAGCATGGAAGGCAGTCAGCTATTGGGTGTATAAACAACTAAATGATGACACAGTAAATTACAACTCATTAGCTGATTGTCACTTGTGTAACCATTCACCTTCCATATCCAATGGTAGGAGCACAAAAACACAATGAACTGAAGCAGTTCGGTAGATGAATGCTAACTCATTAAGCCAAAGAAACTCCACTGCCTGCAATCATCTCCTAAACTGACTACTCCTAGTGTCTCAACAGCCACTGGAAAGTGGGGACCCAGCTGCTGCAATTTGTAGCATTTTCACGCAGAAGCCTGGTAACAACCAGCATGATCCATACAGGTCATGTCTTTGAGGACTTCAGCTCCAATGCCTTCAACTCCTTTCAAAATGGATTTTTTGCTTTTAGAATATCCAGCTTGGAAGCTCTTTCAGAGAGGCAGCAAAAACATATGTGGTATCATGAACAATTCTGTCAGATGTTATTCAAAAGCACAGAAATACATAGAATCCTCCAGAAAAGGCTACATTCTTTTTTAAACAAACAAACAAACCTCTTATTGAGAACAGCTTACCTTTAATTCTTGCTTTTAGAAACAATTATTTTTGCTGCAAATAATTCAAAAATGTCAAAATATTACAAGTGTTACAATGAGAGTCACAGAGAGAATCCTAAGTTAAATTAGCTAGCAGGACGTTATAAAGAAAATATTAGGCAACTCAAAGTCTAGCCATAACAATCATTCCCAGCAACAAGAAGCAAAAAGCATAGGAAAGGCAGTATTGCATAACAATACCACAGTGATCTCACATGATACCTCACCAGGATTTCACAGAACGTTAGAAGATGGACTCAGGTATGGAGGGTTCTGTCTCAGACAACAGGGAAGGAAAAAACTTCCAAAATGGTCTAAGATTTTGGTTTCCTCTGGGTTCATTTAGTCTTAATCTCCCCCAACCAATGGTGTGCCATATTTTACAGTTAACCACAGAAAACTGTCCCCTGGAAGGCATTGTCACTTACTGCAGGCAATGTTACAACCCAAACAGTCATGTAAAGAGCTCCTAATAACATGAGTAGACAGAGAACCCTTTTGTATAGACCAAATGATTTTTAACAGTGAATTACTGTACACTAGAAACCTTTCTAATGCTGCATAACTTCTTTCAAGTGATTATACTGTAAATTTTGGAAAGACACAACTGTTTTGGTCAACATTAGTGTTAGTGGTTTCCTGTGATGCGGTGTTTATGATAGCAGTACAGGCTCAGCTTGCAAATCAGATCAGCCTGGAGGCAGTTCTCACTTAAACGCCAGCACCTGGTTATTTGTTCATATTTTCCAAAAAGAAGAATATAGTTATGATACATTAAACATTTTGGCCGTTTCCACACAGTTTTTGTGGATTTGTTTGTGTGTGCGTGTATATGAGATCCAATATTTTTCTGTCCTTCAAGCATACATTGTAATACCACCAACCTCTCTGGAAGGAGTGATGTTGCCTCTGTTGCCAAGCAGCTTGCACTGTCACATAACTTGAGCATCAGACCGATGTAACACATGCAGTGAGTATAACAGAGTCAAAGTTATGAAACCAAGAGTAACATTTACTCTAATGCCAAGAGTCTATTCAAGGTTTCATCATAAGTTTCACACACATTCCAAGATAATAGTTATTTCAAGAAAAAAAAAAAAGTATAGAGACTGTTCAAAGAGGGTGACTTCTCACACACACACCCTCCCTGATCCCAAAATGATTGAAAAAAAAAAGTTTTGTGAATGAAATCCTTTAAATTGATAAAGGCTCTAAATAAATAAACAAATGCATAAATAAAAGGAAGCAGTATGCACTTTTCTTTGCATCAAAACATTACTATCATATGTGTTGATCTTAAAATAAAGACAGATATTGCTAAGCAATTGATGAGAGCAAATCCCACATGATTCTCCTCCCTGGCAATGTTTCAACATGACAAAGGTATTCTACTTATCCATAGAAGGGAATGTATAATATATGCTTGCATTAATTGAATGCATGAACTTCTCTCACAGTGTAGCTACAATTAAGGACAGTGCAAGCGGCTCCCAGCATCAGTTCAATAACTGACTTGGTCTGTGGTAAAATTCCATATTCTATGAGGTGAAGGAAAAAAAGACGTAACAGTTTTCCAGAAATATCCTTTATATGGTAGAGAGGTTGGGAGGGAGGTGAAGGGAAGGGACAAGATGGCAGTAATAGAAGAATGACTTTTATCAAATTCAGTCCATTTTCTGTAAATGTACTTTTTTTACAGTAATAAAGTACTCTTTTCAATGTGTATAATCTGAAGCGTTTTGCCCAGTGTGCAAGTATAGGTGTGAGAGAGAAAGATGACTTTTTAGAAGGTAGTTTGGGCTTCTTCCCCAGGAACTTATGAGAGTCAGTCAGTGCATTTGCTCCATTTAGTTCAGTGAGCTACATTCTGAAGGCAAAAAGCATCTCTTCAGGTAATCACAGGCAAGGGTGATTTTTATGATATCAAAGGGAGGGGTGATTTCCCCAGAAGTTTTAGCACAGGACGAAGCAGGATGTTGCCTGAACCTGAACTGAAAACCTGTTCCAGCATATCACTGTGAAGCTATAATCCATTTCAGTGGTGCTTAAAGTTCAAGCTGAGTTCTCTGAATTGCAAATAAGTTCCTGTGTAAAGAATATTCCATGTATGTATCCAGTCAGGGTGGTAATGTTGTTATTACAGCACTGTCTGCAATAACTCAGCTGTCAAATTCACTCCAGGCTGAAATTCAGTCTACGTGGTCTCAGCTGGCCAGCAATTTCTTTTTTCATATGTGGTGTGTTAAAAATGCATCCAGACTGTTATGAGTCATGAAGTGGCAAGAATAAAAAAAAAAAAAAAAAGAGGATTTTACAAAAAAAATTAATTAAGAAAAAAAGTGTTAGGAAATTTTAAGTGTTATCAGTTCTGTCACTCACTTATCTGCACCACTCATTAAATTAGAAGGATAACTTTGTGACATCATTTATTTCATCTGTTTATTATATTTTCAGTATTGTTTTCAGTCCAAAACTTCTTTTCATAAAAAAATTATCTATATTACCTTTTATGTTTAGATCGTTTCTCCCTTAAACCACTATGAGCAAAGCCCACATCCTAGTCTACCTGCAGTAGACAGACAAACTGTGATCTCTGTACCTTAACATCCTAATAAATACACTGACAGTAGTTTTGTGACTAAAAAAAAAATGCTTTTTCTTACTTTGAGTACATACAAAAAATCTTTCAGTCTGAAGCTACCAAATTTCAATTCAATTTAAATGTGTAAGTGCAAATTCAGCGGAGTCTGGAAGCTTAATTGTTGTTAAATACTTTTAGTGAGTCAACAACAATATTTCATTGAAAGGACTTTGACCAGACTCTCCTTTTACTTGAAGAATATGCAACTTTAATGTGCATCAGTGAAACAATGCAAAAATCCAGGGAGACTTCAAAAAGGATTCAACTTTGTTACTTAGTTTTCATAGTTAAGATAATCATGAGTTTTATAGAGTACAGCTGACAGATGCATTGAGAGAAGGCCCTATACTGTGCCTACTGGAGCAAACACGGGGCTAGGATTTTGCAGCTTCAGAGACAAGACAGAATAGTTGCACTTGAGTATCATTTCACTCATCAAATCTCATGTAGCTAGAACTAGCTATAAAATAGAAGATATTAAGTCTCAGCAGAATAAGTTGTTGGATGAAAATGATGGAACATCAGAGAATGTAATACATTATAAATAATATATTCAATTTTTTAAATACTTACATTATTTAAAATATTAAAAAATGACGAGAAAATTAATGGTTAAATCTTAAAAAATAAAGGTTAAAAGATTGTCACTGACTGCCCTATGTGTTAATACAAACAGGGCTGCTAAATGAACCAGAAAACCCTATCTTACAAAGAACTTAGCGCAAATTACACAGATTTTGAATGTGCAACACAAGATGTGGGACTTCCTGTTTGAGGCAGAATATTTACAAGAGAAGATCCAATTTTGATGCCAGTGATGGACAACCCATCACATCTAGTAACTTTCATCACTGTAACATTAAATGTGTGTTCTTTTCAACACAAATTTGCTTTTTTCATCAGTTACTACTGGGTGTTGTTACATCTTAGCATGCTAGGCAAAAGAACCCTCTCTATAATAGTGCATGGAGGAGGTTGATGATTAAGTCCCACTTCTCATTGTTCTAGAGTAGCACTGCCTTGTCTAGTATAATGTTCTGTCACTACAAGAATGAGATGGTGAGTGTTTATATTTGATGTTGCTAACTCTCCCATTAAATCAGCTAAAATAAGAGCAACATAAGAGTAATAATCAGATGAACAGCTGATGAGAATGTATTATTGTCCATGAGATTATCAGAATGGCAAGACAGTTTATGGAAGCAAATTTATGATATTTTACTGTACCACAATAAAGCTGCAAGAATTTGTATAATCTGATGAGCTGAAATATCAAATGTTAGCAGATTATAGCAGTCCTCACAGCTCTTGACAGACTTCTACAGCAGCTGGCAGTCCTACGTAAGTTTGCTGTGCTACATTAGTCACCTTTAAAATATTTAAAATTTCCTTTTAATATACTGTGCAGGGATTTTATGGCAGTGTTAATTACTTGCATGTCACACATGCCAACATTTGATTACTGTTGCTTTATAGTTGGGCTGCTTAGCTTCAGTCATACTGAGGGGCTTCTAAGCTTGCTCCTTGGAAAGAACTGACCCATCAAGCAGCACATCAAGAGAGGCAGGCAATCCTTCTGCACGATTCAGTATTGATAAGGCTGCACCTGGAGTCCTGTGCAAGTTCTGGGCCCCCCAGTACAGGAGAGACTTAGAAATACTGGGAAGAGTCCAAAAGAGGGCTACCAGGAGGATCAAGGCACAGGAGCACCTCTCCTATGGGAGAACTGGGACTGTTCAGCCTGGAGAAGAGGAGGCTCAGGGCAGGGGGTTGCAAAGACGGAGCCATGGAGCCAGGCTCTTTTCAGTCGTGCCCAGTAGCAAGACAAGAGGCACTGGGCACAAACTGGAACTCAGGAGGTTCCATCTAAACATCAGGAAGCACTTCTTACTGTGCTTGTGAGGAGCACTGGCACAGGCTGCCCAGAGAGGCTGCAGGGTCTCCTCTTTGGAGATCTTCGAAAACTGCCTGGACGTGGTCCTGGGCACCCTGCTCCAGGTGTCCCTGCTTGAGCAGGGGTGGAAACAGATGGCCCCCACAGACCCCTCCCAGCCTCAACCATTCTGTGATTCTGTGATCATAAGCTACCTGCATTCTGCTCTAAGCACAACTCAAAGACAAAGCCAGAGAGCTTGTGAGAGATCTCCAGGATGATGAATTCCATAAGGAGGATAAATAAAAAATAAAAAATAAACAAAACTAATTTAATCAGTGACCTTTACCCATCTTTCCATACAGCCAAAGAGAAAAACAGCAACCTGGACTGACACTTGAACTGAAGAGCAAGAAACCCACATTTCAAGAGACAACATTTTTTGTTTATTTTCCAAGTCAAGAGCTCTCCAGTTCTTAGATTAAACCCAGACTGAGTGTGCAAATTGGCTGAAGATCTGAGATCTTTTGAAAAGCCAGATATGTTAGATGGGGGAATTTATGTAAAATGGCAATTCAATGGCCCTTTTTACACTTACACGGTTTCAGGAGATATATAATGAAACTTATTATTATTCTAAGTAGTATAATAAACTGAGAACACCTTTGCCTAAAGTGACCAAAAAACAAACTGTTACTGCCTTCTCCATTTCATTTTTGTTTCATATAGATGTGCATTTTATACCTGGATGATTCTTGAGTCAGTTTAGAAATTAGCAGGAAGATCATTAAGACAAGATTTTCACTACACCAGTAGAAAAAGATACTGACAGTAAATCGAGAAGTCCACCAGAGATTTTAAACCTCTCTGTGTACAATAAAATAGCTGGACCATCTCTTTGGCAGTATCCATGTTGAAAGAGAGTAATGAGTGTTGAAAAAATGAAAGGAATCAATAGCAGTATTGAACAGATATACAAATATTATTGAATTTCTGTCTTTGGATTAAGCTTTTATGGAAGCTGACATAATGTATTTGGACAAGTAGGCCCTTGTCCAATTGTCCATTGGAGTGTTCCTACTGACTTCATACCGTTTTGGAACTGATTCATAGCAGAACTAAAAGTATTCACAGATATGCCTGAAAATTCAACATTACTGTATATTTCAACCACTTTTATATACACTTTCATTAGAATTTCCAGGAAGTTATATAAGTCAATAGCACCTTTATGAATTAATAGGCACGCAAGCATAACCAACCAATTTTCTGAAGTACTCCTCTTATACTGTTAGAGAGAGAAAACAACACACTCTCTGTTCTTGGTTGAGCTATCAAACACTTCAAAAGCAGACTTAGAGAGCACAATATTCAATAATCTACTTGCTGCAAACAATCTGTAAGCATTGCCTAACATCCAATGTTCGCAGAACTATTTTAAGCTATAATGCACAGCAAATAAGTTCCTAACTCTAGTTAGGCAAAAAAAAAAAAAAAAAAAAAAAAAAAAAAAAAAAAAAAAAAAAGCTCTTTCTAATGAGTAGTACAAGTTCCTCAAATACAAAATAAAATTTTGGGGGAGTTAAATGAATTTCAAAGGATTTTTCATGCTAAAAGATACATAAATGTGCAGATTATTGAGGCAACATTTTAATAGGATTATAGAAAGGCATAATCCTTTTTAATATATTATTAATTTATTGTATTTTTTGAACATCTGTGTCTCTTCCATTTTCCAATTGGAGTGAAATATTTTTAGGCATCTTCACAGGAAATATTAACCACTGTCTTCCTTTACTGTAACTGTCAAAAACCCTCTCTGATTTACCTGTATAATATGTAATTTTTTGTATATTCTACACATCATGGTCTATTATTGTTGACTATGAATTAAGTTTTCAGATACTTGATAGGTTATTTGAAATACAGCATGTGCTTGAGATTTTTCATAATCTTTATAATTGATTGCTTCTGACTTTGTCTTCTCATTCTTTTATGTACGTGTCCTTCTATGAACATATTTTTAAAGTACTAAAATGCACTTGACAATGTCACTTTAGAAGAGTCTTTTGTGTCTTATCTCACTAGCTGTAATCACTCAGGAATATTAAAGCTGTGTCTAGTGCTGCTAAGGAAAATGAACTACTTCTGTGCATGGACAGAAAACTGGTGTAACGAGGGCTCCAAAGTATGTAAGAGGTTACACAGTTTGTCATCTTCGGTTCTAAGGTTAATGCTAGTGAGCAAGAAACTTACAATAGCTGTACTTTCAGATCTGACATGAAATGTCATGAGATAGATGAGGTAATCATAAAGTGCAGTTACTAAGACTGGACTAGTTTGAGTACTGCAGAATCTAAGAACTAAGAAACTAAGAACTATGCATCTCCCAGTAAGGCTGTTACTTCTGAAATACCAGCTCCTCTTCTAAAATCAGCAAATGATCAGTTCATAAATTGAAAGGGGGCCTATGAACTACACATTTAACAGGATTCATTTTATTTCCTCAATACATGGAGTATATCGAGCAATATTTATTTATTTATTACCTTTCTTTAATTTGTTAAAAAACATACAGCCATGATAGGAAAGACTAGCTTAAAACATCAATCAAACAAACAAAGAAACAAAAAAACAAAACACACACACAAAAGAAAGGAAAGCTGTTGATATATACTAGAGCTATCTGACACATGGTCTGGTCTTTTAAAAGACCATCATTACCAGAGGAAGACAAAAGACATGTACAGAGGAAGACAAAAGGAAAACTCAGAAACTCAGAACTAGAGAGTTGTTCACAGATACATAAGCAAAACAAAAGAAAAATGGGTTACATATCTTCCTATTACAGAGGTGCCATTTAGCCCTGAGGAGTTCATGCAGCATTGATAGCATATCACAAAATTGGACACAAATGATTGCTAAATTCTTAAAAGCTCTTTCCAATGCAGCACAGTACTTGAACTGATGCAGTATATCACAGGCACAAATTCAGAGTTCTAACAACACACTGGGGTATCCAAGGTCTCATGTACTGATGTAACCAAACAATACATTTTCAATATATATGCACACACATGCAGAGCTTATGCTTATTAATAACTTATAATGCAGTACTGCAACTGTAGTTAATTGCTCTCTTGCTTGCAGTTTTATTTTTGTGAAAATGATGTGGCCCACAAAATATGGAAGACAATCACAGGTATGTTTTTCTTTACTTTTTTTTTCTTTGAGTGGAAATTTAAATTATGTGTAGAAGTCTCATCCAGTGACTCTAACATTCAAAAGAAAGGTACGTCTCCTGTTGACTATCACCTAAGTAATCTTTCATACTCAGTGAATGGGTAGGCTGAAAAACATAACCGATGAAAAAAAATAAGTTGCTAATCCCTTTATTTCTTCCCTTTAAGAACATGCATATAAAAGCAGGAACTTTGTCAGCAAGCTGTTGCTTTCTTGAAGCTTAATCTTAATACTTCCAGCCCAACAGTAATGTAGACTCAAAAGATGGGATATGACACTCACTTCTTCGGAAACCACTAATCTCTCATAACTACATTTCAACTTAGGGATTTGCGTTCAATACCCTTGAACAGAATTATGCTACACGTTCTTAATAGTATTACTTTTATTTTTGTTTGGAGTTATTTCTCAGAAGATAATTTTGTTGATGACTAAACAGTTATTCATAGGACTAAACAGAAGGCTACAAGGATTTGCTTTAGATCTCTGTGGTCTGAGGGACACTGGAGCAAAATGGCAAGGTTAGATAGGCATATGTTTACATAAGGGACTGCTGCAAAAGAACATTTTAATTGGATGCAGTCAAACTGCACATGAGAAAGATCTTATATCGTTATTTTTAATGGATTTAATGTTTACAAAGACTGCCTAAAAAAAAAAAAAAGTCTGGAATACATTGCTAGAGAAGTGAAACATGGTTCAGGTTAGAGATAAACAAACTTAGCAGGACCATTGTATAAAATCCCCATTTATTCATCAATTTTATTAATGTAATTGTATTGTGTTTTCTCAGACAATGAGCATTTTGATTTCATATGGTCATGGTCACCTGAATTCTACAGAATGTGGATAAAAATGCTTTCAGAAATGATCAGGTAGCTGCCCTGCAATTGCTTTAGATATTTTAAACAGATGATCTTCAACACCATATTAAGTTGGGCCCTGGTAATGCCATCTGGAGAAGAAATTATATTTTTCAGCAATAATTGAATGTTTTAATTTGAACATACTTACAGGAGTCCATTTGGCTATTTTAAAACACTGCTAACTGTAGATTCTTCCTAACACCTACTGGTTCAAAACATTACTTTCCTTCTGACAGTTAACTCTTATTATGAACCACAGAGCTGTGTTTTTAATGGAAACATTTGAATTATAAATATAGAAAACCAGATACTGCTCATGGACTGCAAGTTTTTATATATTTTAATATGCATATTAACGCTACAAGTCTCCATATTTGCAAAGATGATCTTGACAGATAATAATAATTGTTGAATATAATTGATTCTAATACTTATTGAAAGTGACCAAGCATTTAATCTTTTCTCTCTCTTTCACTTGCTTTAACTCTAGAGAAACATGATGATTTTAAATGTTCCATATGGTAAATTCAAGATTAATAATTCAATTACCATTAAGCATAAATTGAAACAATAGCATTGTCTTGCCTTACAGTGTCAAGAGTTTTAGTGAACCATTTAACAACATCAGTATACTTCAGATGCATGAACTGTCTGAATTGACAGTACTATGCAGTGACTTCCAAACTAACATTTTGCAACAGCTGCAAAGGAGCTGTGAATCAGATGCATTTCACAGTTAGAAATGGTTAGAAAACCACTGAAATAAGTGGTTTTCTTCCGATCTATAACTGCAGACATTTGCTCAGTGTAAAGAATTGGCCAAATTCACAACACAGTGAATAATTTCCAGTGAATATTTCCAGTGGAATGATGTTGATTCACTGACATACAACATGGACAATAACTTCATCTGAACACCCGCTCCTAGCAAAGGTAGTATGACTGAAAAATGGCAGTACTTCAACAGCTGTGCAGCAACTCACTTGCCTAGGTAGCCTTTGCTATGGGATAACATTCAAACAAACATACTTTGGCTAAACATAAAGTGAAGTTTCCTCTGATTAGAACAGCAGAAAGTAGCAGAAAGGAGCTATCCCTTAATTTTATTATGGACAAATTTCATTAAGGATTTAATTTACATTTTAAAAGGGACAATTCTAAACCAAAGGATCATCTGAACTTTCTGAGGAGTTTCCTCAGGTAAAGATGGAAAGCTGAAATTGCTTATCTATCTGTCCTCCTAGCTCTAAGCAGGTGGTTTTAACGGAACTTAGGTGGACTTTACCTGTTAGCTTTTGATCTTGCCAGTCGCTTCCTTACTAGCATAAATGATCAGACAGCATGCACAAACATTGCCAGTTGCATATCTTTTGAAATTATGGAAGTCAAAACCCAGGCTCCTGCCTGGTACTTTTGATCTGAATCTGTTCCTTATGTTTTCCTCAGATTCATAAGTGTAAAGATATATCTTCAGATGTACAAATGATGTCTCATTTATATTCACTATTTTCAGAGCAAATACTTTTGAAACATTTATTCTCAATTAGAGGATTTTAAAAGAACTCCACTTTTTATCATTAAACCAACTGCTACGTCTCTCCTTAATCTGTTCAGATAAATTGTTTTGGAAGAAATGCACAATCACAGACCAATTTTCCAAACACTACTGAATATATGCAAGTTTGAATTAATGACTCAGAACTATAACCTCTCAACCCTAACTTATACTTATTCATAATGCATATCTTGACAGATAATAATAATTAAGGATATAATTGATAACAACATTTATCAAAGGTGACCAAGCATTTAATAGCATCTCCTTAATTCTGCAGAAAGAAAGATATGTACCTTAGATCATAAATGTTAAATTTATGAGCTGAGGTAAATATAATATACTCAAATTTTATAAATTGCATTTAATGTTAATTGAATTATGTCAAAACAATGTTTCAGGTGAATGGCAATTAAATGCTACCTAATTCTCCAACAGGAGGACAAGATGCAGTGACCCTATTATGGAAAAATAAATATCAGTAAAGCAGAAGGTTTCAAATAAACAAATACATTTAATGGGATAAACTATCTCTTTACATAGTGTTGGCATGTATCTTGAGCTTTGTTATCCACTTCTACCAAAATTAAACTGCAGAAAGAGAAATGTGATGAGGCACAGAGCACTTGCAAATTAACTAAGGGCACAGAGATCAAAAATATGAAAACTGATGACGATAAATGCAATCTAATAAAAGGATCAAAAAAATATAATGAAGTAATCAGGACTGGACTTTGACTCCTACCCCTCCTTCCTGTTAGCCCTATGGAGCTTTGAAAGAACACCCACTCTGTGGGTCTGCAGCACCAAGGAGACCCAAGGAGAGAAATTTCTACTTTCTCTTTACCTGTTTTGGAGTTCCTACAGATAGGCAACTCATTACGTTCACCAAACGTTTGAGGGAGTGCTTTTAGTAAGAGGATATATTAAAGACAAAACAAAACAAAACAAAAACTGCTTAATTTCAGTGGCAGTGAGAATATATTATGAAGTTAAATTCTTTCTCTTTGAGACACGCCCACTCCTTAGATGCCAGACCACAAGATTTCTTTTGCCTTTGAGCAGAGCCAACATCTGCCACCTGTGTTGCCTAACAGACTGCCATTTGTTTCAAATATCAGAAAAGGAGAAAAATGCACAATTTCTTAGAGTGCTTGAGAGCAGTATTCATAATTCCCCCATGCTGCTATGTGCTTTTTCTCCTTGGTAAAACCTATACTTTTTGTTATTATTTTTAAATAGAAGGCTGTGTTTTTGTTAAAGTTGGCCAGAATTTTTAACATGGAGAAAAAGAGCTAGCTAAATGAACTCCTGAACTCCTAGAGACAGGGGAAAGAGGGGAAAGGACATGCCATTAGGCAGAGTGACAGAGCACACCCACAGAGATGACTCAAGTACAACAGATAATTTCACTTTCATGACTGATTATGTGTAGATAACAAACACACACTGTCAGCATGGTACAAAGCAGAACATTTCCATACCTCATAGAAGGTTATGAGGAACAAACAGGAATAAATACACCTGACAGTATATTTTTGACAAGTCCTGGAGATTTTTCCCCCTCCTTTCCCAAAGAGAGGGGCTGAACTCCACAACTGTGGCCCTTTCACAGACAGTACCTCTGAGCAACCACATCCACAAATTCTAATAGCAACAGTTCAGCATGGGGAACTTAAAACCAACAACTTTACTCAAAAAGTTATTGGCAACCAGAACAGACCCCTGAGCACCAGTGTAATGAGATCTCGCTGTGGAATGACATAGTGAGTTGTGACATTCTGTATTAGTTTCCATTTCTAAATGATCTCAGGCTGTAGCCACATGCAGAACGGATTAGAGCAATCTTGTTTCAAGTGAGAAAAACGTGGCTAAATGTGGCAACATTTGTACAGCAAAATTTTATTCTTCTCACTAGGCTATGGCGAAAGAGTGAACCCTGGCCAAGACTGCGGGTTGCGCATCTGGACGCAGCTTAAGATGAGGCAATTACTTATCCTACAATAGCTCTGATACTTCAAGATGTTGTGCTCCATGTGTATCCTATTGTACAAGTCTGCGAGGCACATGTACACAACACATGCTTTCCTGGCAGCCCCAGCATTCAGCAGAGCTATGCTTGTACATTCTGCTCCTTATGTTCCCATATGAGAGGAAATAAAGGCTAGGATAACTTTGCCCAATTATCCTCGCAATGTTAAGCCTATACTGCTGAGAATTCCAAACAGTCTGGACAGAAAGCTGGGTAGAAAATCTTCATTGACAGCAAGTGTACTGGTGGTAAATAATTGTTTTGTGGAAAAAATAAAATAAAATCAACTGTTTTAGATGGAGCTTTCTACTTTCTTGAATTTAATATAGCTCCCCAGCGGATGCCTGTTCCTAAGATGTAAAGAGTGTTCCTTGTCATTGTCTGGTGGCTCTCATTGACTAGTACATATCTGTAACACGCAAAAACCATCTCTGCCACCTATACTCTGACACTTGTGTGTGTGTATGTGGAAGAGGACAACAACCTACCAGCCAAGCAGCTGGAGATGCACTACATAATCTAGTTCAAAAACACTTATGTTAAAATAATTTGACTTTCAATTTTGGTCCCCAAAACAGGAAAAAAAAAAAAAAAGCCTGATATGTATTTTCCTTTTGATGTAGTAGAACAAAACTCAGAAGTTGTAAAAATATTCTGCTCTGGCACTGAATCTGGATGAGAAGGTTAGGACAGACTGTTTCCAAATGCTAAGCAAAGACATGACCTTCAGTCAGGACCCTGACAAGAAGGCAAGCGTGACACAAACTGTATCATAATATAAAATGGCTGATGTTCAGCACAATGAGTAATACCTGCTCTACATACAAAATTTCAGACTCTGTTCAGTCTGTATGGTCAATATAAAAAATAACTTCCTTGCTGTTTTTTTGGGTCATTTTCTGCTTTATATAATATTTAAGAAGTAAAGATTGGTCTTTTTGTGTTGTATTTTCACAAACATCCCTGCAAAACAGAGGTTGGTATGCCTTTATGATTTGGTGAGAGGTGGAACCATCCTAAATCTAGCAAGATAAAAGAAACAGTCTGTTAGAGCTACTCTCCCATCCCCAGAAGGTGTTATAATTATTTCACTTCACTGTACTGTTGCAATGTTAGGGTTTGAAGAAGTTGGAAAAATAGCTACAAAGATGAAGTTTCCCAGAAATGATTATAGTAGTAGAGCCTTAGTTTGCTCAGCATATATTCTTTTAATTTCAGTGAGCATTTCAGTATTTAAGCGCCCAGTCTGAACTCAACCATGGAATCTTGTTTTCCTGATCTTGTTTTTCCTTCACATGGCCCAAATTTAGCTTTTTAATCTGCTGACCAATTGAATCTGGAAATAGAAGAACATAAGGTCACAACTTCCTTGAAGTGCAGGATCATGAATATACACTAAATCACATCTTTCCTCTGCCATACGGCTACAGTAAGGATTACTGCATGCTTAACAGAGGAGACTGTTGTTGGCAGAGCACTTTGTGCTATACTAATCAATTAATTTGACCAACACTAGTCATAAAATACAAGAGAATCAGAGGAACGAAGCTGTGAGCTTTCCGCCTCTTTGTTCCTGCTGCTGCAGTTAGTCAGGAAGCCAAACAAATGCTGATCTTCCCAGTTTTTGAAGTCAGCATTATCAATCCAGCAGCCACGTCTGGGTCATCTGCAAATGGAAAAGCAAACAATCTGCTTATAGGGCTTCCACTTTGTCTCAAAGCCTGTAGGATTCCCACACAGGCTGTGGGACTGCACAATGCAAAGCTCCTCCTTCCGGGCTGCAGTACCTCTGCCTGGAATGTTAAGGAAAGACCTTTGTGCTGACCCAGAAACTGCAAACGTCTATTCCTTTTCTTTTTAGATAAAGGAACTTTTCTTCTCTCTCAAGCTTTTTAGTGGTGGGGGAAGAAAAAAAAAAAAAAAAAAGCAGCATCTTTTTAGCTTTTTTCTTCCGTGTGCATTGTCCTTTGCAATCGACTTTGACTCACTACCAATACATAGTGTTTTGTACTCTTGGTCTCTCTTTTTGATCACTCCTCCAAAAAACAAAACAAAACAAAAAAAACAAACACCAAAACAAAACAAAACAACAACAAAGCAAAACAAACGACAACAAGTATCCATCTCTCATCATTACAAAATATCCTCTTTATCTAATGTTCCTCTTTAACTAAGGAGGAAAAGCAAATCTTTTTTCCTTCATTGCTTCCTACTTCAACATTATAACTTCCTTTGATTCCAGTTCTCTTTTGTATTGTATCTTCACTCTCAAGTATAATTTTCAGAAGATGGCGCATGGGCAGCCAGGCATGTGTGCAACAGAGATGCCATTCCCTTCATATGACTTTTAAAGCAGCTACAGAATGAGTATTCTTTATTTGGTCACATGTATTTCCATAACTGATATGTCTGCATTTCTGATTATGTTCTGCATATTTTGATCCTTAAATTTGATGAATCCAGATTTACCAATGCGATTGTGATTTTTTTTTCTAAATAGATAAAATAATACACCTTATAAATCACATGCTTTTTTAAATGCAGGGTTTAAGCGTTCACACCATGACAATGGCTCTGTTATCTGTGGATTACAGTAACGTGCTTTATTTGTGTATTCCCCTGAAAAACACTCAGACACTGCAATTACTGTAGAACAAGCAGTATAGCTGATCAAGGGCTTTTGTCCAGACTCTTCAATGACATCCACACAGTGATTTGCTTTGACTGCTTACAGACCACCAAACGTGCTGCAAGATTTTGCTTGGTTGGTATACAAAGCTTTAAGTCACCTAGGAATGGCAGAAAACAGGACTGCCCTCTTTGTCATCCTCTCCAGGATTTGTCAGGCATGTACCTCCTGAATGAGATCTGGTGACTGTATCTTGATATTCACAACAAATATCTGAAACTCTTCCATTTATTCTCCATGTAAGATACAAGATTTTTGGTAACTTCAAGCACTCAAATTTATAGGTCATAAAACTAATTGAAAGGTTTACTTTTAAAACATTGGCTAAACTTCCTGTTTTAGCCACACCCCCAGTTCAGGTTTTCCAGTTTTGCTCTAGCAAAAACCACAGGAGTCACAGTAAGTCGTAAGTTTTAGAAACACTCTAAGTATAGGCTGCTGTCTCTCTGTCTCTATACTGTGGTTGTTATTGCAGTATCAAGGATCCAGGGGATTACAGGCCTGTCAGTCTGACCTCGGTACCAGGGAAGGTTATGAAGCACATAATCTTGAATGTTATTACAATCAAAAGATCAGAAGCAGCCAGCATGGGTTTATGAAAGGTAGGTGCTGCCTGACTAACCTGATCTCCTTCTATGACAAGATGACCTGCTTGGTAGATGAGGGAAAGGCTGGGGATGTTGTTTACCTGGATTTTAGTAAAGCATGTGACACTATTTCTCACAGTATTCTCCTGTAGAAACTGGCTGCTCATGGCTTGGACAGACACACAGTTACTGGGTGAAGAGCTGGCTGTAGGGCCAGGCCAAAGAGTTGTAGTGAATGGAGTTAAATCCTGGAAGGAGGTTGCAGCGAGGCAGGTGTCAGTGTTTTCTCAGGTGACAAGTGATAGAATGTGAATAAATAGCCTCAAGTTGCACCATGGGATGTTTAGATTGGATATCAGGAAGAATTTCTTCATGGAGAGTGGTCAAGCATTGGAATGGGCTACCCAGAGAAGTGGTGGAGACCCCATCCCTGGAGGTGCTTAAAAGATGTGTGGATGAAGCACTAAGGGACCCACCTTAGCAATGGGATTCAGTACATCAGGTTGATGGTTGGAATTTATGATCTCAATGGTCTTTTTCAACATAAATGATTCTATGATTCTTTGATTCTAGGGCAAAAAAGTGGTTTTCAATATAATTTTGACTTACCATTTGGTAACTCTAGGGCTTTTTTGGTCACACACACACACACACACATATATTCTACCTTAATCATAATATGTTAAGAACTGCTGCTTACAAATATCTTGTTTTGGAAGGAAGGATTATCTTTGGGTTTAGTCTCTTCCACCTTCTCTGTAAATCTGCCATGTGACTGATCAGCCACTTAACTCTGAAGCTAAGGTGTCATATATCCAAGTCCAGATTCCTTATCTGTGAAATGGGTATAATGACATTCACTACTTTAGCAAGTCAGTGTAAGAGGTGATAAATGTCACACAACCATATACAGTAAATCATTACAGGTGCACACGTTACATGGACACCTGCTTTTAAAAGTGCTTCTTTGTAATCCAGCAACAGTAAAAGAATCCTGATTATAGTCTTATTAGACTTCTGCATTGTATAGCTAAGAGAGAAGACATTTTGCTGAGTGCATTCTTTACGTTGAATTACAGGAAGATGCAATATTAATATGAAGATCTATTTATTTTCTCTTAGTCAAGAGCATACCCTAATGGTATAGCTGTCGCTTCTGCACACTGGTGTTCTCTAATCAATAACATGAAACTAATAGTGCGGGACACATTTCTCTTGTGCCAGAATATAATTTATACTAAAAGCATGTTTTGCAACCAATGCCACAGAGGAAGAATGCAACTCTTACCATCTTCCATTGAAAGCAAAGTTAAATTCTCAATCTTGAATTTATTTAGTGATAATCTCTGGTAAAACATTCCCTCATGTCTTCCACTAAATATACCATTAAAATCTCCATTCTGTCTAGGCTGCCAGGTGCTCTATCTGCATGAAGATACTCATTACAATTTGAATTGGGTGTTCACAGGTTGGTGGGAAAGCAGCTATCTGCTCCAATAAGAGTTTTCACTTATCACTGCATGACATAAAAGCATGAATTGGTCACATTGCGTCATCCTATTAGGAGCCAAAAACAATGAGAAAAATTTGTGAATCTACGGCTGCAATCATATGAGGAGAAAGAAAAAGGGAAATCCTCTGGTAAGCCCTTTTATTACTGGGAGAGCTTTATCAGTTTTGCCACAAAACAATTTTTGGGGTTGTGTTTCATGAACAAAAAGGAAGGCAGCAAAGAAAAGGACAGTATAGGCTGCTATATAACAATTTCTGTCTATGGGAGAATTTCCACATATGCTTATTCCTTTCAGTGGGGAAGTCGGTGGTACCATTTTGGATCAGAAAGGGAAGGATGCTCCTGAATGCCAGCACAAAGCAGTAATCTTCAGACAAACATAATGCCAACAGGGATATAGTGCAAATTACTGAGGAATCAGTAGGACGTAAGGGAAACTTAAGCAAAATTAAAAATCAGTGACTGAGGTTTCACTGAGAACAGCAAAGATGAGAGTTGGAAGAAAACATTTGTACTGGTACTGAGAGCGTGAGGTTGATCCCAACTCACGCTTATAAAGAGACAGTCTTTCTTTTGGTTACAAATATCAGTGCTGAATCTCCGTTACCTAATCCTGTCAGTACAACCTAGCTATACATGGTAACGGAAGAGAAATTCTAATACAAAGAAACCGTTGATTTCCTGACTCAATTTTCTTCAGAAAAAAGAAGTCCTCTTCATATATTGTTGAGGCAAATATGGCAAAAATGAAAAACTATCTCAGTTCTTATTTTAGTGCTTCTGAGATGGATTTGCACTGTCCAATAAGGCAGTTTGGAACTCAATCATTCAGAGTCCCTTGGGCAGCATGACGTGGAAGTAATGGAGTCCCACGCTGGGGAGGACATTCAGTCAGCATGACCAACTCAAGAAACCACTACTACGATGGTGCACAGAAAAGATGGGAACAGCTGACCACGGTACTCCACGGACTACTTTGGAGTATTTGCCAGCTCTGGACTTTGGAGTTGGCAGTAGACAAAATACCTCTTTCCTGGCACTATGAGAGCAATTTATTAACATTCACCCTTGAACCGGTTTACCATCCAGAAGAGCAACACTTAAACAAACCGAATCTCTCCCTTGTCAATAAGTCTCTCTGCTCCTTAGGAAAAGCACTTGCGCTGGTAAAGAGATGTTACTGACAATACAGAAAGACTCTAGATGCCTTGCAGGATGAAAGCACAGATGTTCCTTCTCTCACTCCAAATTCTTGAGCTCTGTTCAAGACTGCAGAAGATCAAGAGATAAACTGGTGTCTAAAAATGCAGTCATAAATCTTCCAGGACATAGCTGGCTCAAGGCTTCTCACACAATAAACTATGAGCAAGGCTAGACAACTACTGCTCGGAAAAGGAAGAGATGGAAACAGGACAGACTGAGAGTCTCTTTCCTGTTATTACAGGAGAAGCAGGAGGAGTGGGTGCAGTGAGGAGCTGAAGGGGAAGAAAAGTCAGCCCCCCCTGCAGCAGCCATTAGCCCAGCTTCAGCACGGACAAATTGGGCAATGGGCTACAGCTGTTTGGCCATACCCTATCTGGTCCTAGACAACCACTTTGACTTGCCTTCAGCCTTCTTGCCCTTGGAAATGCTTGAATTAATTGGCTGTTCTGTCCACCCCCAGAAGGGAAAGACTGCTCCTGAGAGGGGAAGCCTCAGATTTCTGTGCCAAGTTCCAAGGAAATGAAGAGGGCAAAATGGGAACATTCAGCCTCATACTCTGAAAAATAATTACTCTACTGTTGCTCCTTAATCGTGTTTGACTGTAGTTTCATAATAGTCATAAGCAGGTATAAATTAATGGTCATGTAATTTAATAGTCAATACAAATAATATAAAATATGAGATTTAGATCCCAAAGACCACTGTAAACAACATTTCCACTATTTAGTGAACATATTTGTGTGTGTTCCTCATAGTCTTTAATAAAGAAAAACAGGAGTGTAATGAGCAATATGCTGATGATTCCTTTCTTGATTAAAAAATGTTTTCTGACATCATTTAGCAAGTGTTGTGTAAAGAACTTATTACACATGCCTATATTTACTTTGATACCTAAGCAACTTTAAACTGTACTAAGCTCGAACAAATTGAACATTCAAAAATATTTATATTGGCATAGAAACTATGAAGTATAGTCCAATTCAAGCTGTTTTCTCATAGTCCAAGCTGCAGACAAAACCTATAAACTTGAGATTGGAGAAAGTATGATTGTTTTCTTACACTTGCAAATGTGCTACTGAATATGCAAAATCACTATGCGCATACCCCACTCCCTTCAACAGGAAGCTCAGTAATGTGACATGAGCTGAAAGCACTTGCTTGAATCTACGGCGGTCACATCAGCACATTCACCCACTTCATTTAACCACCACTCTGAAAATGCATCAACCAAAACTGCACGGATTAAATGGCACTTACTTAAGAGCTGTGGAGTATAGTAAGGAGACACGATGCTGAAGGTCTGCAGCCCTTTCCCAAAGCCCAACAACCTGTACTGACTGCTAAGGCCAGCACCGTGCTTCTGCCTGTCTGCCTTCAGAACCCACTGCTATATCATAACTGCACAGATGCAAGTGCTAGCTTTCTACACATCTTCTCCTGCACTGTGAGACTGAACATTTTATAAACATAGAACAATAGATTCTATGTAGCCACTGTACATATAAAATTTTTAACATTAATTTGACATTAAGGTTTCTCTTCCCACTCAAGGATCATTACAGTGTTAGTGCAGGCAGAACATTTTCCACTTGATTGCACAGCCCTGACTTTTTTTTTTTAAAAAAAAAAAACACCTCACCCCAACTCCCTGAAAGTGTATGTGCTGCTCTTGCAATAAAACAAAGCATTCAGTGTCATAGGCAAGCAGATTCAAACCAAGTTGAAACAACTTGCATTGTACACTGCTGAACAACACTGCCCCTCTCCGCACTACACGAGCTGTTAAGACAGCTAACAGAGTGGCTGTAAAACTAATCGGAGAGAAGCCTGCAACAAAGGTTGCAGATGTTAGCCCAGAAATAATGGGAGTCCTGGTTACACGCCAGGTCTTGACTGTTTAGTGTCTCTCAGACACTAAACTAATGTGAGATCTTCCTTGTTCCAGTTCCTTAATGTGGAAAAAGCAAAGGTAACTACAGGTGTCAAAGAAAAAAATATTAACGTGTCTACTGCTCAACCTTCTAACTTAACACATTAGCTCACAGGCCTTCCACTGTCATGCATTATTTCACACTTGATCAGAAAAGCACTTTTAAAAGTGGTTCAGGCAGAATGCATTAAGTTTCACATTCTAATTTTTTTTCCATCTATGTTAAGGTGAATATACATATTAACAAAACGTTTTTTGTTGTTGTTGTTTGTTTGTTTTATAAAGTGTAGACAAATAAATCAAACCCCATACCTATTAAGCTCTTGAATTTAATTATGCATTGCAGCAAGTTTCTTGAGCTCATTAAATACCATGCAGAAAAAATGTAAATTTTTAATCACTTGTATTTATTTTAACATCAGAAAGTGTAAACACAAGCACCCAGTGTACCTTATCCACAGTCATACTGTTAGTTTGCACTAACCTGTCATGAATCTTTTCATTCATTTTCTTCCTGAACACAACTATCAATTTATTTATTTATTCTTTTTTCTTTTGTTCTGTTCTTTCTATAGGTGAATCCAGGCCCTTAATCATTTTGGTTGACATTTTTGGCCACATTTTTCAACATCTCTTTCTCCTTCCTAGAAAATGGTCCAGTCTTAGACAGAAAATAGATGGCTTTTCAACAATTTTTCTCAACTACATTTCTCACTATCTTTCAAACTGATACATCAATAATAAAATGTTATGATATTCATCACAACTTCCCTTATCTTCTTACTTTACTACCCAAGAACTAACTGTGCTTTAGTTGTGCTGGAAATCCTTCAACACAGCACTACTACAGATGGGAGAGACAGGCTGAAATTTACCTAGACTTTTTTTTTTTTAAGTAGATGTCATAAAACAAAATTTTCTGACTATGTATCTTGTCCTTCACATAAAAAAAAAAAAACACCAACAACAACAAAAAAGCCTGACTATATAATATTTCATTTTAGCATAAGGTCATCTTCCTGTGTTCAAATATGGATTCAAGTGCATTATCTTAGATAGACTGAACATTTGTATTAAGGTTTGTTGATGCTTATGTTTTTTCTAGCATTTCTCCTATGTATTCCTTTCTGTTCTTTTATCAAAGAAATACAGGACCTCAATCAGAAAATTCTTGTTTCAGGATGAAGCACATATCCAAAAGGAAGATGTGAATTTGAATTGACAGAAGTTAACATGAACAGGTCTGGTATCTGTACTGTTTTATTTCTAGGCTCTGGTACCCTACACATTGTGAAATTATTTCTAATAAATAGTAGGGGGTTGATTTTTATTAAACTGATTTACACAGAAATGGTATATCCTCTCTTATAATTCCATAACTATTTAAATTCTAATTTCAAAGTCATTTTTGGTTAAAATTACCCCTAGCAGCTATCTGAATGTAATAGTTGCCTGTACAAACAGAGTCACAACAATTTTCAATTTTGTAACAACTACCTGGACATACTTAGATTCTATTTTAAGGGGCTTTTTTTTTTTTTTTTCTCCACATCTGCAATATGGATTCCTCCAAAGGAGACTGCATCAGTTAACATATAAATGTCTTTAGCAACTGAATAGAGCAGTTTGCAGAGAACACATCATTTTCTTTAAAATTTTATCACCTCTCTTTCATGTCATATTGTCTGTATCCTGTATCCAGGATTATTATTTTTCACTGATACAGAAGTCAATTACACTGAACAGCTATGGAAAATAGATCAACACACCTGCAGAGATTTAGGTGTGGTTACTTGAATTGACATGAGGAAATAAAAGAACAAGGCAACTCATGGCTACTAACTACAGCTAGATTGAGGCAAACAGCTTATACGTAACTCTTTTAAAAAGTTACCTACAGGAATACCAACTTGCTAAATTAATATTTCATCCAACTACATTTTAATGTAAGTTGTTTTCAAATCCTACTCCCTTAAGTATTTCTTGTAATATTTAAAACACTGCTTATGACGTGATCCCAAGCAGTGTTGTTGTTCTTCCTGATTGAATATACAATCTTTTATAAAGCAGGAAGAAGGAAGTCAGTCCCATTAAACTCCAACTCTGTTTTTTACTTACATTATTAAGATTTATGTCAATGCATTGAGAATAAAATAGCAATTCCTGTAATTGTTCCTGAAAACAGATTTGAAAGAGCAGTAGATGTCTCATCAGCAACAAAAATGAATATAAACACTCAGACATTTATCCTTAGTACTTTGACTAAGAGGGAACATTGTGATAAAAAGCATACTTCCCAATTCTCACAGAGCTGCTGCGTTCAGCTCAGACAACTATTGCAGACTGGGACAACAATACATCAGTTATCTCTTCATTTTGTATGACAAGCTAACACTGCCATTGTTCATAGCCAGAATTTTAGGGGCATTTCTCTTTAAATGGTTTCTAGGGCTCAACTCAAAGGAGAGTAATTCTGCACCAAATTCAGTGAGCATGAAATGCAGAACAGAAAAGGCCTTGAATGTTTGCTTTTATACTATGGAACTATACTACCTTCCTACTTACTATGCATACCTACAGTCTTTGCAACTACTACTATAGTTATTACAGGATACTATAGATAATACAGGATGTTAGTTACATAGCATAGAGAGTAAGCACAGATACTGCCACTCTTTCTGAACATACAAGGTAGTTTAATTGCACCATGAATCGAACTTCATTTAATAATTAGACCGATCATCTGACAATACCTTTGTAAAGGAAATAAACTTTTTTTAAGTAGTTAAACACAGTACTAGTACATATAATTAGCGTATTAAAATAAGCTTATTTGCAGACAGCTCTTCTCAGCTGCTACTGAAAAGAAACACCCTACACAGCATTGGTCCTCATATTCAGCAGTTCTGAACAGCCCCAGGATAACATGAAGTTAGCAGATACTAGATATTTAGCATGCCTGAAAATTAAATCCAGTCTTTTTTCAAATGTCATTCCTTCTGAAAGGAGTATGAAGATTCAAGAGATATGCAAAAATCGCTTTTCATCAGCAGAGGTGCCTTTAGTGTCTGTGCTCTACATACAGAAACAGCTATCCTACTTCCCAGCATTTTCTAATCTGTTACATGACAATTGGTGATATAGAAATCATAATGCAAAACTGCCATACTACTAAAATTGCCTCGCCTCCAGAAGAATAACACACTTCCCTGCAAGCAACCAAAACCACCCCCCTCCAAAACCAAAGGACTGCTGCTGTGGGTATACAACAAAACATGTCACTCCATAAAAATGACTGACTGCTTAAAGAAGGTGGCAGTGGGCTACTGTTCCTCCTGCAGTATCATGTACTGCTGTCACTATTTCAATTGACTACATAAGGGGAGGGAAGACATTTACATATACACACGCACACATATAAAATCTATCTATAACACAAGTAAGAAAAAGGCTGCAAAGAAGTATTTTGTTGTTACACTTATTACCTTGTTTCAAAGACAGAAAATAATATAATATTAGAGAAGAAAAAGCATTTGGGGAAAAAAAAAAGCCCTCCCCATGGACTGCAGTAGCCTGAACAGAGTCTGATACACCCCCATGCTGACTTTAGCTAAGCGTGTCAGCATAAGAACACCAGACCCACAGTAAAATGCTTAGTGATGAATGTCAGCACAGCAGCAATCACCTTTCTGCCAAACAGGAACATAATGGACACACTGCAGGAGCTTACAAGTTTGGAGGGGATCTGCTAGACAGAACTCAAAGCTATGGTGAACATCTCTCTGCCGCTCCGCTGAACAGCTGCACTTGCGTCCTGCAAGCCACGAGCATGGGCCTTGTTTTTGAAGAGCATCCCTTCCATGTCATGTTGTGTCATTAAACATCCTAAACAAGTCTCCATTACATTCCAAATAGGAATGTTTGTTACAAGTTGCATTCACAAGTCAGCTGTGAAATAATCTTACAAAGTAGAAAAGAGGAAAGGAAGCTGGGCATAAGATGTGTTCTGTCCCTGACTTTACCCATTCCTCACTGCCAGGTATATTCTGTGGTTCACTGAATAAATACGACTCACTTTTTCCCCAGATGAAAAACAGGATTAAAAATGGCTACTTGCTTTTATGAAATGATTTAAAAGAAAGTTAAAATAAAGCCAGACTTGGAAAAGAAAATGCTGATTTTGTGACTAGTAAGAATAAAGATTGCTGCTAGAAAGCCACCAGCTTACCTGTAATTACTGTAGTAAAAAGAAAAAAGAAAAAAAAAAAAGCACAGTAGGACATATTAGGGAGATGCTGACAACATTTTACATTATTTAATAACATTTTTGGGTATACAGTGCTCTTCAAGTATTTTTCTATAAATATATCACCACGATTTCAATGTTTTCCTGTTGTGCAATAAGGTTCAGGGATAATGTGACGTGTCCTGTCTCCCAACAGCACATTTTGTGGTGAGTTTTTCAATAAGCTAATAAGTCTGTTGGATCAGGCCAGATCTTGTATTGTTTCTAGCAGTGTTCAATGAAGATGTCTTGGGAATAGAACTAGAAAACATGATCTGTACGGTTTGTTTATGCTAGGAAGTGTTCTACCCTTCTGATCAGATTGTTTACTTCCACCTTTCTCCAATTTTTTGCCAAAAATATTCACAAATTTATTTAATAAGAGGAGGACCTAGCAAGGACTTCCTTATTCTGTCAGCTGAACCCTTACAAATGCTGTATAGTAGAATATAAAGTTTCCAGATTACTATGGTAAGTGCTGGTGTCTAGTCATCCCTCCTGTTTCTTAACTTCTTTCATCTCCCCTCAGTGTCACTTCCAGAATACCTATTTCCCCCACCTCCCTCCTATATACTTTTACAGTTTTCTGATACCACTGAAATTCCTGTCTTCCAGCCTGTAACCAGACTGGCTACTTCCACTACCTCTTCATATATTTCTCATTTTCCTCAATTTCATCTGGTTTGGCCTTTGCTGATATTTTAGAGGAACAGAGACAGAAGATTCTTCCTCCACATAAGGGTCACTTTTCCAACTTCAGAACCCCTTTGCTACCTTTTGTGTTCTTTAGAATGCTCTATCACATGTGGCAATTTGGGGGCAATACATAACTGACATAATCTATATGCTTAATACTTAAATATTATGCTTAATCTCATTCAAAAAGAATTTAATGGGGATTTCAAAAGTTCAGATGTTACTCCACCAATTAACTCAGTAATTACTTAATAACAACATTGCACAGTAACTAGTTGTTACATCAGCAATCAAAATATCTGTATTGTTCATTTTATCCTTTTAATATTACAACACATTGTGGCATAGTAAAAAAATAATAATCTTTAATTATTTATTTTCATACAGAAGACAAATCCCCTTTTTTGTGAAAGCCTTAGCTTTTTGATTTTAAAGAACTTAAAGCAATTTCTTTGAGACTTTCTTGTCATAGATGTATTATACTCACTGCATTCACTGAAGGTGCTTGAAAACTAAGAAGTACTCAAGAGACTTATGAAAGAGTTGGGGAAAAAAGCCCTCTGCACCATGAATATTGATTCTAGTTTTAAATAAAGCACTGCAATGATGCAAGATTAGAAAAACGCACATTTAATAATGAGGAAGTGACTCCGTCAGTCCACTGGCTGCGCAAACTTAATAAATGTCATTTAGGGTTAAATAGCAGGTGCTCAGCAATGCTGCAAAGTTATTGAGAATCCTAATTCTGGGCTGGCAATAATCGGCTTTGTCTGACCCTCAATTCCAGAGGGCTGTAACTGATATCCTCAGTAAATAGATGCTTTCAGAAATTTAGTGAAAGCAAGTTCATTATAGTGCACTAGTCCCCAAACTTTTCCCATATTCTCTATGACATCTTAATAAAGAGATGCACATCTCTCCTCCCTTCTGTATCAGAGACATGATCTTCTTTTCCATTCACAGTCCTTCAGTGTCCCTGGGGCAAGGACACCAATTTCTTACATGGAACATCTATTTTACTTAATATTGCTTTTTAGCTTCTGATGCAACTGAAGAAGAACAAACAATGAGATGAGATTGCATCACATAACTAACTCTTTATCCATGGACCTCTAGTAAGCATGCCACAAAAGGCATCCTGGGTAGCCACCTACTATTCCTGTAAGCACAGAGGATGTAAAGCTGTAATAAATGTACACTATTGACTTCCACTTTCATTACCATCCTTTTAAGAAAGAGAAGAGAGGACAAATGTGCCTTAGCAAACAGCAGCTCAGTATAACATAGAATGAGGTGGAGATAGCAATAGTGAGGCAGACTCCCAGGCACAAATTCAGAAATCTGGGGACTGCCTATGCACTCCTGAAGGGTCCTCCCTCCCATTCAATACACATTTGCCATCCACACCTAATTCATGACACATTCATGGGTCTTCTACAACAAACAAGCACTTGCTAGCTGTGTTTCTCCAGTTACACTGAGGCCCACACATTTTGCTGTTTTGCTGTTGTGTAGATGCTTTGATTCTTACAGTTCCATACGTCAACAAGCCATCCAGCTGCAGAAGTCAAGACACGAACCTCATTTTAAAGGGCCATGATTTTGCATTATCATAAAGCAATACATCAGGCAATGAAATCATTTATTAAGCTGATTTTATGCTTATCTTGCCTATTTGTCTAGCTGCCCTCTCCATTCAGAAAGCTCTTTTTACTCCACATTCATGGTGGTGTAGGTACAGCAATACCATTAATTTATTTTCCCTTAGATAAGCTGACAGTACGCCATGTTTCAATGTTTTACAATCCATCCTTGAAAACCAAAAAAAAAGATTTGAACAGGAATATGTCAGTTCATCAGAATTTGAACACTTATCAGGAAGAGGGAACATGTGGGGTATAAGATTTTAGGATAAAAAAAAAATGGAATTTGGAATTTCTCACGTCTGTGGTCTACAACACCAACAGAGGACACTTCTCAGTGTAAAATACTTGGTTATATCTCTCTTCAGGGCCAGTAGTTGAAACACAGAAACTAGGGTGGATCTCAGTATGTGGTATGAGTGCTTGAAAATTGCACATTCTTTGTGTGAAAAGCATGGGGGAAGAATCTAGGGAATGATCTAATATTGTATATCACTATATAAAAATATTTACATTCTTGGCAAACGACAGCAGAATTGAACATTCACATGTTGCTGTGTCTCCCTGGAAAGTAGATTTGCTTCCCTGCTAAACGATACATTGCTGTTACTCAAACACTGCTGCATCTATTTATATGGTCTATATATGGTTGTAGCATAGACTACAGCCCTACTCTTAAAGTGTGAGCATACAGAGTATCTCCAGAATACATTATATAGACCTTATGTTGACATTCATCCTACACACCCCACACAAATTCAACATTTAAAAAGAAATCAAAATCAGATATTTCCACTAAATATGAAATTACCTTGCAAAATGTAAGCCTATTGAAAGTTACAGATGCTTTTTATAAACTGAGTCCATGTTTTCTCAAGAACTACACATCTGATTCAGCTGTCAACTACATTTGTGATTTGTGGTCTGTGTCCTCCCTTCCTCTTCTCCCCCCAATTTGATATGCCACACTTTCACCGTGGCATAGGGTTTTGCATACTGTTAGGTAGCACTAATAATGGAAAGTACATGAACTAGGTCTAAAACCCACAGACTTGGCTTTTGTAACCTTTCATTAGGTATTGAGTTAGGCCTTTAAAGAACCAACATTTTGCAACAGTCACCAAACTACTAAAACTAACAGATGTGTATACAGGCAGTAATAGTTTAGCACCTCAAATATCATGGTGTACTTCTTTGAAAACACCAGCAATTTCACCAGCAATTACTCTATAAAAATGTAATCTAGATTGGTGAGTAGTGTTAACATCTTCACACTTAGTTAAACAGAATACCATTACACAAATTTACAGGATCCACAGTTAACAAAAGTCAGAAACAGTTGTTAAATTGATTTTGTCGGTTTCCAAAACTATAGTAATGTTTTTATTTTCAACTGTCTATGTTCTCCAGATGTATTTTGCTTACAGATCTTTCAGAATATTATTTGAAACATCAGCTCTCAGCTAAAGAAATCAAACATTACCAGGATTCTCCTGATCTCCAATAATAACTAGGCAAGTCTAAGATGGCACCCTCAAATGCAGTAAATACTAAGAGAGGTACTGTTCCATTTCTATACCATGGAAAAGTGTTGGCCCTTTAATATAGCGACCATTGAAGCATACACATTTTGTTTGAAAGAAATGGCAATAGATAGGTCAGTCAGATTTTCCCATATATTTCCCTTTCTGGTCCATTTATCCCCAATTTGGATGCCATGATACTGTAGGAGATTGTATCGAAAGCCTTGTTGAATTTACTATATATGATGTTTACTGTTCTCCTAAAGGGACAAAAATTTCATTATCAAAAATAATCACATTGGTAAGGCACAATTTACCCTTGAAATCTTTAAGTAAATAATCACAGAAAACAAGAATTCATTCTTTAGGGGTCTGGCTACATGAGCCAAACAGAAATAATCAATTTCCCAACCACCAGTATAATTATACACCATTTAAAGTCAACCACCAAAACAGCAGAAACTGCTAGAATTGGAGACCCTGAGGCAAGGTGAACACAGGCCAAGTAATGTTGTAGCTTGCCCAAAGCTTGTGTTAGTACAGAGGCAAAAAATACATATAAACAATATATGGGTAACGCGCACTTGTTTCTAATATTGTGCAGAGAAAAAAATCTCAGCAAAATACCCTGCCTGAGTAAAAATGGGGTACACTAATACAAAAATTATATATGCTTTAACAATATGAAATGGAAAAATCCTTCAACACTTCAAGCTCTAGAGATGTCTGAGGAAATAACCAATAATTTCACTGTTCCATGTTTGACAATTATTGGTGATTGCTGGTGTTTGTGCAGCACCATTTACAAACTCATACTTTGCTGAACCTAAAGTTGCAGGAAGCAGAGGACATTACTGACCAGTGCTTTTTCTTGAACATAAACCTTCACAATATTTAATTGAGCTCAACAGTTATTTCGCAGAAAGTCTGCATAAAAAAAATGTGTACAGTATGAAGACTATATACCATATTCATATATTTATGGCGTGCATATTGCACATATGCATGTGTTTATTAAAGATAACTGGAGCAAGTTCAGAGAGAAAAAAACATACAACCAATGCTGACTTGTGCAAAAATAAAGTAGCAATGAGACCTCATTGTTGATCCAAGGCAAGATCTATGTTCTTGGCTCCCCAAAGATAATATTTATAAATATATCCAATACACAGGCTGGGGTAAGAAAGAAGTGGAGTATTTCTTGTTCACAGTAAAACTTAGAAACTTAGTCTAAAAATAAAACTTTACTATTTTAAAGCTTTTCCCCCCCCCTTTTCTTCTGAAGGCTCTCCCCCTCCCGCTTCATTCTCCCAGTAATATTTCTGCAAAACCACCTATGGATTTATTGGACAATATATGATAGAGAAAGCTGAAAATCTGAGAGCTTTGTGTAAGGTATCATCAGAAGGGCAATGGTTAAACCCAGCAGTTTCAATGAGTTATTAAAAATATATTCTTCATACAAATCAAGAACTGAAAGATCAAGTTCAAAAGTGAAGTTATGAGGGATGCGTGCTGTACAGCTGGACTCCAGTAAAAGATGAAAGAGTGAACGTCGGCCATCAATATCTTTTGTTTGTTTGTTTTTTAAACAGTCATATCTGTCAAAATCTGTTATACATTCCTCTACAAAGTATAAAAAAAGATTTCAAAATTTTCCACAATGAGAATGGCATCATAAAGTTGGTCATAACTTATTTTTAATGAATGTAGCAAATAACCTTGCAGACTTTCCAGATAGAGAAATCACATTTGTGGTAGAATACTTCATATTTCATTGAGGAAGCTTTAGAAGCTTTGGATGACATCTATAATGACCAACTTCTGTTCCATTTCACTAGCACAAAGGACTGAAGTCCTGTAAGTACTCTTGACCCACATACAGAAATATCCTGTGGAAAACTGGCAGCACAGTCCACTCCTGAAAGCAAATTCTCTATTGACTTGCTCCTCAGATATGCCACTGCAAAGTGACTCAACATGTTGCACTTTGTAGTACTTGGATGCTATAAAATTAATCAGCCAAGTGTAGATAATATAGATATCTGAACACAGAAATAGATGTTATTTGTATTACTTTACTAAAGTCTTGAATAACACAATTCTGTCTAAACTTCAAACAATTACTTAACAACCAGCATCACAATCAGAGGAAATACATATTTTTTGTCTTCTAAGTGTCATGGCACTGGAATTCAAAGCATTATCACAGCTCTTCTGCTGTGTCTGCTTTTCTCCTGACCCACCTCTCCCTAGATCTTCTCTTCTCATGTGCTACTTTTACAGAAGTGTCTGTTTGCTTTGCTGTATTGCTCACATGCCTATGCTTTCATTGTACTCCAGTATACACACTTTTTCTGTTCCCTACCTCTGTCCATGTGCTTCATGAAACTTTGGTTCATGTTCTCTAATGTGCACCATCATGCATATCTTCTGATGGTGAAGGTACAAAGGAGAAAAATATCATAGGGTAGGTATAAGCTTACCAGACAAGTAAGTATAATTATAGCTTATTGGACAGCAGATTGGGATGGGGATACTGGAGCACTGCTCTATCATCATCTAACCAATGACCATAGACAAGCATCTTTGAGCTCAAATCTGTTAAAACAGAACACTGTTTCTCCCTCCCCCTCCACCCCAGCAATTACCCTTGTTTTTCTGTTTCTTGTAAATTTACTTAGGCTAGAAGATATTTTGCCAAGCCTATGAAAAGACTAAATGGCCAGAAAACACAACATGTAAGTAAAAAGTACAAACAAGGAACAAGCTGGTTCTTTTAGGGCTTTCCTTTAAGGAAGGTCTGTTTATTTTTAAACTGAACCAGAAGCTAGAACCAGGTACCATGGAAAATGACAGAGTGAATTGATGTTGTTGGGGCAGTCACATTTAACAGAATCAAACTGGTAACATACAGGCTTTCATTGTTATTTTTCACCAGGTGCCCAAAGATTTTTGTTGGATAACAGAAGAAATCAGAGTTGAAAGAGAAAAAATACAAACAAACCCCTTCTTTTTAGCATCCCGGATCTTAATGGACCAAAAACAAACAAACAAGAAAACCCACAGACAAAAGAGTGCCTAGGGAAGTGTGCGACTTTGATGTGTATTTACTACAGCTTTTGAAGAAAGTGTTTCTAAGTAACTAGTTTTCAATGTATGCAGTACCAGTGTTTAGTACAAGATTAAATCAGATAAAATTATAAGCAAATACAGATAGTGGATTATAGAGGGTTCTTTTCACCCTCTACTTAGTCCCAGGTTGATGAGAGAAATCCCCTCAGTTTAAAAGATAACTGAGACAAATTCTAATGTTTACCTTTCATAATTAAGTACCTACAATTAGTTACCTGCACGCTTATCAGGTTACTAATAAGTTTAGCTACAGCAAGCTGTTTAGTCAGTTAAAATATTGCCATAGGATTATTACTTCTTGATCCTTTGATTGCTACTATATCCTTTCTAAGATGTCATTTAGGTATAATTCATTGAAACGTGGATCCTGAATTATATAGGATAATCATTAAGTTTCTGGCAATATGCTTTATTATGAATTGTTTTTTCAGTATTTTTTACTGTTCTTTGTATTCAGGAATGCCCTGCAAATTACACGTTCTGCTTCTTCAACACAGGGCACTTCCACAGGCCCAGCGACCTGAAGCGTTCTCTGTTTAGGCCTGTCATATTCACACAGGCTGTTCCCTGCTCTCACTTGTGCCCTACTTCCATTGCATTATGTATATAAACATACAACAAAGTTTCCAAAGCCTTGGCATGAAACCACAATACATCACAGTTTATCACCCTTGGACGAATATAAGCTAATACAAATAGCATTCAAGTCTTGAGGATATATGAGAATGTATTGAACACAGAGTCTAGGGCCAGTCTCTCTGTCTGTATGTCTCAGCAGTGTTCTCTGGTGTATGTGAATATAAACGAGGCGGTTCACTTTTCTGTTTGAATATTTCACCAATTGATTCCCCCTGGCTGAATTCCCAGAGTCTGAGTATCACAGTCCCCTAATGAAGGCTTCATAGCATTCTTTTGAACTGATTCCTGCCAATATCAAAGTAGCACAGCAGAAACAAAAACACTACTGTGATGTTGGAAGTCACAATTGTTAATTTAGAAAAAAAAAAAAAAAGACTTGGTCTTCAGGTTAGGGCAACATGTAGTTCAAGAAAGAGATTGATAAATTCATCGAAAACCTGAAAACAAATAGAACAGCCATTAGAAAATAACTCTTCAGTCCTACTCAGATAACAAAACGTGTTTGTAAATAATGAGTGCAATATCATTTTATTTAAAACCATTTGTTCCACTGAGAACAGGACCAAGAAATGGCAACATGAGGACAAGTTTAAAAAAAGGTAATTATGATCCAGGCTGTTATTTGACCAAATGAAGTTAGGAAGGTTGAGCAACTGCTCTATCTTTTATCAGCTGTATTAAATTTAAAAAGATTTTCTAGAAGAAAGAAATACTTTAGAACTATCTGGACCATCTGATGAAAGTTACCATATATTCAACAGCACACAGAGCCTGTCCATGGTTCTTCAATGCTTTCATGCATTGTTTACATTTATAGTGCTTGATTACGTTAAAAATAAGCTTTCTTAAAACTAAACACCTTCTTGCATAGGTGTAAAAAAAGAACCACAGTCTGACGTGACACATAATTCAAGTTTTTATCTCCCATTTAAATTGTCAATTTTGAAATTTTATTTTATTTATTTATTTTACTGGGGCTAAAAATTTAAGATGTTTGGATGTGATTATGTGCTTATAATGCTATTATCTCCATTAACTCTGCCTTGAGACTTAGCAGTTGTTTTTTTTAAACCCATTTCAATAGTTTTAGTCTACAATAACTTTGCTTATTAAAATCTGAAGTTGTCCTGATTATTCTAATAAGCCAAATGACATTTAATTTAGGAGAAATTACTTTGAACGTGCAATCTAAGAAAGGAAGAAATTGAACAGACTTTCTCTATGAAGCATTTGGGATGTAGTTAAATTGTTTTTGCTTGTTCAGAAGGGTAGTGCAAATTTAAATCCTACAGGCAGAGCCAAACAAGCAATGCTAGGTAGTATAGTCAGTTAATCTTGTGGCGTTCAGTTTGTTGGGTCTGTGCTGTGAAATGGCTCCTGAGGCTTTCATGTGGAAAATGAGAATGTTCTTTAATGGCTGATGGGGGAATAAAGAAGTAAATACAAAGAAACTCCTACAAGCTCTTAATATTAACTGCACTAAGTAAGTGTAACTAACTGCATTAAGTTATTGATTTATCAGGGCTTGACCAAACAGTATTCTCTTTTGTTCTTTTAGGGGAAAAGTATGATAGAGATATAAGAATGTTAGATGAGCCAAATGCTAAGAGGTTACTGATGAATCATAGCTTATGCCTCCAACTGTTTCTGTGAACTACCCAAGGAACAATTAATAATGACATCAAATGGACTAAGACTCATCGGCTGTAGTCAAAAAAAAAAGTTCCTTGTATCTCATGTAAGATGTACTTTCCTGAAAGGCTGTAGCATTTTAGATTAGTCCCATCCACTTAAAAACGGGACATATAGTAAACAAGAAGCTTGTACCAGGACAAGATGTTACAGGAAATCTACTTTGTTGTTACAATCAGATTCACACATCCGACAATTCTGTTGTTGCCACGTTTTCACAAGGACTGAGGAACTGAGCTAACCATGTCAATGCATTTACAATAGAACGGTTTGAATTACATGTGTGTACAGAAAAGCCATGTCCCTAGGACGGAGGGACACAAACTCATCTTGAAGACTTAGTTCAGACCCATCTTCTGCACTCTATTAAAACTTACAGCAACAGTGCCTTTGTTCACAGACAGATTTGACAAGAAGTTCCAACCATGTGTTGCTCCCATTCAAGCTGCAAAATCAATTCTAGTTGGTGATTAAACTTGCGAACCATTTTAAAGGCAGAACAGTGTATGCATATGGAAGTTTTAGGGCTTTTAAGTGCAAGTCCCAGTAGTGAGTTTAGGCAAATTTGAATTCCGATTACCTTTCCTGTCCCCAATTAACAGAAAAGCAGGTTATGTGCATGTACTGTAAAATCACTAAAAGCATCTCGTTTCCCTAACTTGCTAGAATTGGTTAACCTACCAAATGTTACCTGCCGGGTACAGTGTAGGAACCATTTGCTCCATTGGGGGGGGGGGGCTGGGGGAAGGAATACAGGAGATTGTCTATTGATAGTCTACACTACCACACATATACCCAAACCATATCTGTATGCCAGAATTACTTATTAGCCAAATTGCTGCATTCACACAGAATTTTAACTATTTCACATATTCACTCTGATCCCTAACATAATAATCAAGGTTAGACAACCAGTTTCCTGCTATTTTTACAGCAATTAGAGAGTGGCACCTCCTAGCATGCCTTCAGTGCAGTGCAATTGCCTTCCCATTAAAAGGGGGAAAAGAAAGAGAGCAGGAAAGAGAGCAACAGTAGGAAAGAAAAGATTGAGGTACAAACTTTTCTGAAGACTGAAACTTAATATAATTTTTCTGAACACAACTCAAACATCAATCAATTTGGCAAGCCAATCCAAAGCTTTGCTTCCACAAAGCATATCTGATTTTTTTTTATTTATTTTTTATTTTTTTGGAAGGTAGGTAAAGATTTTACAGTTGCAAGAACAAAGTTCCACAAGTTTAACTACACTATATATTAAAACCTCTCTCTGCAAATTAATATTATAACCTGCGCTCAATCCAGACTAAATTTTGCTTCAGGGAAGCATGCTGCTTCTGCTTAGATCTACTACTTGGATCATTTAGAGCAACTCTTTATAGCCTCACAATTACAATTAACAAGAAACTCCAAAACAAGAACTTCAAATTAAACAAAATTTACACTATATCAGTGCCTACACTAATGAAACTATTGTATATATTCTCAACCTGTTCATATGCTCACCCAATACCACACAAGAATTGTCTCATTAAGGAAGACTATTTAATTTAGATGCAGTTCCTAAAGATTTAGGTGATCACTGAAGATATCAGAGTTATGCAAAGTTAGACTAAAATAAAAGCAGAAGCAGCAAAAACACATGAAAGACCTCATCACATATATCGAAGGTAGTTGAAAGTAAAGCATCAGGCTTTCTTAAATAACTACTCAAAGCAAGTAATGTAAATTAATCTGATGAACAATAAAGCACTTGTGAAATAATCATTTTCATTGCATAGTGCTTGCTTTACATAGTTTGTGAAAGGTATAAAAATATTTAAAGCAATGTATGACTAATATTTTTCAGATAGTTGTACTATTAAAAAAAAAAAAAAAGAAGCAAGGAAGGAAGTGTTGCATGTTACCTAAATATTTCTATACTTCAATATTTGTATAAGTCAACAAGGTATTCCTGTAGTGTCAACCTGTAAGTAGCCTCCTGATTGTTACTAATCAAGGCAGATAGCATCCCCCTTTCTCCAAAACAACTGTCAGTGATTACTTCCTTCCTGTCTGACCTCAAAACTGTAGTTCCAGCGCAGGTCAGCTGAATGACCATCTGTCCTCAGGAGATATAAGGCTGAAGTGTCATGTTGGGGCCAAGATTGTAGACCTTGTAACCTCCATTAAACACACACTTGGATTCTAAATGGATTTGGAATTCGTTAGAATCCACCTTTTACAGTACCTTTTGCAAAAGTAGAGTGGCTTTGTTTCAAAGGCAAACAGGGTGTGACACAGTACACTGTTACATGAATACACTCACGCACACCTGAAAGTATAGCTTCCCCAAGGTTTCCCACTGCCTGAATTGCCTGGCAAACTACCTTCTCACACACACAAGAGAGTCTAGCTGGACTCAGGACTCATAGCTATTTACAGGAATGCAGAATATGCCATTCTTCTAATTCTAGATAATGATGTTAGATGAGTTCTTAACACAGTTATTATAAATATTTTCATGTAAAATTGCACATTTACTTCTCAAGGAACTCACTACCATTCCCCAAAATGCAGATTAACAACTTGCTTTAGCAACCAACGTGAGGTTTAAATTCCAATTTCCATGTCAGAAGTTACTGTTTACTAATCCCTTTTTGTCTCTGACTGACAAGCAAGGAGATAGGAGAAGAAAAAAAAAAAAAGTATGTTTTTGAATCTTTGAACAGCTGCATCAGAAAGGTTTTGCCAGAAGAAGAGGGGACACATAGGTGGTATCCCCTGCTGCAAAACTTAAATAACTTTTAGACTAGATCCTCTAAAATTTTAGACTGTTAGAGAAGAAGGAAGGAATAGCATTCCAGCAGAGTTCCAGTAATAAAAAGCTGTTATCTTAGGCAGGCAAAAAGAACTGGTGTTATGCTGTTTATCTGGAGGTTTATTTCTGATGAATGGCAAGGAAGTGATACAGAACAGACTCCTGAAAGCAGCATGATGCTCCTACCTCAGGTCTGGCTGCTGCAGAAGAACCTGTAGTGTATAAGACCATTCATAGTACCTCTGGTCAACTTTCTCTCCTTTGAGTTTTCTTTTTTCCATTATGCTTGACATCTCTGAGTATGTGATCTGTTCCTGAGTATTAGCCTATCACTGTGAGCTACTGAAATAAGACTGCACTCAGAGATGTAATACATATTTTTAATTCTAAAAAATAAAATTGATAGGTTCATTTTAACTGTCTGCTTAAGACATATTTTTTAAGGAATAAAGCCAGGAGATAAGCTTACTAGAATATTCAAGGCAAAAATATCTTTCTAAATTTGGTTTATTTTAAGATCTCTAGGGATAAAATGGTTTGTTATGTGATTAAATTAGAAGCTGACAGTGAAAACAAACTCAGTCTTGCAGAATATTATGCTCATTTGGGAGGAATAGAACTGTAAGTAAGTAAATAAATAAAAATTATATCTAACATATTTTAAAGATAATGATGTGATGCTCTAGGTAATAAGGGATAAAATACTAGGTGGGAAAAAAAAATTTTGTTCTTTACAGTCCTTATCTAATCATATGAAAGTGATTCTACTTTAGAATTGAAACAAGTCTCAAAGTAAGACTTCAGTGCTCTTGAAAGCACATGCTAACTTCTTCTTCATAAGAAGTTTAAACCTCACCTTAAAATATTTACTGACAACAGTATTACTTGTTCGATACTAAAATAAGAGTACTGTCTGAATGATGCCTTATTTCAGGCATCTATTCATTTCATGCCTCTACTTGTTTGTAGTAAGCAAAACAAAGAGTGCATATATAAAAACCAGAAAATTATATCCCCTTACAGTTTGGGCCTACACTTTAAATGAACACAATAGCGCTTTTTTTTGTTGTTGGGTTTGTTGTTTTTAAATCAGATTGTAAACTGCCAAAAGATTTTTAATAGACCCCCCTTTTCTTAAATATATAATAAATATTTTAACATTAATAAATATTATAGCAAATGTCAAAACCTGAAAATGCTAGTTACCAAATACACATAATTAATTAATAATAAAGGTAAAAGCTATAAGATATTTTTAATTGATTCTAAATAACAAATATTTTCCCCAAAATAACAAGAAGATTTTTGTTCTACTTGCTGGGATATACTATAACTCACAATCGAGTTTTTCACTGTAGTTTTTCTGTTTCTTTCTTAAAACATAAATAGTAGTCAAATCAGCACCATAAGAGCTTAACCAATTTCTAAGTAGCTTTTGAAGTAAAATACATGTATAAAAAAGAAAAACAGCTCTATGTTCACATTTAGCATATTACTTTCTGCAGAAATATGAAGGCCATTTTGTTAGCAATAAAATGATGACAGAACTAGTAAACCAGTAAAGTATTATGTTTGCCCTTTACTAAGGAAAATGCATATTTTCAGGTTTCCATATTTAAGAGAGAGGGTAGAAAGCAAGACCAAATGGACAAAGGAATAAGAGCATCTCTTCAGCAATAACAGGCTGCACCTGAATTGAACACAAAATGGCTGATGCTTCCTACAGAAAGCAAACAGGGCAGGTTAAAAAGAGAGCTTTGGAAAAGAAAGTCACTCTGCAGGCATATAGGTATGCTCAAGAAAGTAAACACAGTACCTGAGGTCTTGACCAACTTACTGACTTGTATCCAAATCACAGAATTAGCTATTTATTTCACACATACTGTTGAATTCTTTCGTCAGTCTTTATCCCCTCCCTACCATGAGAAGATTAAAAGAGATACTTACTGAAACTGGCTTTAGCATGAGATCCTGTTGTCAAACTCAGCAAAGAAGCTAAGGACTGAACAAAAAACACTAACATCTTTGCCTGAGCCCTGACAATTAAGTCATCCAGAAATATATATGCGTGTATATATAAATACATTGCTGTTACATTAGCTGTACCTGCCTGTGCTTGCAGAACCTGACAGCACCTTTAGCTGTAAGAAAAAAAATGACACATCTAGGCTCTTTTCAAAAAGAAACTGCATTTAAAATCTCATTATCTAATTTATATCCTTGTTTATAACTATGAAGTCAGGATGAGTCTCCTACTTAAAGGAAAATCATAACAAATGCCAAACAGTGTGAAAGCTAAGAGTAAACAGTTGTAACATTTAAGGAACAAGACTTGCTATGGCGACAATGGTCCCTCAGCCCATACCAATCCAGATTTCTGTTGCTGCTATTGGTCTCATCAGATCAAATCAATTATCACGTGTCCATTTAACCCCTTCTGTCCTCACCCATCTCTTAAGAGGCGGCATATTGAATATTTCCATTCTCTTGCAGGTTTTGGATGAAGGTATCAGGGATGCTACATATAACACTGGGCAGCTCTGGCACCCCTGCAGCCTGCTTCTCACATCAGCTCTGCTTTGTCTTTCCAGTGAGGGGCAGGGTGCAGTGAAAAGCCAGCACTCACACGGCTGCTTGGTTTGAAGCAGGTCTTTAGTTTGTCTGCACCTAAGATCAGCAGCTAACCCTTCTACGTGAGACAGGGGCCTGCTTGCAAAAACTGCTTTATCTTACCGACCAGAAGTAAAATGTGCTCTGATGATCTCATGAGAGTTACCAGTAGAATTGCTTGCTAGCACTGTTCTTTTTTTAAGTTTAAATTCAGCCAGAAACAGAAATGTCTGGCTACAACAAGGGCTAGTAATGGGACCTAACGCTGGAATAGATGGTATTAAAGCATGGAAGTCTGACAGAAATGGTTGATTTATTGCAAAGCTATCTAACCAGACTGACAGCAATTAAAGCCCATTTTTCACAATTATTCAGTTGTACCTGACCTATACTAAGAGAGACTAATAGGGCACACCTGACCTAAATCATTTGTTAATTTTACTTTTTGCTTCATATCTGGATGGTGAAGGGAAGTTAATTAGGTAGCCAGACATTATTTTGAGTCTAACAGTATCTATGCTACAGCTGGCCTATTAGCAAGATCTACCACTGTTTCATGTGTCTTTTCCTCCAATTTCAGAGCAGATGCACAAGAAAAGAATATTTTTCATTTTCCTGTTGTCATTTACAGTATCGGGATGTGAATGTACAATGTACATTGTGCAGTGAGTGATTGGGAATTGAGAGGTACCATGCATTTAATATCATGCAAAGCCAACACAAATAGAGGGTACTCAATGTCAACCAGACAGGCTTAAAAAAAGAATAGGAGAAGAAAATGGAGTACTTGCAGATAACATACATTTCTTATAGGATAGAATATCCTTTCCAGAGGACCCTTAATTGCTAACAGTCTTTAAGGTGAGTGAGAGGCTGTGCCATTCTTTTCAGAGCCTGATTACAAATTTTCCTTCTGGTATCAGAAAGCAAAGTGATAGTTACCTCAACTGCACATTTTTTTCCCCTCAAAGTCTGCTGAATCAGAGCATTAGGATTTTGCTAAATGCCAATGATCTATTCTCTTTTTATATTTTTGATATACATATTAAGTATATCATTGTTAAGGTAATTTAGTAAGATGTACATATATGGGACATGATATAGTGTACCATACCAAAAGTAATAGGACTCCATCCTGCAGTACAAAAATGTTCTTATAAAATTACACTCATTTCTCAGAAATGAGCAGTTTCAACATGGAAATGCCTACATGCATTTGCCCTACAGATAAGCTTTCATCCTCAGAAGCAGTATGTATATCATGCAAAGATTAACAATAACAGAAAATATTTATCTTTCTTCTGCAGTTCTCATAATTCCTACATTCTGTAGAGAAACTCTAGATTGTTTCCTACTTCTTGCTGTTATGGCATCCTAATCACTAATTAAATATGTATCAATGATATAAAAGTTTCTAATAGGAGAGTTGGACTCTTCCACTATGAAAAATCTTAGTTAAAAGTGTTTAAAATGTAGGCTTTTTGCACCAATGTAATTCTGCATGTCATTGGGAGGCATTAATATTTTTTTGCACTTCATACTGTATATAGCTATTGTTTCTTTGTCATCCAGTTACCTTACCACTGAATGCCATCACTAAGCTTTAAAAGTTGATTATTTCTGTCAAAAATGCAATTCTGAACATAAGTTGGTCTGAGCAGATTACAATGAAGTTGCTGAAGCACAGATAGGAGCTCAGTTGTCTTTCAGTAACTTTATCATACATCAGATCTTCACTTCCCACACTGGGAATGTCTATCTCTGCCTCTGAGCCTCCCAGAAAGCTGAGATATACTAACAGGTAATAGATTTTTTTAAAGCTATTTTATAATATCTATGCATGCCACATTTTTCTACATGAAAGTTTTCAAAAAACAATAATTCACACCCATAAATTGTATACAAAAGTGGGTAGTTAAACATACAACTTCCTGCATTCAGGATGAATTTTCCTGGCACAAGTCAGCTGGTATATAAAAGCAGTACCAGCAATTTTTGAGGCTGAAGTGAGGCCTATTTGAAAATTTGACTCTGTTATAAAGAATAGGCTGTTATCTTTACAAGTTGATATTTTGTTTTGATTGTATCATACAGTATAAATTCCTTTGATAGATGTACCTAGGTCAGTTTTCAAGTTATTTCAGCTAAAATTTTATCTGCATCTACACACAAAAGATTTTCTTTTTCTCCTTTAGACAGGTGAATATAAGAAGAAAGAGAAAAAAAAAAATCAAACCAAAAGCTTCTGTTTTCAATAATAAAACCTGTGCTTTTTTTTGTAAGTGCTTTCTTATTTTAAACACAGCTTAACCTTGGTTTCTTGCCTATTAGCCTGTATGGGCATAACCCTTTGAATTGTCACTTCTCAAAATCCTCATCAAATTGTCAATCATTTCTTCAGGGCCCATGACTTCATGGTTAAATTTGCTTTCGATACATATGCAATTAAACATCTCACACTGTTTCAGAACCTTCATCATACTCCCTTCAAAGTTAATGTACCATCATTGCTGTTTTATACTGCAAAGTGCATTTGAGACAAGAACTATCATTAACTTAACATGCAATTCACAGACCATTCACTAGATGTTGTGCCCTTCAGTTTTGCAGTATTTAATATTTTAGCAGAAAGATACATAACTTTGCATTAATCTTTATTAAACATAATTTGCATTTTTACAGCACTATTTCTGAATTGCTTGGAACAGCGAATGATCTGCAGCATATCTCACCATAACACTTTAAAACTGAGATCAACATTGTTAGGAAAGCTGACTCTTTTGTCCTGCTTTCTTTACCCTTTTATTGGATTAAAATAAAAATAATACATCAGGGAATAAAGAAGCAAGGGTGTCAGAGCATTTTTCCAGTACTGTGCACAGTAAATGAGATGAGACTGGGGCCAGCTTCACAGATCTGCTAATAATAATGAGAGTTGTAAGCCTAACAAGAAATCAAAATCTTAACTGACCTTCTTTTGATTTTACAATTCTGATATTCTCATTTTCCAACTCTCTTTAAATATTCTTGACTATAGTGTTTCATTATGCTCCCAATGATATTAAATTTATTGCCAAAGTTTACAACACTGCAAAGTACTTTTTTGGAACTGTGTACATGCATCATAAATTAATTGGGTAGCTTATATTAAATAAATAGCTTTTAAATAATTAAGTCCTTGAGTTATACATCTTTTGGAGTAGTATACAGTCCACCTTTTCTTTCTCTGAATTTATTGTAATAGAATAGAGTGGGGTAAGCATATCTAAACACAAAATACTGTAGAAAAACTCAAGAGCATGGATCTGGATTGTGAATACTCTTGACTTCAGCAATGCAGTTTCTGCTGATAATTGATTCTGTATAACAGCAAGCTGAGGAAGGTTGTTTTTTTGTTGTTGTTTTTTTTTTTTTTTTAAATATGTTGCTAATTGTACTTTATCCTCAATTTCCCTCAGATTCAATGCTAATAACCAATCCATTTGAAATACCACAAAAATCATGAATTTTAAACCCATAAAATTAAACCCAAGACATCTTTTCCAAGTTCACTTACAATGTACATACTCCAATAACTGGTGGACTTGGAAAGGTATGCAAATTTAGCTTACAGGTCCTATCCTGCAGCCCGTAAGTTTCATTGTTGTATTCTATTTAAACAAGAGTGTAGCAGTGTCATGACTTAAACTTGGCAGCCTCAACTCCAAGTTTCTTAGTCAAAGTTAACCAATTAATTCTTCATGCATTTCTTTAGAAGGTATACAAGTGTGTCTACACTATTATTACAAAAGCTATTGCATGTGGATAAAACAAACCAAGGCAACATTTTGATTTCAGTTAGAATCATGAAGGTCACTGTACAGACAGTTTCATGGAGCTAGAGATTATAAATTACTGATTTTTCAGCTTATTGTTACTTTTCTTTTTAATTATTTACTAGGCAAACTTCAGGGCACATTAGAATTCACCCACTGCAATCCTGTTTCCTGAAAGCATGCTTAATACTGTTATCGCTCCAAATTCTTTTTACAGCGGTCTGCAAGCATCCTTTCCATGCCTAAGAAAACTTTCTTTTTATTAAAGACATTCTGCAAAACAACTATTCTACATAATAAAAAAGGTTTCAAACCAGTGCTGATATACTAGTGATTATTGATTTCTTTATGGTTTAAAGGATTAAAAACATTTTTCAGGCAAGAACCAGAGTCACATGAAAGACCCTGGAAACCAGATGAAGTAATGAATTTGCAGCTGGCAGTTCAGTCCAGCTGCAGTTACTATTTTTTTCTTATTTATGTGGGATTGGCCATGGAGTACAACGAAGGGTCCTTGATACTGGAAGGAGAGCTAAAGAATTTGATTCTCCTTTTTTTTTTTTTTTTCTTTTTAAACATGGACTTTCTGTAGAAATAGTTGGAAGTAACTTGTTCTGCAGACATCTGCTGTAGCGTATGTGTGTATGTGCAACATTCAAAACTCTATGTTAAAAAAAATTAATATTTAACAATTAAAATCACAGAAAGCTAGGCAAGGCAAAAGCTAAGTCTATATCACTATTTTTAACTTGCACAATTTTTATACAGTATCTGTTTCTTGGGATGCAGAATAAGACCTGGACATAGGAATGGCAAATACATAGACTTACTGTTCTTTCAAGTTTTCACATATCCTAGTAGCTCACAGCCAGTAGCTCAAAATTTAAATTTTGGAAGAATATTAACAGAATAAGAAGCAATTAGTTTTTAAACAGGCTCATGCAAAGTACACTGTTTTACAATGTACAAAAAGTTTTATCCAGTTTTACCCATAGAAATTAGTTTATTTTTATAAATTTATTGCCACGTAAAGGGTAAGCTCCTTAGCATTTATTGAAATCATCTTTTTTTTTTTCCCCTCCCCTGTTTCTCTACCCATGAATCAAGGCTCTTATGAGTTTAATGACTTAAAATGGGGCATATTTCAGACGGATAGAATATGCAAGAAATTTTAGAATTTCCTCAAACTCACATCATATAGTTTAAAAAAACATAATGGTGACAGAATAATGTCCACACCAAAACAGGCTATGTTGGTGGGGAAAAAAATAATTGAAAATATCATATAAAGCCAGTCTGATCTTGTTACTTTTGAAGATGGGAGACAGAAAGGCAATATGAGAAAGTAGTAAATACAGTGAGTTACGTCAAAACAGAGGTTGCAATTATGGAGAGAAAGATCTGTTCCCTAGCTTAATCTGCTCATACATTTTAAACAAAATCACTGGCAAATGTCCATTTACCTCTATACAAAGAAATGAATTGTTATGATCTCTTAATTACTACAATATTTATTCTAGTCATGTATGCTCATTTATTAACATAAACTACATATTTCCTATAGAGCAACACACATAGATTTCTGTGATATCCATCATGTGTCTAAGTTCAAGATAACTGCCTCATTACAAAATCAAGTCTGTTACAAAAGTGATTCTTTAATTGCCAATAAAATCTTACACATAACAGCTCTGAGATGCACAATACTGTGGTATGATAGAGAAAACCTTCAAAACAGTAACTGAATGGATTTTCAAAATATATTGACTGACATTATAGTTTGAATTTTCCTGCCTGTAGAATGCTGACCATTCTCTTAGACCTTTTAGTCCTTATTAAAAATACTTTTTATCCATAAGTACATTACAATCAAAACCCATATGTCTCAGTAGTGCTGTCTGCTGGAAAAAAGTTCCTGGATACATTAGGAGGTTGGAAATCATCCCCTCCTGGTGGATGAAACTTCAGTTTGTAAACTTGTGGACTCATATTACTCAGATTTAGAGACATTTTTACATCTAAGAAAGCTGTAACTAGATTGATTCTTCCCTTCCCTACACTGGGTGGGTGTATCTTGAGATGAAATCCTTCCTTCAGTAAAAGAGTAAAGGAACACTCTGAAAGACATTTATTTCTTTTATTGCAATGGCAGCTGTGCAAATCTGTTCTGAGGTTTGGAGTGTCAGAGGAAGCCCTGAGAGAGAAGGATTAATGGGCAGAGGGCAGGTGAAGCAGTCAAAGGTGCATAATAAATTAGCGTATCACATGGTTGCACAACTGATCACATAGTTCTCTATTTCATCACTTTTATCACCACCACATATGTGCTTGTATATATATAATGCTCATGGTCACAAGTGCTGTGGCTCAATGTTGCGATCACAGAAATCAGTAGTAAATTGCATAGGTCAAGCTTACTACTTCTCATCAAAAATTGTTTAAAAGTTTTGAGGCATTCAGAAAAAAACAGCAGCAAACTATTTGTACACTTCAGCTTCATCATATGGTAAGGCTTAGACATTAAACTTAAATAACCGCTATGGCAGAAGTAGGCATTTGATAATAAAATAAGATTAATCCCTTTGTTCTATGCTGGAATTAAAGGCAAGAAAAGCAAATGCCGATCTTTTCTGGCTTACGGAACAATTTTCCACAGTTCTTCTGTCTCCATACAGATTATATTTTTAGGGATGCTTCATTAATGACTGAAGTTACTGGGCTAACATTTTTTTTTCCAGTTACATAACAAATTTTTCTCTACATTATTTTGGTAATCTGTTACACAACTGCTGAGAAATCAGTTTATGGTTTTGAAGATTAAACGTTTATTGGTGTTCAACTAAAAATACTATGTTTATTTAGTTAAAATGCTTAATATGGAAGACAGTATTTCCCTAGAGAAGGAGGATCAAAGGGCGCTAACGTAAGTAAGAATTTTGGTCAAACCTTAGAAGCGTTTGAGATTTCACAAATATCGACTCTTTGATTAGTTAATGATATGGTCCTTCATGATGCAAGCCTGGAAAGCTCTTTCCTCATGTTTCCTCTGTAAAACTTGCCCCTTCCAATCTTTGTCTGATATTCTGTATAACCTCCATTATCTTCAAGGGTAATCTTGAAACTGATGAAATTCTTGTTTTTTTCCTCTTATCTCTCTCTCTCTTTTTTTTTTTTTTTTTTTAATTTGGAATTCAGAAGCTTGTGTAAACTGACCAGTGTGGAACAGACAGATCAGGACACTAAGAGACAGGATTTCAGCTGGCAGTAGCTGTCATCACTGCAGACTGACAATAGGGGAAGTTGTTGGACAGAAGATTGTTTTTCACTGCTGTATAAAAACTGAATACAGCTGATATAAGCCTCCCAAAGTGTATCTGAGGTTATTTTATTGCTCTTATTATATTCGTTTCCCCAAAGCAAAATGTTGATATAACTTGTTTAGGAGTTCTCATTTATTCAGAAATTCTCTTCCACTGCATTCAGCAAGTGCCATCGCAAGAATGGTGGAAGTTGTTATATATTGTAATATTGGTGGAATTTTCCCCTCCAAATATAAGAAGGGAACAAAAATTACAGTAGAAAAGACAAAGTATCATGGCATGATAAATGTTGTCCTGTCTAGCAGCCTTTGCTGTGCAGAAATGTATTTATTTTTTCAATAAATGCAATTACAGTATAGTTTTCCTTCTATGAAGCTGTCCCTCTTGACTCTCCCTTATAATGCAGGAGACACTGGGATATGTCAGAGAGTCAGATTTCTTCAGTGAGCATGATTAGAAAATATTTCTCTATCTCCTCATTAGCTTCCTGAGATTTTTTTTTTTTTTCAGTGCAACCGTCTCATTTTTTTTCTTACCTTCTGGGCAATTAGTTAGAGAATTTTAACAGTGACATTGTCTCTTTCTTTCCTTCAGTCTGTATTAGACTAAAAGTAGGTTTCTTTTATTCTCTGTCTAGAGTGGTTGAAAGAATATAGTCTTTCATGGAGGATCTTCTTGTCTTTTCTGTTTCAAAAGAAAATAGTTGCTGTAAAGTAGAAGCTTAGCAGCACTACCGACTCAGAGGCTATTCCTGTTAACTGTCTAGGGGGTTTTGTTTGCTTGTTTTGAGCTCAAAGGGGCAGTAGACAAGAAAGTAGAGGGCAGAGGCTTTAAATCCTACTAAAGAAACACAGCTACGTTGCTGCTTTACCTGATGCTATCCTGGAATGTTGAAGGGGAAGAGGAAGTTCTTTTCCAAGTGCCACATCCTGCTTATTTCACACAAATCTAAATCATTATGTCTTGCATGAGCATCTTTTATTCACAAAGAACAAAAGAAGAAGTTTTATCCCATTCTTGGATGAAAG